>NC_091283.1:513416323-513743823 GCF_032444005.1 Ranitomeya imitator
CTCCCCCTCAACTAACACCGGGGCAGGAGGATCAACGGATGGAACCACAGGCGCCACGTATCTCCGCAATAACGACCTACGGAACACATTATGGATGGCAAAAGAAGCAGGAAGGGCCAAACGAAATGACACAGGATTGATAACCTCAGAAATCTTATACGGACCAATGAAACGAGGCTTAAACTTAGGAGAGGAAACCTTCATAGGAACATAACGAGACGACAACCAAACCAAATCCCCAACACGAAGTCGGGGACCCACACAGCGCCGGCGGTTAGCGAAACGTTGAGCCTTCTCCTGGGACAATGTCAAATTGTCCACCACATGAGTCCAAATCTGCTGCAACCTATCCACCACAGTATCTACACCAGGACAGTCTGAAGACTCAACCTGTCCTGAAGAGAAATGAGGATGGAAACCAGAATTGCAGAAAAATGGCGAAACCAAAGTAGCCGAGCTGGCCCGATTATTAAGGGCGAACTCAGCCAACGGCAAAAAGGACACCCAATCATCCTGATCAGCAGAAACATCTCAGATATGTTTCCAAAGTTTGATTAGTTCGTTCGGTTTGGCCATTTGTCTGAGGATGGAAAGCCGAGGAAAAAGACAAATCAATGCCCATCCTAGCACAAAAGGATCGCCAAAACCTTGAAACAAACTGGGAACCTATGTCAGAAACGATGTTCTCCGGGATACTATGTAAACGAACCACATGCTGGAAAAATAATGGCACCAAATCAGAGGAGGAAGGCAATTTAGACAAAGGTACCAAATGGACCATCTTAGAAAAGCGATCACAAACCACCCAAATGACCGACATCTTTTGAGAGACGGGGAGATCCGAAATAAAATCCATAGAAATATGCGTCCAGGGCCTCTTCGGGACCGGCAAGGGCAAAAGCAACCGACTGGGATGAGAACAGCAGGGCTTAGCCCGAGCACAAGTCCCACAGGACTGCACAAAAGAACGCACATCCCGTGACAAAGACGGCCACCAGAAGGATCTAGCCACCAAATCTCTGGTACCAAAGATTCCAGGATGCCCAGCCAACACTGAACAATGAATCTCAGAGATAACTCTACTAGTCCATCTATCAGGGACAAACAGTTTTTCCGCTGGGCAACGGTCAGGTCTATCAGCCTGAAATTTTTGCAGCACCCGCCGCAAATCAGGGGAGATGGCAGACAAAATTACCCCCTCTTTGAGAATACCCGCCGGCTCAGGAACACCCGGAGAGTCAGGCACAAAACTCCTTGACAGGGCATCAGCCTTCACATTCTTAGAGCCCGGAAGGTACGAAACCACAAAATCAAAACGGGAGAAAAACAGCGACCATCGAGCCTGTCTCGGATTCAACCATTTGGCAGACTCAAGATAAGTCAAATTCTTGTGATCTGTCAAGACCACCACGCGATGCTTGGCTCCTTCAAGCCAATGACGCCACTCCTCGAATGCCCACTTCATGGTCAACAATTCACGATTACCAACATCATAGTTACGCTCAGCAGGCAAAAACTTTCTAGAAAAGAAGGCACATGGCTTCATCACCGAGCCATCAGAACTTCTTTGCGACAAAACAGCCCCTGCTCCAATCTCAGAAGCATCAACCTCAACCTGAAACGGAAGCGAAACATCTGGCTGGCACAACACAGGGGCAGAAGAAAAACGACGCTTCAACTCCTGAAAAGCCTCTACAGCCGCAGAAGACCAATTGACCACATCAGCACCCTTCTTGGTCAAATCAGTCAACGGTTTAGCAACAGTAGAAAAATTAGCGATGAAGCGCCGATAAAAATTAGCAAAGCCCAGGAACTTTTGCAGGCTCTTCACAGATGTCGGCTGAGTCCAATCGTAAATGGCCTGGACTTTAAAAGGGTCCATCTCGATAGTAGAAGGGGAAAAAATGAACCCCAAAAATGAAACCTTCTGAACTCCAAAGAGACACTTTGACCCCTTCACAAACAAGGAATTCGCACAAAGGACCTGGAACACCATTCTGACCTGCTTCACATGAGACTCCCAATCATCCGAAAAGACCAAAATATCATCCAAATACACAATCAGGAATTTATCCAGGTACTCTCGGAAGATGTCATGCATAAAAGGACTGAAATACTGATGGAGCATTGGAAAGCCCGAATGGCATAACCAGGTACTCAAAATGGCCCTCGGGCGTATTAAATGCTGTTTTCCATTCATCGCCTTGTTTAATACGCACAAGATTATACGCCCCTCGAAGATCTATCTTGGTGAACCAACTAGCCCCTTTAATACAAGCAAACAAATCAGACAGCAGCCGCAAAGGATACTGAAATTTGACTGTAATTTTATTAAGAAGGCGGTAATCAATACAAGGTCTCAAAGAACCATCCTTCTTGGCCACAAAAAAAGAACCCTGCTCCGAACGGTGATGACGACGGGCGAATATGGCCTTTCTCCAAGGATTCCTTTATATAACTCCGCATAGCGGCGTGTTCTGGCACAGATAAATTGAACAATCGGCCCTTAGGAAACTTACTACCAGGAATCAAATTAATTGCACAATCGCAATCCCTATGAGGAGGTAGGGCACTGGCTTTGGGCTCATCAAATACATCCCGATAATCCGACAAAAACTCTGGAACTTCAGAAGGAGTGGAAGACGAAATCGACAAAAATGGAACATCACCATGTACCCCCTGGCAACCCCAGCTGGACACAGACATAGATTTCCAGTCCAATACTGGATTATGAACCTGTAGCCATGGCAACCCCAAAACGACCACATCATGCAGATTATGCAACACCAGAAAGCGGATATCCTCCTGATGTGCAGGAGCCATGCACATGGTCAATTGGGTCCAATACTGAGGCTTATTCTTGGCCAAAGACGTAGCATCAATTCCTCTCAATGGAATAGGATACTGCAAGGGCTCCAAGATAAAACCACAGCGCCTAGCATACTCCAAGTCCATCAAATTCAGTACAGCACCTGAATCCACAAATGCCATAACAAAATAGGATGACAAAGAGCAAATCAGAGTAACAGACAATAGAAATTTAGACTGTACCGTACCAATGGTGGCAGACCTAGCGAACCGCTTAGTGCGCTTAGGACAATCGGAGATAGCATGAGTGGAATCACCACAGTAAAAACATAGCCCATTCCGACGTCTGTGTTCTTGCCGTTCAGCTCTGGTCAAAGTACTATCACATTGCATAGGCTAAGGCCCATGCTCAGATAGTACCGCCAAATGGCGCACAGCTTTACGCTCACGCAAGCGTCGATCGATCTGAATGGCCAAGGACATAGACTCATTCAGACCAGCAGGCATGGGAAACCCCACCATGACATCCTTAAGGGCTTCAAAGAGACCCTTTCTGAAGATTGCTGCCAGCGCACATTCATTCCACTGAGTGAGTACAGACCACTTTCTAAACTTCTGACAATATACAGTGGGGCAAAAAAGTATTTAGTCAGTCAGCAATAGTGCAAGTTCCACCACTTAAAAAGATGAGAGGCGTCTGTAATTTACATCATAGGTAGACCTCAACTATGGGAGACAAACTGAGAAAAAAAAATCCAGAAAATCACATTGTCTGTTTTTTTAACATTTTATTTGCATATTATGGTGGAAAATAAGTATTTGGTCAGAAACAAAATTTCATCTCAATACTTTGTAATATATCCTTTGTTGGCAATGACAGAGGTCAAACGTTTTCTGTAAGTCTTCACAAGGTTCCCACACACTGTTGTTGGTATGTTGGCCCATTCCTCCATGCAGATCTCCTCTAGAGCAGTGATGTTTTTGGCTTTTCACTTGGCAACACGGACTTTCAACTCCCTCCAAAGGTTTTCTATAGGGTTGAGATCTGGAGACTGGCTAGGCCACTCCAGGACCTTGAAATGCTTCTTACGAAGCCACTCCTTCGTTGCCCTGGCGGTGTGCTTTGGATCATTGTCATGTTGAAAGACCCAGCCACGTTTCATCTTCAATGCCCTTGCTGATGGAAGGAGGTTTGCACTCAAAATCTCACGATACATGGCCCCATTCATTCTTTCATGTACCCGGATCAGTCGTCCTGGCCCCTTTGCAGAGAAACAGCCCCAAAGCATGATGTTTCCACCACCATGCTTTACAGTAGGTATGGTGTTTGATGGATGCAACTCAGTATTCTTTTTCCTCCAAACACGACAAGTTGTGTTTCTACCAAACAGTTCCAGTTTGGTTTCATCAGACCATAGGACATTCTCCCAAAACTCCTCTGGATCATCCAAATGCTCTCTAGCAAACTTCAGACGGGCCCGGACATGTACTGGCTTAAGCAGTGGGACACGTCTGGCACTGCAGGATCTGAGTCCATGGTGGCGTAGTGTGTTACTTATGGTAGGCCTTGTAACATTGGTCCCAGCTCTCTGCAGTTCATTCATTAGGTCCCCCGCGTGGTTCTGGGATTTTTGCTCACCGTTCTTGTGATCATTCTGACCCCACGGGGTGGGATTTTGCGTGGAGCCCCAGATCGAGGGAAATTATCAGTGGTCTTGTATGTCTTCCATTTTCTAATTATTGCTCCCACTGTTGATTTCTTCACTCCAAGCTGGTTGGCTATTGCAGATTCAGTCTTCCCAGCCTGGTGCAGGGCTACAATTTTGTTTCTGGTGTCCTTTGACAGCTCTTTGGTCTTCACCATAGTGGAGTTTGGAGTCAGACTGTTTGAGGGTGTGCACAGGTGTCTTTTTATACTGATAAGTTTAAACAGGTGCCATTACTACAGGTAATGAGTGGAGGAAAGAGGAGACTCTTAAAGAAGAAGTTACAGGTCTGTGAGAGCCAGAAATCTTGATTGTTTGTTTCTGACCAAATACTTATTTTCCACCATAATATGCAAAAAAAATGATAAAAAAAAACAGACAATGTGATTTTCTGGATTTTTTTTTCTCAGTTTGTCTCCCATAGTTGAGGTCTACCTATGATGTAAATTACAGACGCCTCTCATCTTTTTAAGTGGTGGAACTGGCACTATTGCTGACTGACTAAATACTTTTTTGCCCCACTGTATCTCCGCTTCATCCTGACCCTGACACAGAGCCAGCAAGATTTTCTCTGCCTGATCCACTGAATTAGGTTCGTCATAAAGCAATCCAAGCGCCAGGAAAAACGCATCAACATCACGCAATGTCGGATCTCCTGGCGCAAGGGAAAATGCCCAGTCTTGAGGGTCACCACGTAACAAAGAAATAATGATCTTTACTTGTTGAACAGGGTCACCTGAGGAGCGAGGTTTCAAGGCAAGAAACAATTTACAATTATTTTTGAAATTCAAGAACTTAGATCTATCACCAAAAAACAAATCAGGAATTGGAATCCTAGGCTCTGACATCGGATTCTGAACCACAAAATCTTGAATGTTTTGTACCCTTGTAGTGAGATTATCCATCCAAGAGGACAGACCTTGAATGTCCATGTTTACACCTGTGTCCTGAACCACCCAGAGGTAAAGGGGAAAATAGAGACAAAACACACTGCAACGAAAAAAAAATGGTCTCAGAACTTAACTTATCCCTCTATTGAGATGCATTAGTACTTTGGGCCACCTGTACTGTTATGACCTGGTGGTCAGGACAACAATGGACCTGGTGGTTAAGAGCACACGGAATGACCCGATAGTTACCGATAATAAGAACGAGCTCTGGGATGTGGGAACTCTGCCGACCGCAATCCCCAAACCTATCAAACACACTAGAAATAGCCGTGGATTGCGCCTAACGCTCCCTATGCAACTCGGCACAGCCTAAGAAACTAGCTAGCCCTGAAGATAGAAAAATAAAGCCTACCTTGCCTCAGAGAAATTCCCCAAAGGAAAAGGCAGCCCCCACATATAATGACTGTGAGTAAAGATGAAAATACAAACACAGAGATGAAATAGATTTAGCAAAGTGAGGCCCGACTTACTGAACAGAGTGAGGATAGGAAAGGTAGCTTTGCGGTCAGCACAAAAACCTACAAAAAGACCACGCAGAGGGCGCAAAAAGACCCTCCGCACCGTGAGTCGGAGGCGCTCCCTCTGCGTCCCAGAGCTTCCAGCAAGCAAGACAACAAATTAAATAGCAAGCTGGACAGAAAAATAGCAAACCCAAGAAATACAAGCTGGAACTTAGCTTCTGATGGGAAGACAGGTCACAAGAACGATCCAGGAGTGAACTAGACCAATACTGGAACATTGACAGGTGGCATGGAGCAAAGATCTAAGTGGAGTTAAATAGAGCAGCAGCTATCGAATTAACCTCGTCACCTGTGAAACTCAGAAACACCCACCAGAGGAAGTCCATGGACAGAACCAGCCAAAGTACCATTCATGACCACAGGAGGGAGCCCGACAACTGAATTCACAACAGATATCGTCCAAGTATGCGGACGCATACTGGACGTGGGGTTTAAGGACAATATCCATTAGACGTTGGAAGGTGGCTGCAGCACCATGCAACCCAAATGGCATATCACGGTACTGGAACAGTCCCTGGGGCGTTACAAAGGCCGTTTTCTCTTTGGCTGAATCCGTGAGGGGAATCTGCCAATAACCTTTTGTTAAGTCGATAGTAGATATGTACCTGGCCGAACCCAGTCTCTCTATAAGTTCATCAACTCTCGGCATCGGGTAGGCATCGAATTTCGATACCTCATTTAATTTCCGAAAATCATTACAAAATCTAATAGTCCCATCGGGTTTGGGTACTAGCACGATTGGGCTAGCCCAATCACTCCGGGACTCTTCAATGACTCCAAGTTCTAACATTTTCTTGACTTACTGGGCAATGGCTTGTCTCCGAGCCTCCGGAATTCGATATGGTTTTAGTCGTACACGGACCTGTGGATCAGTAACAATGTCATGTTTAATTAAGTGAGTACGACCAGGAAGCTCTGAAAAAACCTCTGCGTTTTTCTGTATAAATTCCTTAGTTTCTCGTTTTTGACTTTCGGATAGTGTCTCTGCAATACCCACCTCTGGCAATGCTAGCTGGGGGTCATTTACCACAGATGGAGGAGCCCTACGAGGTCCATCATTAAGGGTGGCTTCTGTCATTAGACTCTCCCTATCCCGCCAGGTCTTAAGCAAGTTTATGTGGTAGATTTGTTCGGTTTTCCTCTTGTCTGGTTGATATATCTTATAGTTCACTTCACCTATTCTCTCCAACACCTCGTATGGGCCCTGCCATTTCGCAAGAAATTTATTTTCTACCGTAGGTACTAATACCAACACTCTGTCTCCGGGTTGAAAGACTCGTGTTTTAGCCGCTCGGTTATTTACCGTGCTTTGGGCCTGTTGCGCACGTTCTAAACATTCTTTAACTATTGGCATGACTGCCTCAATTCTATCTTGCATAAGCATTACGTGTTCAATTACACTGCAATAAAGAGTCACCTCTTGTTCCCAAGTCTCTTTAGCAATATCTAACAGGCCTCTAGGACATCGCCCGTAAACTAGCTAAAAAGGCGAAAAGCCTGTGGAGGATTGGGGTACTTCCCGTATAGTGAACAGGAGATATGGTAGGAGAGCATCCCAACCCCTCCCGTCCTTGTATACTAACCTTTTCAACATTCCCTTCAGAGTTTTATTAAATCGCTCCACCAATCCGTCAGTCTGAGGGTGATATACTGAAGTACGCAAGTGGGAGATTTTTAGTAGCTTACATAAGTCCTTAAGTATTCGAGACATAAAGGGGGTTCCCTGATCCGTTAGTATTTCTTTCGGAATGCCGGTGCGAGAAAACATATTAACAAGCTCCTTTGAAATTGCTTTCGCATTGGCATTCCGCAGAGGCACTGCTTCAGGGTAACGAGTGGCATAATCTAGTACTACCAAAATGTACTGATGACCCCTGGCAGATTTAACTAATGGACCCACTATATCCATTGCTATCCTCTCGGAGGGCACCTCTATTATTGGTAAGGGCACAAGGGGGCTTCTAAAATGTGACATAGGTGTGGTCAATTGACACGTAGGACAGGACTGACAATACCGGGTCACGTCCCCCCCTAGACCAGGCCAAAAGAAACGCTGCAGAATACGGTGTTTTGTTTTTTCTCCGGCCAGGTGTCCCCCCAAGGGATGTTTATGTGCCAGTTCCAAAACTACCTGGCGAAAGGACTTGGGCACCACTAGTTGCTCTACCGCCACCCCTCGCACTTTGTCTATGTGATATAGCATACCCTGTTGCACAGCTAGATGTGGGAACTCATTTTGAGCCCCTGGGTACAACGGTCTTCCCTCAGAGACCTTTACATTTTCCCATGACCTTGCCAGAGTAGGGTCCTGGTGTTGAGCGGTCCCGAACTTACCACGGGCCACCTCAAGACCTGGCATTTCTATAGCCTCCTCTAGTTCACTTGCGCCGCCTGCATATACAGCCAGAGGTGAGTCTCCAGATTCTGGAGTTTCCTCTGAGATGGACTCCCCCCCCTCTTGCTGCAATAGCTCAGGGGTTAGCCCCACGGCACCCTCCTCAACCAGAGTGCTCATGCCATTTTTAAGGCTCCACAAGTCCCAAAATAAGGGAAAGTCTCTCCCCAATATTACATCATGTCCCATAGACTTTAGGACTGCCGCTTGATGTCTTTTGGTTCCTACTGGCATGGCAAGGGTGACCCAGGCAGTGGGGTAGTTTTTTATATCGCCATGGATGCAACTAATGCCCAAGGTTGAGTTCGTTAGGGCTCTAGGGTCCACCAAACTGGCATGTACCAGAGTTACTTGACTGCCGGAATCCAAGACGGCATTCACACTATGGCCGTCGACCTTGAGGCAACACACGTGTCGTTCATTTCCTGTGAGGACCTCTGCAACACAGACCGACTGTACATATAACGAAAGGCGTCTCATAGCGTTACAGTCCATTGGCTCTGTAGTCATTGGGCAGTTAGCTGCTACATGGCCAAGCCCGCGACATCGCCAACATTGTATAGGTCCTTGCTTCCTCGCCGGAGACACCTGATAGGGTCTGCTGAATTGCTGTGAGACTGTTTCGCCTCCATAGTTCTTTGTGGGTCTGCTACCCTTTATTGCAATGTTCTCTTCTTTTGAAGACAAAGTAGGTTTCGCAGTATTTTCTGGCTATTTCTTGGGAGCCCAGCGAGGTGATAACGTCCCTTGGAGTAGGCTTTCGGAAGCATTGTAGAGTTTGACCATATTCACCAGCTGGTCGGCTGTATATGGGTCACCTTGTCCAACCCACCTCTGTATCTTAGGGGGCAAGGACCGCAGGTACTTGTCTAGAACAACACGTTCCACCATCTCTGCAGATGTCAAAATCTCTGGTTGCAGCCATTTTTTTACTAGATGGATAAGATCATGCATTTGTGAGCGGGCTGGCTGATCTTCCACAAAAGTCCATAAATGTACCCTCTGTGCTCGTACATATGTGTTTACTCCCAGCCTTGCCAGGATTTCGCCTTTTAATTTGGTATAGTCCATAGCATCCACTCCACTTAAATCGTAATAGGCCTTTTGTGGATCTCCACTCAGAAATGGCGCAACCACTTCAGCCAACATGTCCACCGGTAAATGCTCACGTTCTGCAATACGTTCAAATACGGTGAGATACGCTTCTACATCATCGTCAGCAGTCATTTTAAGCAGGGTTTTTTGTACAGCTTTCCGTGCACCAGCAACACTTTGTGCATGATCCCTCTCATCTCGGGGCTGCCGAATCAAAGCCTGCTTTATTGCATTCAACTGCTCTTGCCGAATCTGGTTTTGCTGGTCCAGGGCTTGCTGGAAGTAAGTATTGGTCTGCTGTTGTTGCACATTTGCCTGCAATAACTGTTTCACTAGTTCCTCCTGGACTCTTGGCTCTTCAAAAGCACATGAGCTTTCAGCCAGGACATACACAGAGCCCTTTATCTGCAGTCACAGTCCAACAGCCACTATGCCCGCATTCTCAAAACCATTTGTGGAGATATAGCTCATCAGGGATCTCTGCTTTGGCCCAAGCAGGTGGCTATGGAGTCACAACGAACAATAGCAGGCTAGCGAGTTCCACACAGGTATGTGTCAGGTGTATTTATTGTACACATTTGCCGTACAATGTTACACGTGCCAAACATGAAATAAAATGTCTAAAGGTACCTTCACACATAACGATATTGTTAACGATATCGTTGCTATTTGTGACGTAGCAACGATATCGTTAATGAAATCGTTATGTGTGACAGCGACCAACGATCAGGCCCCTGCTGGGAGATCGTTGGTCGCTGAAGAAAGTCCAGAACTTTATTTCGTCGCTGGACTCCCTGGAGACATCGCTGGATCGGCGTGTGTGACACCGATCCAGCGATGTCTTCACTGGTAACCAGGGTAAACATCGGGTAACTAAGCGCAGGGCCGCGCTTAGTAACCCGATGTTTACCCTGGTTACCATGCTAAAAGTAAAAAAAAAACAAACACTACATACTTACCTACAGCTGTCTGTCCTCCAGCGCTGCGCTCTGCACTCCTCCTGTACTGTCTGTGAGCCGGAAAGCAGAGCAGTGACGTCACCGCTCTGCTTTCCGGCTCCCAGACAGTACAGGAGGAGAGCAGAGAAGCAGAGCGCAGCGCTGGAGGACAGACAGCGGTAGGTAAGTATGTACTGTTTGTTTTTTTTTACTTTTAGCATGGTAACCAGGGTAAACATCGGGTTACTAAGCGCGGCCCTGCGCTTAGTTACCCGATGTTTACCCTGGTTACCGGCATCGTTGGTCGCTGGAGAGCGGTCTGTGTGACAGCTCTCCAGCGACCAAACAGCGACGCTGCAGCGATCCGGATCGTTGTCGGTATCGCTGCAGCGTCGCTAAATGTGAAGGGGCCTTTAGGCCGTCTGGCCACTAACTAACATCAAGATACTAACTGCAAAATAAACCTACACAACAAGCAACAAGAAAGAAGTTTGTGCAACCTTACTGTGTCAGCTTCCCAGACCAGCAGATGAGAGACTGAGATCCCAGCAGTTCCTGATAATATCAGCTGAATCAGTCAGGAGTCAAAAGCTGGATTGTATGTGTGGAAGGGAAGCACCAGTCCTTTCAGGCTGATCACTAAAGAAAACCAGGACCGGATTACAGTGAAATAAACAGCTTCACAATCAATACCGTGATACATATGAAATGAAACGGGGAGAAACATATCTGTTTTCTAGTACTTCTCCCCTTGGAACCTCACTATATATATATATATATATATATATATATATATATATATATATATATATATATATACATATACATATACATACATATATACATATATACACAGACATACATACATACATACAGTGGGGGAAACAAATATTTTATCCCTTGCTGATTTTGTAAGTTTGCCCACTGACAAAGACATGAACAGTCTATAACTTTAAGGCTATGTGCACACGTTAGGATTTCTGGCAGAAATTTTCCTGACAAAAACCTGACATTTCTGCCAGAAACCCGCATGCGTTTTTTTTTATTTTTGCGTGTTTTTGATGCGTTTTTTGCGCATTTTTGATGCGCTTTTTCTTGCGGTTTTTCCAAATGCATAGAATAGCGGAAAAAAGGCAGAAAAAACGCAAAATTAATGAACATGCTGCTTTTTTACCGCAAATAAACGCACCATCTGCACAAAAATTGCAGAATGCATTCTAAATGATAGGATGCATATGTCTGCAGTTTCTAATACGGTTTTATCGCGTTTTTATCGTGAAAAAAAACACAAAAAACGCGAAAAAACCTGACCGTGTGCACATACCCTAAGGGTAGATTAATTTTAACATTGAGAGATAGAATATCAAAAATAAAATCCAGAAAACCACATTCTGTAGATTATATAAATTTATTTGCATTTTGAAGTGAGAAATAAGTATTTGATCCCCTACCAACCATTAAGAGTTTTGGCTCCTACAGACCAGTTGGAAGCTCCTAATCAACTCGTTACCTGCATTAAAGACAATTGTTTTACATAGTCACCTTTATGAAAAGACTCCTGTCTACAGACTCAATTAATCAATCAGTCAAAGTCTAACCTCTACAACATGGGCAAGACAAAGAGAGTTACAAGGATGTCAGGAACAAGATCATAGACCTGCACAAAGGTGGAATGGGTTACAAAACCATAAGTAAGAAATTGGGTGAGAAGGAGACAGCTGTTGGTGCAATAGTAAGAAATTAGAAGAAATACAAAATGACTGTCAATCAACCTCGATCTTGGGAACTCTGCAAAGTCTCACCTCATGGGGTATCATTGATCATGAGGAAGGTGAGAGATCAGCCTAAAACTACATGTGGGAAATTGTTAATGATCTCAAAGCAGCTGGAACCACAGTCACCAAGAAAACTATTGGTAACACATTATGCTGTAAAGGTTTGAAATCCTGCAGTGCCCGCAAGGTCCCCCTGCTCAAGAAGACACATGTGCAGGCCTGTCTGAAGTATGCCAATGAACACCTGGATGATTCTGTGAGTGATTGGGAGAAGGTGCTGTGGTCAGATGACAACATGTTTGGCATCTTTGGCATTAACTCAACTTGCCGTGTTTGGAGGAAGACAAATGCTGCCTGTGACCCAAAGAACATTGTCCCAAATGTCAAGTATGGAGGTGGAAACATTATGTTTTGTGGGTGGTTCTCTGCTAAGGGCACAGGAATACTTCACCGCATCAATGGGAGAATGGATGGAGCCAAGTACCGTGAAATCCTGAGTGACAACCTCCTTCTTTCCACCAGGACATTAAAAATGGGTCATTGCTGGGTCTCCCCGCAAGACAATGACCCAAAACATACAGCCAAGGCAACAAAGGAGTGGCTCATAAAGAAGCACATTAAGGTCATGGAGTGCCCTAGGTGTTATAAACTGGTGATTCTGAAACACAATGGACCTGGTGGTTAAGAGCACACAAAGTGACCTGATAGTTACTAGCAACATAGGACGAGCTCTGAGACGTGGGAACTCTGCTGACCGCAATCCCTAATCCTATCACACCACACTAGAGGTAGCCGTGGAGCGCTCCTGACCAGACCTAGGCGCCTCGGGCACAGCCTGAGAAACTAGCTAGCCCTGAAGATAGAAAAATAAGCCTACCTTGCCTCAGAGAAATTCCCCAAAGGAAAAGGCAGCCCCCCACATATAATGACTGTGAGCAAAGATGAAAATACAAACACAGAGATGAAATGGGTATTAGCAAAGTGAGGCCCGACTTACTGAATAGACCAAGGATAGTAAAGATAGCTTTGCGGTCAGCACAAAAACCTACAAACAACCACGCAGAGGGCGCAAAAAGACCCTCCGTACCGACTAACGGCACGGAGGTGCTTCCTCTGCGTCCCAGAGCTTCCAGCAAGCAAGAAAAACCAATATAGCAAGCTGGACAGAAAAAATAGCAAACAAAAGTAACACAAGCAGAATTTAGCTTATGCAGGGCAGACAGGCCACAAGACGATCCAGGAGAGAGCAAGACCAATACTGGAACATTGACTGGAGGCAAGGAACAAAGAACTAGGTGGAGTTAAATAGAGCAGCACCTAACGACCTAACCTCTGTACCTGAGGAAGGAAACTCAGAAGCCGCAGCCCCACTCACATCCACCAGATGAAGCTCATGGACAGAACCAGCCGAAGTACCACTCATGACCACAGGAGGGAGCTTGACCACAGAATTCACAACAGTACCCCCCCCCCTTGAGGAGGGGTCACCGAACCCTCACCAGAGCCCCCAGGCCGACCAGGATGAGACACATGAAAGGCACGAACCAGATCGGCAGCATGAACATCAGAGGCAAACACAGGAATTATCTTCCTGACCATAACCCTTCCACTTAACCAGGTACTGGAGTTTCCGTCTCGAAATACGAGAATCCAAAATCTTCTCCACTATATACTCCAACTCCCCCTCGACCAAAACCGGAGCAGGAGGATCAACGGATGGAACCACAGGTGCCACGTATCTCCGCAACAATGACCTATGGAATACATTATGGATAGAAAAAGAAGCTGGAAGGGTCAAACGAAAAGACACAAGATTAAGAACCTCAGAAATTCTATACGGACCAATGAAACGAGGCTTAAACTTAGGAGAGGAAACTTTCATTGGAATATAACGAGACGACAACCAAACCAAATCCCCAACACGAAGTCGGGGACCCACACAGCGCCTGCGGTTAGCGAAACGTTGAGCCTTCTCCTGGGACAATGTCAAATTGTCCACTACATGAGTCCAAATCTGCTGCAACCTATCCACCACAGTATCCACACTGTTGTGAATTCTGTGGCAGAGCTCCCTCCTGTGGTCACAAGTGGTACTTCGGCTGATTCTCTCTGTGAGCCTCTGTTGGTGGAGGGAAGTGGTACTGCGGCTTCTGAGTTTCCTCCCTCAGGTGATCTGGTGAGGTCGTTAGGTGCTTCTCTACTTAACTCCACCTAATGCTTTGATCCTGGCTTCCTGTCAATGTTCCAGTGTTGGACTTGCTTTTCCCTGGATCATTCCTGTGGTGTGCTGCTCTGCATAGCTAAGTTCTTCTTTGCTATTTGTTTGCTATTTTTTCTGTCCAGCTTGTCTAATTTGTTGCTGGAAGCTCTGGGACGCAAAGGGTGTACCTCCGTGCCGTTAGTTCGGTACGGACGGTCTTTTTGCCCCTTTGCGTGGTTTTCTTTAGGGTTTTGTGTAGACCGCAAAGTTATCTTTTCTATCCTCGCTCTGTTAAGAAAGTCGGGCCTCACTTTGCTGAATCTATTTCATCTCTACGTTTGTCTTTTCATCTTAACTCACAGTCATTATATGTGGGGGGCTGCCTTTTCCTTTGGGGTATTCCTCTGAGGCAAGGTAGGCTTATTTTCTATCTTCAGGCTAGTTAGTTTCTCAGGCTGTGCCGAGTTGCATAGGCAGAGTTAGGCGCAATCCACGGCTGCCTCTAGTGTTGTTTGGAGAGGATTAGGGATTGCGGTCTGCAGAGTTCCCACGTCTCAGAGCTCGTTCTATGATTTTGGGTTATTGTCAGATCACTGTATGTGCTCTGACCGCTATGTCCATTGTGGTACTGAATTGCCTTTCATAACACCACACCAGGACAGTCCAAAGACTCAACCTGCCCTGAAGAGAAACGAGGATGGAAACCAGAATTGCAGAAAAACGGCGAAACCAAAGTAGCCGAGCTGGCCCGATTATTAAGGGCGAACTCAGCCAAAGGCAAAAAGGACACCCAATCATCCTGATCAGCAGAAACAAAGCATCTCAGATATGTTTCCAAGGTCTGATTGGTTCGTTCAGTTTGACCATTTGTCTGAGGATGGAAAGCCGAGGAAAAAGACAAATCAATGCCCATCCTTGCACAAAAGGCTCGCCAAAACCTCAAAACAAACTGGGAACCTCTGTCAGAAACAATGTTCTCCGGAATGCCATGTAAACGAACCACATGTTGGAAAAACAATGGCACCAAATCACAGGAGGAAGGCAATTTAGACAAGGGTACCAAATGGACCATCTTAGAGAAGCGATCACAAACTACCCAAATGACTGACATTTTTTGAGAGACGGGAAGATCTGAAATAAAATCCATAGAGATATGTGTCCAAGGCCTCTTCGGGACCGGCAAGGGCAAAAGCAACCCACTGGCACGAGAACAGCAGGGCTTAGCCCGAGCACAAATCCCACAGGACTGCACAAAAGAACGCACATCCCGCGACAGAGATGGCCACCAAAAGGATCTAGCCGCTAACTCTGGTACCAAAGATTCCAGGATGACCAGCCAACACCGAACAATGAACCTCAGAGATAACTTTATTCGTCCACCTATCAGGGACAAACAGTTTCTCCGCTGGGCAACGATCAGGTTTATTAGCCTGAAATTTTTGCAGCACCCGCCGCAAATCAGGGGAGATGGCAGACACAATTACTCCCTCTTTGAGAATACCCGCCGGCTCAGACAAACCCGGAGAGTCGGGCACAAAACTCCTAGACAGGGCATCCGCCTTCACATTTTTAGAGCCCGGAAGGTACGAAATCACAAAGTCAAAACGGGCGAAAAACAGCGACCAACGAGCCTGTCTAGGATTCAACCGCTTGGCAGACTCGAGATAAGTCAAGTTCTTATGATCAGTCAAGACCACCACGCGATGCTTAGCTCCTTCAAGCCAATGACGCCACTCCTCGAATGCCCACTTCATGGCCAGCAACTCTCGATTGCCAACATCATAATTACGCTCAGCAGGCGAAAACTTCCTGGAAAAGAAGGCGCATGGTTTCATCACCGAGCAATTAGAACTTCTCTGCGACAAAACAGCCCCTGCTCCAATCTCAGAAGCATCAACCTCGACCTGGAACGGAAGCGAAACATCTGGTTGACACAACACAGGGGCAGAAGAAAAACGACGCTTCAACTCTTGAAAAGCTTCCACAGCAGCAGAAGACCAATTGACCACATCAGCACCTTTCTTGGTCAAATCGGTCAATGGTTTAGCAATACTAGAAAAATTGCAGATGAAGCGACGATAAAAATTAGCAAAGCCCAGGAACTTTTGCAGACTTTTCAGAGATGTCGGCTGAGTCCAATCATGGATGGCCTGGACCTTAACAGGGTCCATCTCGATAGTAGAAGGGGAAAAAATGAACCCCAAAAATGAAACCTTCTGAGCACCAAAGAGACACTTTGATCCCTTCACAAACAAAGAATTAGCACGCAGGACCTGAAACACCGTTCTGACCTGCTTCACATGAGACTCCCAATCATCCGAGAAGACCAAAATATCATCCAAGTATACAATCAGGAATTTATCCAGGTACTCTCGGAAGATGTCATGCATAAAGGACTGAAACACTGATGGAGCATTGGCAAGTCCGAATGGCATTACTAGGTACTCAAAATGGCCCTCGGGCGTATTAAATGCAGTTTTCCATTCATCGCCTCGCTTAATACGCACAAGATTATATGCACCACGAAGATCTATCTTGGTGAACCAACTAGCCCCCTTAATCCGAGCAAACAAATCAGATAACAGCGGCAAGGGGTACTGAAATTTAACCGTGATCTTATTAAGAAGGCGGTAATCTATACAAGGTCTCAGCGAACCATCCTTCTTGGCCACAAAAAAGAACCCCGCTCCCAATGGCGACGATGACAGGCGAATATGCCCCTTCTCCAAGGACTCCTTCACGTAACTCCGCATAGCGGCGTGCTCAGGCACAGATAAATTAAACAGTCGACCTTTTGGGAATTTACTACCAGGAATCAAATCGATAGCACAATCACAATCCCTATGCGGAGGTAGGGTATCGGACTTGGGCTCATCAAATACATCCCGGTAATCAGACAAGAACTCTGGGACCTCAGAAGGGGTGGATGACAAAATAGACAGAAATGGGACATCACCATGTACCCCCTGACAACCCCAGCTGGACACAGACATGGATTTCCAATCTAATACTGGATTATGGACTTGTAGCCATGGCAACCCCAACACGACCACTGTAACAATATATAGGTACTAAGGAATCTGATAGCGTGGCATAAAGCCAGTCTGAGAGCAAAGCTGCAGTAAAAGATGTATTTAAACAAAACAGAAAAGCAAAACAAAGCTAACACAGATATTCCTGCAATTGAAACGAGGTGCTCAGCACAATATGGTAAACAGAAAAGCAAACAAAGCTAACACAGATATTCCTGCAATTGTAACGACGTGCTCAGCACAATATGGTAATCACTGCACAGTGAATAGCGGGACGCGACCGCTTATATGAACCAGTCCAGCAAGGATGTGACGAGGGAGCAAACAAGACACTTGACAAGGAAGTCCAGTAGATTATTAGTGGAAATGCACTCAGAACTTAAACTTGAAGATCCAGCAGAAGTGAAGTAGAAATGCACAGAGTACTTAACGAGGAAGTCCAGCAAAACTTAATCCCACGTGCGCACAGCACTAGTTTGTGGAAGTTCAATATTAAGCAGGTGGTGCATTGAGCATGAAGTCCTGGTGAAAGAGGATTAAGGGAAAAAGAGGAAGAACGCTATCTAAGCGTAGTAGACGAGTACAACACTCTTGGTGAGATAAGCAACACTGGAAACTTGCTCACCTGGTGTGGTTGTGCAAAGAGGCACAACACTGGGAAAGGCTTAGCAAACAAGGGAAATCCTTCCAAAGGTGTGCTGCCAGTCGCAGCAGTAACAGAAGTGAGACACAGCTCAAAGAGACGAGGCAGCTGAAGCAGGGAGATCTCCAGACCACAGGCAGAAGCTCAGGAGTCAGCAGCACAAAATACTGAAGCACAAAACACCACATGGCTCAGACTTAAATAATCAAGACTGACAGGAAGTTCCATGACAGGGTGAGATCCAAGACTCCATCTTGGATCAGGGCGAACAGGAACCAGGGAAGTCCGGAATCCTTACATTACTCCCACCTCAGAAGCGGCCTCAGGACGATCCAGGACCAGGCTTGTCAGGATATTTCTGATGGAACAGAGCAATTTTTTGGGGAGCACAGATATTGTCCACTAGCTCCCAAGAGTTCTCCTCAGACGGATATCCTTGCCATTTGATGAGATACTGCAGTCGATTCCTGCGGATCCTAGAGTCCAGAATCTTCTCCACAATAAACTGTTCTTGTCCATCCACTAACACAGGCTGCGGAGGAGGTGTAATACGACCCTGAAAAGTATTTGGAGACACTGGTTTTAACAGGGAGACATGAAACACAGGATGTACCTTCAAGGTCCTTGGCAACTTCAGGCGACAGGTGACGGAGCTTATGATCCCAGAGATCTTGAAAGGACCGATGAATTTTTGTCCCAGCTTCTGTGAAGGCACATTCAATCTTAAATTTTTAGTGGATAACCACACAGAGTCTCCTACCTTAAACATAGGTGCAGGTCTCCGGAACCTATCAGCAGATTTCTTGTATCTTTCCTGTGCAGTAGATAGTGATTCTTTCAGAGTTTCCAGATCTTGTCTCATCCTTGCCAACCTCTCATCTACTGCGGGCACTGGAGCCTCAACCGGGGATCTGGGGAGAATACTAGGATGAAATCCCAGATTGGCAAAGAAGGGTGTTACCTTAGTGGATGCATTCTGCGAGTTGTTATAAGAGAATTCTGCTAGAGGAAGCAACTCCAGCCAGTCATCCTGCGAGTGGTTGATATAACACCGAAGATACTGCTCCAGCGTCTGATTAGTCCGCTCCGTTTGCCCATTTGTCTGAGGATGATATGCTGAGGACAGACAGACATTGATACCAAGTGCAGAACAAAATCCCTTCCAGAATCTGGAGATAAACTGCACTCCCCGATCAGAAATAATCTCATCCGGAACTCCATGCAGACGGAAAACATTCTGAATGACCAGCTCAATCGACTCCTTAGCCGAGGGAAGACCAGTGCAAGGGATGAACTGAGCAGCTTTAGTAAGACGATCCACCACAACAAGAATGGTGTTCTTACCACCAGAGGTAGGTAATTCCACTATAAAATCCATCGAAATAGACCCCCCAGGGGCGAGAGGGGACTGGTAGTGGTTGCAGCAAACCCGTAGGCGTTACACGAGGAGTCTTGAAACGTGCACATACCTCACAAGATAGAACATAGCTCTTCACGTCCTTCAGACAGGTAGGCCACCAGAAGAAACGTCTTAGGAACTCTTGTGTCTTCTGTACCCCCCGATGACCAGCCAACTTAGAATCATGGACAAACTTGAGAACCTGCAGCCTTACAACCTCCGGAACGTATAAACGTTGATCTCGAACCCACATACCGTTCCTAAGAACTAAATTCACATCATCAGTAGGGTTGGCAAGGAATGGATCAGCGTCATAGGCCTCCTTAATAGTCTTCCATAAGTCCTTATCTTGAATGACACCAACAAAATTGGCATCAGACAAAATTGTCTTAGATGGGGTCCCAGGTACGGAATCTGTGGCATGGATTCAGGACAAAGCATCCGCTTTCCCATTACGTGAACCTGGGCGGTATGAAATGACAAAATTAAATTGGTTCAAAAACAAACTCCAACGAGCCTGACGAGGAGAAAGACATCTAGCAGACCTTAAAAATTCTAGGTTGCGATGATCTGTGAGCACAATAACTTGTTGTGCTGCCCCCTGCAGATGGTGTCTCCATTCTTTAAATGCAACAATGATGGCTAGGAGCTCCTTATCTCCCACATCATAGTTCTTCTCTGCAGCAGAAAGTTTACGGGAGAAAAAGGCACATGGATGTAACAGACCTTTCTCCCCTGTTCTTTGTGAGAGTATGGCCCCCAATACACAATCTGAAGCGTCCACCTCCACTATGAAAGGATGTGCTGGGTTAGGATGAATCAACAGCGGTGCAGATGTAAAACGAGACTTAAGACAGTCAAAGGCCTCCTGAGCCAGTGTAGACCACAAGAAAGTCTCTTTTTTCTTGGTTAGTTGGGTAATAGGTCGGACAATCTCAGAGAAATTACGGATAAAGCGTCTATAAAAATTAGCAAACCCGATAAAGCGTTGTACCTCTTTGACATTCTTAGGTGCAGGCCAATCAAGAATAGCCTGAATCTTACTTGCCTCCATGTTAAGCCCCTGAGGCGAGATGACGTAGCCTAAAAATTTGATCTCAGTGCGGTGGAACTCACTTCTCCGGCTTGATGTAGAGATGATTCTCTTTCAGGCGTCTTAAAACAGTCTTAACATGTTCTTGATGCTCCTGCAAAGAATCAGAGAAAAATCAAAATATCGTCCAGATAGATTACGACAAATTGATCTAGCAAATCTCTAAAGATGTCATTAGCCAAGTGTTGAAAGGTGGCCGGAGCGTTGCAGAGACCAAAAGGCATCACAAGGTACTCAAAGGGACCATAACGACATCTAAATGCTGTCTTCCATTCATCCCCAGAACGGATCCGAACTAAGTTATATGCTCCTCGGAGGTCCAGCTTAGAAAAAATCTTGGCGTGTCGTACTCTTTCCAGCAACTCAGGAATTAATGGTAAAGGGTAGCGGTTGCGAATGGTTACCTTGTTGAGCTCCCGATAGTCAATGCACGGTCTCAGGGTTCCATCCTTTTTCTTTACGAAAAAGATGGGTGCTCCTGCCGGTGATGAAGAGGGGCGGATGAAACCCTTAGCCAGATTTTCATCAATGTATTCTTTCAAAGCCTGCAGCTCCGGAGCTGCTAGTGGGTAAACATTTTTAAACGGAATAGCCGCCCCTGGAAGAAGCTCAATTGGACAGTCATAGGATCTATGAGGAGGAAGCTGATCTGCCAACCTTTTATCACAGATATCAGAAAACTCGTTGTAGATGGGTGGTAAAATAGGTACTCCAGTGATGCATTCTGCATCCCGAGAATTTACCTGACCTGTTACTGGTGTATCCTTTGGTGGGAAGGTGATCTCCTTGGTTTCCCAGTTGATGATTGGGTTCTGTGCCTGAAGCCAGGGAATTCTTAAAATAAAAGGAAAATGTGGCGAAGAAATTAGCATAAAAGAAAGCACCTCCCGATGATTAGGCTCTATGTAAATCTCCAGGGGTACCGTCTCCTGATCCACCGGTCCAGAGGCTAAGGGGGAACCATCTACTGTTTCCATGGTTACTGGAGTGGCTCTCTGTTGACACTGTATGCCATGCTCCTTGGCAAATGTGATGTCCATAAAGTTACCCCCTGCTCCAGAATCCACCATAGCTGCACATGAGATCCATTGGCCCGACAGCAAGATCTTAATGGGAAGGGAACAATGTGTATCCTTATCCTTACGTGTCTTGGAAGCTGCAGTCATTGCTAGGGAAGAAAACACAGCATTCACAGAAAAGCTGGACTCAGAAAGGACAGATTCATCATCACAATTCTCTTGTTCCCCAACAGCAGCTAGTATCTTGCGAGGCCGCTTAGGGCAGTTTATAAGGAAATGGTCAGACTGACAGCAATAAAAGCATAAACTCTCACGAAAGCGATGCTCCCTGCGCTCGTTACTCTCACGGCGCTGTAAAGCATCCACTTGCATAGGGACTGGTTCTGCTTCCCAAGAGGCTTTGCCTGCAAGTTCTTTGGAGGGAAGGGGAGAGTTAGAAACACGGTTAAAGGCTGCAACTTTCTCCTGTCTACGTTCAGTGACACGTATGTCAATACGCACACAATGTTGTATGAACGCCTCTAACTCTTGAGGAGAATCTGCATGGGCTAATTCGTCCTTAATCACACTAGAAAGCCCCTTCTTAAAAATAGGTAACTGAGCATAACAGTCCCAAACCGTATCCACTGCCAAAAGCCTAAATTCAGTGGCGTATTCAACAACAGAACGCTTACCCTGACGTAAAGACAACAATGCAGTTTCAGCTGTAGTGCGACGATTTGGATCGTCAAACATCATAGACATTGCTGCAAGAAAATCGTCCAGATTATTTAAGCGAGGGTCACGAGTCTCAATTAGTGGATTCGCCCACGCGAGAGCTCGGGAAGTAAGTAACATAATTATACACAAAACCTTGGATCGATCTGTGTGAAAGTGGGTAGCATGTACATCAAAATACAAAATGCATTGATTTATAAACCCACGAAATTTGTAGCGTTCACCATTACATCTAAATGGCGGTAACTTGGGAGGACTAGTTGGCAGTGACTGCCCCTGAGGCGGAGGCGCCCGTGATGTTACTTGATTACCCAAATCCTGTAGCGCCTGCCCGAAATGGGCCTCCAAACTAGCCACCTTGTTTTGCAGAGTTTCAACGTCCCCTTGTAAGGAGTTGATCATAGAAAACAACTGATCCAACTTTGTCTCAGCCGACATTATCCCAGCAGATTCCTAAATGGCTTCAGTATCCTGTAACAATATATAGGTACTAAGGAATCTGATAGCGTGGGATAAAACCAGTCTGAGAGCAAAGCTGCAGTAAAATATGTATTTAAACAAAACAGAAAAGCAAAACAAAGCTAACACAGATATTCCTGCAATTGAAACGAGGTGCTCAGCACAATATGGTAAACAGAAAAGCAAACAAAGCTAACACAGATATTCCTGCAATTGAAACGAGGTGCTCAGCACAATATGGTAAACAGAAAAGCAAACAGAACTAACACAGATATTCCTGCAATTGTAACGACGTGCTCAGCACAATATGGTAATCACTGCACAGTGAATAGCGGGACGCGACCGCTTATATGAACCAGTCCAGCAAGGATGTGACGAGGGAGCAAACAAGACACTTGACAAGGAAGTCCAGTAGATTATTAGTGGAAATGCACTCAGAACTTAAACTTGAAGATCCAGCAGAAGTGAAGTAGAAATGCACAGAGTACTTAACGAGGAAGTCCAGCAAAACTTAATCCCACGTGCGCACAGCACTAGTTTGTGGAAGTTCAATAATAAGCAGGTGGTGCATTGAGCATGAAGTCCTGGTGAAAGAGGATTAAGGGAAAAAGAGGAAGAACGCTATCTAAGCGTAGTAGACGAGTACAACACTCTTGGTGAGATAAGCAACACTGGAAACTTGCTCACCTGGTGTGGTTGTGCAAAGAGGCACAACACTGGGAAAGGCTTAGCAAACAAGGGAAATCCTTTCAAAGGTGTGCTGCCAGTCGCAGCAGTAACAGAAGTGAGACACAGCTCAAAGAGACGAGGCAGCTGAAGCAGGGAGATCTCCAGACCACAGGCAGAAGCTCAGGAGCCAGCAGCACAAAATACTGAAGCACAAAACACCACATGGCTCAGACTTAAATAATCAAGACTGACAGGAAGTTCCATGACAGGGTGAGATCCAAGACTCCATCTTGGATCAGGGCGAACAGGAACAAGGGAAGTCCGGAATCCTTACAACCACATCATGCAGATTATGCAACACCAGAAAGCGAATAACCTCCTGATGTGCAGGAGCCATGCACATGGTCAGCTGGGTCCAATACTGAGGCTTATTCTTGGCCAAAGGCGTAGCATCAATTCCTCTCAATGGAATAGGACACTGCAAGGGCTCCAAGAAAAACCCACAAAGCCTAGCATACTCCAAGTCCATCAAATTCAGGGCAGCGCCTGAATCCACAAATGCCATGACAGAATAAGATGACAAAGAGCAGATCAAGGTAACAGACAAAAGAAATTTTGACTGTACCGTACCAATGGTGGCAGACCTAGCGAACCGCTTAGTGCGCTTAGGACAATCAGAGATAGCATGAGTGGAATCACCACAGTAGAAACACAGCCCATTCTGACGTCTGTGTTCTTGCCGTTCAACTCTGGTCAAAGTCCTATCGCACTGCATAGGCTCAGGTTTATGCTCAGATTATACCGCCAAATGGTGCACAGATTTACGCTCACGCAAGCGTCGACCGATCTGAATGGCCAAAGACTTAGACTCATTCAGACCAGCAGGCATAGGAAATCCCACCATGACATCCTTAAGGGCTTCAGAGAGACCCTTTCTGAAAATAGCTGCGAGCGCACCTTCATTCCATTGAGTGAGCAAGGACCACTTTCTAAATTTCTGACAATATACCTCTATCTCATCCTGACCCTGACACAGAGTCAGTAAATTTTTCTCTGCCTGATCCACCGAATTAGGTTCATCGTACAGCAATCCGAGCGCCAGGAAAAACGCATCAATATTACATAATGCAGGATCTCCTGGCGCAAGAGAAAATGCCCAGTCCTGAGGGTCGCCACGTAAAAAAGAAATAATGATCCTAACTTGTTGAACTGGGTCACCAGAGGAGCGAGGTTTCAAAGCCAGAAATAGTTTACAATTATTTTTGAAACTCAGAAATTTAGTTCTATCTCCAAAAAAAAAATCAGGAATAGGAATTCTTGGTTCTAACATAGAATTCTGAACCACAAAGTCTTGAATATTTTGTACTCTTGCCGTGAGCTGATCCACACATGAAGACAGACCTTTAATGTCCATCGCTACACCTGTGTCCTGAACCACCCAAATGTCTAGGGGAAAAAAAAGGCAAAACACAGTGCAGAGAAAAAAAATGGTCTCAGAACTTCTTTTTTCCCTCTATTGAGAATCATTAGTACTTTTGGCCTCCAGTACTGTTATGATTAGGTAATTCAGTACCACAATGGACATAAAAGTCAGAGCACATACAGTGACCTGACAAAACCCAAAAACATAGAACGAGCTCTGAGACGTGGGAACTCTGCTGACCGCAATCCCTAATCCTCTCCAACCACACTAGAGGCAGCCGTGGATTGCGCCTAACGCTCCCTATGCAACTCGGCACAGCCTGAGAAACTAGCTAGCCTAAAGATAGAAAATAAGCCTACCTTGCCTCAGAGAAATACCCAAAGGAAAAGGCAGCCCCCCACATATAATGACTGTGAGTTAAGATGAAAAGACAAAGGTAGAGATGAAATAGATTTAGCAAAGTGAGGCCCGACTTTCTGAACAGAGCGAGGATAGGAAAGGTAACTTTGCGGTCAACACAAAACCCTACAAACAACCACGCAAAGGGGGCAAAAAGACCCTCCGTACCGACTAACGGCACGGAGGTACACCCTCTGCGTCCCAGAGCTTCCAGCAAGCAAGAAAAACCAAATAAGCAAGCTGGACAGAAAAAACAGCAAACAAAAATAACACAAGCGAAACTTAGCTATGCAGAGCAGCAGGCCACAGGAACGATCCAGGAGGAAGCAAGTCCAATACTAGAACATTGACTGGAGGCCAGGATCAAAGCACTAGGTGGAGTTAAATAGAGCAGCACCTATCGACTTCACCACATCACCTGAGGAAGGAAACTCAGAAGCCGCAGTACCACTTTCCTCCACCAACGGAAGCTCATAGAGAGAATCAGCCGAAGTACCACTTGTGACCACAGGAGGGAGCTCTGCCACAGAATTCACAACAGGAGGTGCTCCCTCTGCGTCCCAGAGCTTCCAACAAGCAAGAAAAACCAATATAGCAAGCTGGACAGAAAAAATAGCAAACAAAAATAACACAAGCAAAACTTAGCTTATGCAGGAAGACAGGCCACAGGAACGATCCAGGAGGAAGCAAGACCAATACTAGAACATTGACTGGAGGCCAGGATCAAAGCACCAGGTGGAGTTAAATAGAGCAGCACCTAACGACTTAACCTCATCACCTGAGGAAGGAAACTCAGAAGCCGCAGTACCACTCTCATCCACCAAAGGAAGCTCAGAGACAGAACCAGCCGAAGTACCACTCACGACCACAGGAGGGAGCTTGGCCACAGAATTCACAACAGAGCTTGACCACAGAATTCACAACACCTAGGCAGCTTCCAGACCTTAATCCCATAGAAAACTTATGTAGGGAGTTGAAGCTCCAAATTGCCAAGCGACAGCCTCAAAATCTTAATGATTTAGAGATGATCTGCGAAAAGGAGTGGACCAAAATTCCTCCAGACATGTGTGTAAACCTCATCATCAACTACAAAAAAAGTCTGACTACTTTGCTTGCCAACAAGTGTTTTGCCACCAAGTATAAAGTCTTGTTTGCCAGAGGGATTAAATACTTATTTCTCACTGCAAAATGCTAATAAATTTATAGAATTTATACAATGTGATTTTCTGGATTTTATTTTTGATATTCTATCTCTCAATGTTAAAATTAACCTACCCTTAAAATTATAGAAAGTTCACGTCTTTGTCAGTGGGCAAACTTACAAAATCAGCAAGGGATCAAATACTTATTTCCCCCACTGTATATATACCAACCCGTGTTTTTATAGTAAATGTTCGAGGATTACATCTTTAATAAAAAAAAAAAAAAAACACACACTTTGATAAATTACCTGTCAAATATGTAAAAAAAAAAAAAAAGCCCTAAGGCCCAGCTAAGCTATGTGTGAACAAGTCCTCAGGGCTGCTCGTGACATACCTATGGTCTATACGACGCATATCAGATCACGGATTAGGACCTGTTATTATATACTAGATGGTGGCCCGATTCTAACGCATCGGGTATTCTAGAATATGCATGTCCACGTAGTATATTGCCTAACCACGTAGTAGTATATTGCCCAGCCACGTAGTATATTGCCTAGCCAAGTAGTATATTGCCCAGCCACATAGTATATTACCCAGCCACATAGTATATTGCCCAGTGACGTAGTATACAGCACAGAGCCACATAGTATATTGCCTAGTCACATAGTATATTGCCCAGCCACGTAGTATATTGCCCAGTCACATAGTATATTGCCCAGTGACGTAGTATACAGCACAGAGCCACGTAGTATACAGCACAAACACGTAGTATACAGCACAGTCACGTAGTATATTGCCCAGCCACGTAGTATATTGCCCAGCCACATAGTATACAGCACAGACACGTAGTATATTGCCCAGTCACGTAGTATATTGCCCAGCCACGTAGTATATTGCCCAGTCACATAGTATATTGCCCAGTGACGTAGTATACAGCACAGAGCCACGTAGTATACAGCACAGACACGTAGTATACAGCACAGTCACGTAGTATATTGCCCAGCCACGTAGTATATTGCCCAGCCACATAGTATACAGCACAGACACGTAGTATATTGCCCAGTCACGTAGTATATTGCCCAGCCACGTAGTATATTGCCCAGCCACGTAGTATATTGCCCAGCCACATAGTATACAGCACAGACACGTAGTATATTGCCCAGTCACGTAGTATATTGCCCAGCCACATAGTATATTACCCAGCCACATAGTATATTGCCCAGTGACGTAGTATACAGCACAGAGCCACATAGTATATTGCCTAGTCACATAGTATATTGCCCAGCCACGTAGTATATTGCCCAGTCACATAGTATATTGCCCAGTGACGTAGTATACAGCACAGAGCCACGTAGTATACAGCACAAACACGTAGTATACAGCACAGTCACGTAGTATATTGCCCAGCCACGTAGTATATTGCCCAGCCACATAGTATACAGCACAGACACGTAGTATATTGCCCAGTCACGTAGTATATTGCCCAGCCACGTAGTATATTGCCCAGTCACATAGTATATTGCCCAGTGACGTAGTATACAGCACAGAGCCACGTAGTATACAGCACAGACACGTAGTATACAGCACAGTCACGTAGTATATTGCCCAGCCACGTAGTATATTGCCCAGCCACATAGTATACAGCACAGACACGTAGTATATTGCCCAGTCACGTAGTATATTGCCCAGCCACGTAGTATATTGCCCAGCCACGTAGTATATTGCCCAGTTACCTAGTATATTGCCCAGTTACGTAGTATATTGCCCAGCCACATAGTATATTGCCCAGCCACATAGTATATTGCTCAGCCACATAGTATACAGCACAGAGCCACGTAGTATATTGCACAGACACATAGTATACTGCCCAGTCATGTAGTATATTGCCCAGTTGCGTAGTATATTGCCCAGCCACATAGTATATTGCCCAGTCACGTAGTATACAGCACAGACACGTAGTATATTGCCCAGCTACATAGTATATTGCCCAGCCACATAGTATATTGCCCAGCCACATAGTATATTGCCCAGCCACATAGTATATTGCCCAGTCACATAGTATACAGCACAGAGCCATGTAGTATACAGCACAGACACGTAGTATACTGCCCAGTCACGTAGTATATTGGCCAGTCACGTAGTATGCACCATATCCCTGTTCAGGGCCGTATTTAGAGTTTCTGCTGCCCTAGGCACTTTTAGTGCTGCCTCCCCCTTTGGTGAGTATGACACTATCGGCAGTGACTTTGGCAAAAATCGCTGATGTGAAAGTCGCCTTTTGCAGCAGATCCGACAGTTTTTCCGCATCTGCCGCGTAATGGATCACTTAGGGCAACACTGCGTTCGGCCTCATTCATTCCCTATGGGACTTACAGACATGTGCGGCTCTTGCGGTTTTGCCGCCATCCGGCAAATGCGGTACTTGCAGCAATGAGAAAAAACACTACTAGCAGTGTTTTATGTATCATCGTAAGTGCAAAACCGCAATTGCCGCACATGTTCGCAAGTAGCCATCATTACCTGTCCCTGCACCTTGCTAGCTCATCCCTATCCAACCCTCCCTGACCTAAAACTACACTATAAAGCTTCAGAAAAGCAATTTATTAACTGCCATATTCCTATGATAATGAGGGCTCTAGGCTACGGCGTAGACTGGGACGGGCAGTCTCCGGGTCTCCATCCTCTCTGTGCACACCCTCAGTCCCTGCCTCACTGCCTGTGCACAGACCACCCTCCACCGCACCCGGTAATCACCGCTCGCAGTAGCATACCAGCAGAGGTGTATCTAGGGTTTCTGGCACCCGGGGAAAGAATTCATTTTGGTGCCCCCCCTCCGCCAAGGACATATGTGATTTGCACACTCAGTCATGTGCCCACGAGCTCCTCTCCCTAATGCTCTCAATGTTCAGTGAAAAACTAAGAGAAGCAGAAGAGAAGCTCGATGTCGCAGGACCATAAGAGTATGTGTCCACGTTCAGGATTGCATCAGGATTTGGTCATGATTTTTCATCAGTATTTGTAGCCAAAACCAGGAGTGGAACAATTAGAGGAAAACTATAATAGAACCATATGCTCCACTTCTGTATTTATCACCCACTCCTGGTTTTGGCTACAAATACTGATGTAAAATACTGACCAAATCCTGATGCAATCCTGAACGTGGACACACACCCTAAGTCTGAAAAATCGCATATGAGTGACGTGTCCATGTGACGACTACTGGAACTTGCAGAGCTGAATCCTGACATCGCAGCTTCTGAATTCTCACAACGCATGCACTGCACTTTTAGGATTCTCCCTTGCCGGTGGACGGTCATGTCAGCACAAGTATGTGATTTGTAGACTTCTGACCACATTCTGACTAGATGTGCCCGGCCTCGCTCAGTTCATTTTCATTGACGGAGGTCACGCATGTCTAGTCAGCACGTGATCGCATTAATGTAAATCCCCAGCATGAGAGAATCCTGACAGCGTGCAGTGTGCACTGTGAGAATTCAGAAGTCTGCAGTCACAAAGAATGACTGCAGACTCATCACAAGCCTGGACATCCCCTTTAAAAGGGACTCTGTCACCTGAATTTGGAGGGAACAATTTTCAGCCATAGGGGTGGGGTTTTCGGGTGTTTGATTCACCCTTTCCTTACCCGCTGGCTGCATGCTGGCTGCAATATTGGATTGAAGCTCATTCTCTGTCCTCCATAGTACACGCCTGCGCAAGGCAAGATTGCAGATTGTGCAGGTACAGTATGTACTACGGAGGACAGAGAATGAGCTTCAATCCAATATTGCAGCCAGCATGCAGCCAGCGGGTATGGAAAGGGTGAATCAAACACCCGAAAACCCCACCCCTATGGCTGAAAATTGTTCCCTCCAAATTCAGGTGACAGTGTCCCTTTAAATCTCCTAACATATATAAAAACATGAGAGTTAGCATCACAAATAACATTTACATCCAGGTACCTGATAGATGACGTCGCCTCTGGAGCCGTTCTCCTTTTCTTCATCTTGTCCAGATCCCATGATGAGTTTTCTCATCCACAGCCGTCTCTGCAGACTTCCATCTTCGCCGCTCTTTTGCAGAAAGTCTCCACATGACGCCCTTAAAGATACAAGTGTCATTATAATGCTCCCAAATAAAAAATTGCCCCTCACTATATTGTCTGCACAAAGTATGACCCCCACACTGTCCCTCTTATGGTACATGCTCTTCACACTGTCCTCTCCTTTCTATACCAGTCCCCTCTTCACACTGTCCTCTCACACTGTGTCCCCCTTATAGGGCCCAGTATTTATACTCCATATTTATACTCCATCCTCCCACACTGCGTTCATGCCTCCCCCATCCTCCCACCCTGCGTTCATGGCTCCCCCATCCTTCTCCCCTGCAAGCATGGCTCCCCCATCCTCCCACTCTGCGTTCATGGCTCCCCATCCTTCTCCCCTGCGTTCATGGCTCCCCCATCCTTCTCCCCTGCGTTCATGGCTCCCCCATCCTCCCACTCTGCGTTCATGGCTCCCCCATCCTCCCACTCTGCGTTCATGGCTCCCCCATCCTCCCACTCTGCGTTCATGGCTCCCCATCCTTCTGCCCTGCGTTCATGGCTCCCCATCCTTCTCCCCTGTATGCACGGCTCCCCATCCTTCTCCCCTGTATGCACGGCTCCCCATCCTTCTCCCCTGTGTGCACGGCTCCCCATCCTTCTCCCCTGTGTGCACGGCTCCCCATCCTTCTCCCCTGTGTACATGGCTCCCCATCCTTCTCCCCTGTGTGCACGGCTCCCCATCCTTCTCCCCTGTGTGCACGGCTCCCCATCCTTCTCCCCTGTATGCACGGCTCCCCATCCTTCTCCCCTGTGTGCACGGCTCCCCATCCTTCTCCCCTGTGTACATGGCTCCCCATCCTTCTCCCCTGTGTGCACGGCTCCCCATCCTTCTCCCCTGTATGCACGACTCTCCATCCTTCTCCCCTGTATGCACGGCTCCCCATCCTTCTCCCCTGTATGCACGGCTCCCCATCCTTCTCCCCTGTGTGCACGGCTCCCCATCCTTCTCCCCTGTATGCACGACTCCCCATCCTTCTCCCCTGTATGCACGGCTCCCCATCCTTCTCCCCTGTATGCATGGCTCCCCATCCTCCTCCCCTGTGTGCACGGCACCCCACTTTTTTCCCTGTCATACTTACCTCTCACCGGCGCGCAGCACAGAACTTCCTGGCATCTCAGCGTCTTCCTTCCTGTCTTCAGCGGTCACATGGTAGCGCTAATTAAGGGTGATGAATATGCGCATATTCATCACCCTTAATGATCGGTACCATGTGACCGCTGAAGACAGGACGGCGCTGAGACGCAGTTGCAGCCACCGCTGGAGGAAGGTGAGTATTACGTCTTCAGGGAGGGAGGGAAGGGGGCGGGAAGGAGGGAGGAGGGGGGGGCGGGAAGGGGGGAGGGAGGAGGGGGAGCGGAAACTTGACCCCGGAGTTTTATAAAATAAAAAAAAAAAAAAAAAGGAAAAAACCTAGCTCAAGGGCGCCCCCCCGCATCCCGCCGCCCTAGGCACGTGCCCTCAAGTGCCTAGTGGCAAATACGGCCCTGTCCCTGTTAAAAAAAATGAATTAAAATAAAAAATAGTTACATACTCACCTTCCGGAGCCTCCGGATCGAAGCAGCCGGTTACCGACGTTCCTCGCGCGCTCCGGTCTGAAGAGTGCATTGCGGTGTCGCGAGATGATGACGTAGCGGTCTCGCGAGACCGCATGTCATCATCTCGCGAGACCGCAATGCATGGAGTGGTCACCGGGGCGTCGCGAGGAGCATCGGTAACCGGCCGCTTCGATCCAGGGGATCCGGATGGTGAGTATGTAACTATTTTTTATTTTGTAAATTATTTTTAACATTAGATATTTTTACTATTCATGCTGCATAGGCACACAGTCACACAGGGTTAATAGCAGCGTTAACCGAGTGCGTTACACCGCGGTCAATTCTGCCATTAACCCTGTGTGAGCGCTGACCGGAGGGGTGTATGTGGACGCCGGAAAGTGACTGCGGGGAGTAAGGAGCAGCTATTTTCTTCCGGAATGTGCCCGTCGCTGATTGGTCGTGGCTGTTTTGCCGCGACCAATCAGCGACTTGGATTTCCATGACAGACAGAGGCCGCGACAAATGAATATCCGTGACAGACAGAAGGACAGACAGACGGAAGTGACCCTTAGACAATTATATAGTAGATATAGACCATTATATATATAGACCAAAAGAAAGTGTCTCTGCTGTCACAAGTTGCCGAGTTTATTCAGATCTCCATGCTGTCTGCCTCTTCTCACTCTCTCCAAGAATAACATGTAATTTACACAGTGAGATGCCACCTCTGACTAAAATACATACACCGCCAGGAGACCGCCAAGCCGATGCTGAGCACGACATACAATGCATGACTTTGAACAGGGTCGTCTGTAACAATGTCATTGAAATTCACTGTGAGGAGAGAGTAATGGTGGGGTAAATAACTGAATTCTAAGCATATCCTTATATTAGTCCGATTTCTAAAAAAAGAAATGTTCTGATCTTGTAGAGATAGTGCTACTACTTCCAGCAGCCATGGTTCAATAACTGAGGAGAGGCAGCAGCTCACTGCAGGGCCAGTCCTCACTCCACAATAACATTTCACCATTTTACTACAGTGTTCATTATTAAAGGGTTATTCCCACATCACAAGGATATGCCATCATCAGGTGCATACCAGTGGTGCAACCAGTACAGCAGCATAGGAGCCCAAGAAGTAAGGGGGCCCATTTCCTTTCCCAAAGCAGGTGAAATTGTGCATTATGACAAGCATTTGGACTGCAAAGGGCCCATATCCTGCTTTCACACAGGGGCCCCTTTCTATCTGTGTCCGCCTGTGGCCATCACTATATGGTTATGGCATGCCTGTTCTCTGGAACCCCCACAAAACATAAAAACGAGTGGGCTGCAAAGCAGGCACTACTGTATACTTTGCAGGGAACTTAAACGGAGCCACATTGACATAAATGGAATCCATTGTTGTGGAGGTCCCAGATATCAGAAGCCCACCAATCTTATTATGATGACTTATCCTAGCAATATTTGAATGTCACAAATTGGCAAAATCACTTTAAAGGGATTATGAAACAAAAAAAATCCCTAAACTTTCAAATATTCTGAATTCCTAAATTCAGTCATTGTCCCCAGCAAGATGGCTGTCAGCTGAATAATGGTTTGACTTAGGCTACTTTCACACTAGCGTCGTACTTGGCCCGTCGCAGTGCGTCGGGCCGACGTACCGACGCTGGCAGTGAATGCGCCGCACAACGGGGGCAGCGGATGCATTTTTCCAGCGCATCCACTGCCCCATTGTGAGGTGCGGGGAGGTGGGGTGGAGTTCCGGCCACGCATGAGCGGTCTGAAATGGCGGACCGTCAGCAGCAAAAAACGTTACATGTAACTTTTTTTGCAGCCGACGGTCCGCCACAACACGGCGCAACCATCGCACGACGGTTGCGACGTGTGGCAAAGCATCGCAATGCGACGCTAATGCAAGTCAATGGAGAAAAAACGCATCCTGCAAGCACTTTTGCAGGATGCGTTTTTTCTACAAAACGACGCATAGCGACATGCAGTGCACAACGCTAGTGTGAAAGTAGCCTTAATTTCAGCCGTGAGCACAATTGAAGCTCTCACCACCGTATCAGAGCCACTCCAGAAGCATGATCTGGTCATGTGATTGCGCTGCTGACGTCACTCACCTGCGCCCAGAGGCGCAGATGGGTGGTAAGTACTCCACGTTAGTGGCGCTGAAGACACCTAAGATTGGAGGGGTAGGTGTGATTACTGTGTGTGTGTGTAGGATTTACGATGTGTGTATGGGGGTTTATTTACTGTGTGTATGAGGGTATTTATTGCTGTGGGGGGGAATATTTACAGCCAGGGGTGAGGTATTTACTGTGGGGGGAGGTATTTACTGTGGGGGAGGAATTTACTGTGTGGGGGAGGTATTTACTGTGGGGGAGGTATTCACTGCCATGGGAGAAGGTATTTACTCTGTGGGGTGTATTTACTGTGTGGGGGGGAGGTATTTGCTGTGGGGGGGGGGGAGCCATTTACTGTGTGGGTGAAGTATTTGCTGTGAGGGAGCTACTTACTGTGTGGGGAGGTATTTACTGTGGGGGAGGTATTTAGTGTGTGGGGGTATTTACTGTGGGGGAGGTATTTAGTGTGTGTGGGGTATTTACTCTGTGGGGTGTATTTACTGTATGTGTGGGGGGTGAAGTATTTACTGTTTGGGGGTCTTTACTGTGTGGGGGGAGACTTATTGTAGTGGGCCTGGGAGAGATTTACTGTTATGGGGTATTTACTGTAATGGGCCTGGGGAAGATTTAGTGTAATGGGCCTGGGGGAGATTTACTGTGTGTGGAGGAGACTTACTGTAATGGGCCAAGGGGAGCTTTGCTGTGATGGGGTTATTTAGTGTAACGGGCCAATTATTTAATCAGAGCCTCAAAGTAGGGCAGATATTTTTATTCAGGGGCATTATACTGACAATGATATCTTTAAGAGCATCATGTGGGGATGTGCTGCAGAAGACCGGAGAAGATGGAAGTCTGCAGAGACGAGCTGTGGATGACAACACTAATCATGGCGTCTGAACAAGATGAAAAAGAAAAGGAAGAGAATAACTCCAGAGCAGGTACGGACTGGGGATGAAATTCAGCCCTGGCATTTGAAATCACACAGGCCCATGTTGTCCCCGTCCCCAAGTACCAGATGGAAATATATTACTAATATTACCCTGGATGGAGGAAAGGAAGTTTTACTACAAGACCAATATTTCTAATTATACCCATGGCCTGCTGGGGTAAGTGATGAAGTGACCGGCTTTGTGCTCCGTCACAACTGTTAACAGTATGGGTGTCTTGAGAACATGGATTCTGTTAACAATGTAGCACACAAGGCAGCCCACAACCAGACCAGCCCTTCTGGCATTTGCCAGAATTGCCAAATGGCCAGTCCGGCCCTGCTCCAGAGACGTCATCTATAAGGTACCTGGATGTAAAGGTTTTTGTGATACTGACTAATTCTCATATTTTTATTTGTTAAGCCAGGTTCACATCGCGTTAACAGCAGCCCGTTCAACACATGCGTTATGCCGCGGTGTAACGTAGTCCGTGTAACGGACGCCAGTAACGTAATGTGAACCCAGCCTTAGGAGCATTAAAGGAGTTGTCCAAGTTTGTGATAAGTCTGCAGTCATTCTATGTGACTGCAGACTTCTGAATTCCCACAGTGCGTACTGCACGCTGTCAGGATTCTCTCGTGCCAGCGATTTGCATACATGTGGTCACATGCCGACTAGACATGCGTGGCCTCACTCAATGAAAATGAATTGAGCGAGCCTGGACACGTCTAGATGGAATGTGGCCAGAAGTATACAAATCACATATTTGTTCAAGGGAGAATCCTAAAAGTGAGCAGTGCATGCGCTGTGAGAAATCAGGATCTGCAGTCACCAATAGTGACTGAGGACTTTCATATCCAATCTGGAGGAGCCCTTAAATTATAAAATGAAGCCCTGGAGTATGTCAATCCTAACAGTGTGTAATATCCTCACTGTCAGGATTCAACTATGCAGGTTCCAACAGTTATCACATGATTAAGTCACTCATGTGATTTTCATACTTACGGTCATGTGACAACAAGCTTCTCTTCCTGCTTCTGTTTTTAACTGAACATTGAATTAGGGAGAGAAGCTCCTCGGCACGTGACTTAGGCTTCTTTCACACTTCCGTCGTTTGGCCTCCGTCGCAATGCATCATTGTGGGAAAAAAGCGCATCCTGCAAATGTGCCCGCAGGATGCGTTTTTTTCCCCATAGACTTGTATTGCCAACGGATCATGACGTATGGCCATACGTCGCGACCGTCGTGCACTGGATGTGCCATGTTTTGGCAGACCGTCGTCACGAAAAAAACGTTCAAGGGAACGTTTTTTCGTACGTCGGGTCCCGCATTTCCTACCGCGCATGCGTGGCTGGGAACTACGTCCCCTCCTCCCCGGGACTTTTGAATGGGCAGCGGATGCGTTGAAAAGCTGCATCCGCTGCCCACGTTGTGCCGAATTTTTACAACGCCCGTCGGTACGTCGCGCCGACGCTTCGTGACGGCCCCGTACTGACGGAAGTGTGAAAGAAGCCTAAGTGTACATATCCTATATGTGCTTTAGGGGGAAGAACTGAGTTCTTGCTCCAGGTGTCAGAAAATCTAGATACACCTCTGCTGTCATGCGCCAGCATGCAGATGTCAGTTGCTGGACTCTGATTGGCCGGCAGCTTGCATTGGTATTACTGTGCAGAGAGTCTCTGACCGGCAATATATTTCAATTGAATGTGCGTCCGGGCACACATTCTACTGAAATAAAGTGCTGTCTGTGTAAAAATGTCACTTTGTCCTTCAAACAATGCGTTCCCCCAATTTACATTTTTTTCTATATGTGGAGAAAGACCCATGTATTAGATCATCGGACGAGTCCACCAAGATCAACAGTTTCGTTCGACGTTAGTCTCATGTCATTAAAACTTTTTCCTCTTTTTAAGACTAACAGCAGCATTAGCTGGCTTTTTAAAGGGGTTCTCCAGAAATAGAAAAAAAATACAGTGCCTTGAAAAAGTATTCATACTCTGTGAATTTTCCACATTTTTTCACGTTACACCCATAAACTTAAATGCATTTTATTGGGATTTTATGTGATATACCAACACAAAACGGCAAGTATTTGTTAAGTGCAAAGGAAATGATCCATAGTTTTATAATTATGTAACATATGTACAGTACAGACCAAAAGTTTGGACACCTTCTCATTTAAAGATTTTTTTTTTTGTATTTTAATGACTATGAAAATTGTACATTCACACTGAAAGCATCAAAACTATGAATTAACATATGTGGAATTATATACTTACCGTAACTAAAAAGTGTGAAACAACTGAAATTATGTCTTATAGTCTAGGTTCTTCAAAGTAGCCACCTTTTGCTTTGATGACTGCTTTGCACACTCTTGGCATTCTCTTGATGAGCTTCAAGAGGTAGTCACCGGGAATGGTTTTCAAGTCACAGGTGTGCCCTGTCAGGTTTGGATTTCTTGCCTTATAAATAGGGTTGGACCATCAGTTGTGTTGTGCAGAAGTCTGGTGAATACACAGCTGATAGTCCTACTGAACAGACTGTTAGAATTTGTATTATGGCAAGAAAAAAGCAGTTAAGTAAAGAAAAATGAGTGGCCATCATTACTTTAAAAAATGAAGGTCAGTCAGTCCGAAAAATTGGGCAAACTTTGAAAGTGTCCCCAAGTGCAGTGGCAAAAACCATCAAGCGCTACAAAGAAACTGGCTCACATGAGGACCGCCCCAGGAAAGGAAGACCAAGAGTCACTTGTGCTTCTGAGGATAAGTTTATCCGAGTCACCAGCCTCAGAAATCGCAGGTTAACAGCAGCTCAGATTAGAGACCAGGTCAATGCCACACAGAGTTCTAGCAGCAGACACATCTCTACAACAACTGTTAAGAGAAGACTTTGTGCAGCAGGCCTTCATGGTAAAATAGCTGCTAGGAAACCACTGCTAAGGACCGGCAACAAGCAGAAGAGACTTGTTTGGGCTAAAGAACATAAGGAATGGACATTAGACCAGTGGAAATCTGTGCTTTGGTCTGATGAGTCCAAATTTGAGATCTTTGGTTCCAACCACCGTGTCTATGTGCGACGCAGAAAAGGTGAACGGATGGACTCTACATGCCTGGTTCCCACCGTGAAGCATGGAGGAGGAGGTGTGATGGTGTGGGGGGGCTTTGCTGGTGACACTGTTGGGGATTTATTCAATATTGAAGGCATACTGAATATGCATGGCTACCACAGCATCTTGCAGCGGAATGCTATTCCATCCGGTTTGCGTTTAGTTGGACCATCATTTATTTTTCAACAGGGCCCCAAACACACCTCCAGGCTGTGTAAGGGCTATTTGACCAAGAAGGAGAGTGATGGGCTGCCACGCCAGATGACCACAGTCACCAGACCTGAACCCAATCGAGATTGTTTTGGGTGAGCTGGAACGCAGAGTGAAGGCAAAAGGGCCAACAAGTGCTAAGCATCTCTGTGAACTCCCCCAAGATTGTTGGAAGACCATTCCCGGTGACTACCTCTTGAAGCTCATCAAGAGAATGCCAAGAGTGTGCAAATCAGTCATCAAAGCAAAAGGTGGCTACTTTAAAGAACCTAGAATATAAGACATAATTTCAGTTGTTTCACAATTTTTTGTTAAGTATATAATTCCACATGTGTTATTTCATAGTTTTGATGCTTTCAGTGTGAATGTACAATTTTCATAGTCATGAAAATACAGAAAAATCTTTAAATGAGAAGGTGTCTAAACTTTTGGCCTGTACTGTACAGTATATCTGAAAATTGTGATGTGCATTTGTATTCTGTCTCCCAAAGTCAATACTTTGTAGGACAACATTTTGATGCAATCACTGCTGCACGGGGTATGCCTCTACCAGCTTTGCACATCTAAAGGTAAATGCAGCACTGGGGAATATACACATAACTTGGGGGCACATACAGCCCTGGGAGGGATATACAGCACTGGGGGAGAGGGAGATATACAGCACTGGGGGGGAGGGGGGGCAGGCATTGCCGAGGAGGCACATAGATCACCGGGGGGACACAGTGATCACTGGGGGATGGTATGAACATTACAGGGGGGTACAGAGATCACATGGGAGCACAGATATCACAGGGGGTACATAGCAGGGGGGCACAGGCATCACAAAGTTGGGAGCCACATAGATTACAGGGGTGCAAATAGCTAGGGGGAACAGAGATCACGGGGTGCACATCACGTTAGAAGCACAGAGATCACATGGGGGACAGAGATTACAGGGGGATGACACAAGGATCACAGGGGGTACATAGATCACATGAGAGCCCAAATATCTTCTCTCCAAATCACACCTCACCACTTGTGCACTTGAACCCATCCCACCTCCCCACTACACTAATCCCATCCCTAACCCATCTCTTCAATCTATCACTAACTTCTGGTACCTTCCCCTCTGCTTTCAAACATGCCACAATCACACCTATCCTCAAAAAGCCATCCCTTGACCCGAGCGCTATGTCTAGCTACCGCCACATCTCTTTCCTTCCATTTGCTTCCAAACTACTTGAGCAGCATGTCCACACTGAAATTTCCTCTCACCTTGCATCTACCTCTTTCTTTGACAACCTACAATCTGGCTTCCGTCCCCACCATTCCACTGAGACTGCCCTGACCAAACTTATGAACGACTTACTTAGAGCCAAAGCTACAGACAATTCTCTATACTCCTCCTTCTAGACCTGTCCTCTGCCTTCAACACAGTTGACCACTGCCTCCTACTACAGATCCTCTCTTCCTTTGGTGTCAAAGACCTCACCCTATCCTGGATCTCCTCATACCTTACCAGCTGCACATTTAGCGTTTCCTACTCCCATACTACCTCTTCATCTCGCCTCCTCTCTGTTGTTGTCCCTCAAGGCTCTGTCCTAGGACCCCTTCTCTTCTCAATCTATACCCTTGACCTGGGACAACTCATAAAGTCCTATGGCTTTCAGTACCATCCATATGCCGATGACACTCAGATCTACCTCTCTGGCCCAGATGTCACCTCTCTGCTCTCCAGAATCCCAGAGTGTCTATCAGCCATATCCACCTTCTTCTCCTCTCGCTTCCTCAAACTCAATGTGGACAAATCTGAACTAATTATCTTTCCTCCATCTCGCACACCATTCCTACCTGATCTATCTATCACAATAAATGAATTGATACTTTCCCCTGTCCCGGTAATTCGCTGCCTCAGAGTAATCCTTGACTCTGTCCTGTCCTTTAAACCGCACTTCCAAGCTCTCGCCACCTCCTGTCGACTCCAGCTCAAAAATATTTCCAGAATCCGACATTTCGTCAATCCTCACCCTTGCATGGGTTTATGAGAATTCGCTCCTGTCCAACCAATCTAATCAGTTTTTATGAAGAGGTAAGCTATAGGCTGGACCACGGTGAGTCATTGGACGTGGTATATCTCGATTTTTCCAAAGCGTTTGATACCGTGCCGCACAAGAGGTTGGTACACAAAATGAGAATGCTTGGTCTGGGGGAAAATGTGTGTAAATGGGTTAGTAACTGGCTTAGTGATAGAAAGCAGAGGGTGGTTATAAATGGTATAGTCTCTAACTGGGTCTCTGTGACCAGTGGGGTACCGCAGGGGTCGGTATTGTGACCTGTTCTCTTCAACATATTCATTAATGATCTGGTAGAAGGTTTACACAGTAAAATATTGATATTTGCAGATGATACAAAACTATGTAAAGCAGTTAATACAAGAGAAGATAGTATTCTGCTACAGATGGATCTGGATAAGTTGGAAACTTGGGCTGAAAGGTGGCAGATGAGGTTTAACAATGATAAATGTAAGGTTATACACATGGGAAGAAGGAATCAATATCACCATTACACACTGAACGGGAAACCACTGGGTAAATCTGACAGGGAGAAGGACTTGGGGATCCTAGTTAATGATAAACTTACCTGGAGCAGCCAGTGCCAGGCAGCAGCTGCCAAGGCAAACAGGATCATGGGGTGCATTAAAAGAGGTCTGGATACACATGATGAGAGCATTATACTGCCTCTGTACAAATCCCTAGTTAGACCGCACATGGAGTACTGTGTCCAGTTTTGGGCACCGGTGCTCAGGAAGGATATAATGGAACTAGAGAGAGTATAAAGGAGGGCAACAAAATTAATAAAGGGGATGGGAGAACTACAATACCCAGATAGATTAGCGAAATTAGGATTATTTAGTCTAGAAAAAAGACGACTGAGGGGCGATCTAATAACCATGTATAAGTATATAAGGGGACAATACAAATATCTCGCTGAGGATCTGTTTATACCAAGGAAGGTGACGGGCACAAGGGGGCATTCTTTGCGTCTGGAGGAGAGAAGGTTTTTCCACCAACATAGAAGAGGATTCTTTACTGTTAGGGCAGTGAGAATCTGGAATTGCTTGCCTGAGGAGGTGGTGATGGCGAACTCAGTCGAGGGGTTCAAGAGAGTCCTGGATGTCTTCCTGGAGCAGAACAATATTGTATCATACAATTATTAGGTTCTGTAGAAGGACCTAGATCTGGGGATTTATTATGATGGAATATAGGCTGAACTAGATGGATAAATGTCTTTTTTCGGCCTTACTAACTATGTTACTATGTTACCAAAATGCTTGTGCATGCCCTAATCATCTCCCGCCTCGACTACTGCAACATCCTCCTCTGTGGTCTACCTTCTAAAACTCTTGCACCCCTCCAGTCCGTCCACTCCTGCTTCCCCTCTTTGCAAATCCCTTCATTGGCTCCCAATTTCCCAGCGTATCCAGTTTAAACTACTAACACTGACCTACAAAGCCATCCATAACCTTCCTCCTTCGTATATTTCCGAACTAATCCCTCAATATCTTCCCTCACGTAATCTCTGGTCATCCCAAGACCTTCTTCTCTCATCCATGTTGATTCGCTCCTCACCCAATCGCCTCCAAGACTTCTCCCAAATATCCCCCATCATCTGGAATTCTGTGCCCCAACGCGTCCGGTTATCCACCACATTTGGATCCTTCAAACGGAATCTGAAAACCCATCTCTTCAAAGAAGCTTACAGCCTGTAATGACCACACGGCCACCTCAAGACCATCGGAGCTACTGCAGCCCCTAACCTACTGTCTCCTTCCCCACAATCTTGTAGAATATAAGCCCGCAAGGGCAGGGTCCTCTTACCTCTGTATCAGTCTGTCATTGTTAGTTTTGTTTACTGTAAGTGATATTTGTATTTTGATGTAACCCCGCTGCGGGGGCACAGAGTTCACGGGGGCATATCACAGGGGGAAGGCGCGAAGATCACAGGGGGGTACAGAGATCACATGGGAGCACAAATGTCACAGGGGGTACATAGCATGGGGGCACAGGAATCACGGCGGGCACAAAGCTGGGAGCCACAGAGATAACAGGGGTGCACATGGCCGAGGGGCACAGAAATCACAGGGGGCATATAACTAGGGGGCACAGAGCTCACAGGGGGATAGAGATCACAGGGGAGAGCACAGAGATCACAGGGGGCACAGATCACAGGGGTTGCACAGATCACAGGAGGGAACAGAGATCACAGGTGGGCATATAGCTAAGGGCCACAGAGATCACAGGGGGGCACATTACAGGGGAGGCACATAGATCACAAAGGAGGCAGAGATCACAGGGGGCACAGAGATCACGGAGGGTACAGAGATCACAGAGGTTACACAGATCACAGGGGTTGCACAGAGATCACAGGGGGCACATAGCTTGAGGGCACAGATCACAGGGGGTATAGAGATCACATGGGGCATATGGCTGGAGGGCACAGAGATCACAGGGGGGCACATCACAGGGGAGGCACAGAGATCACGGGGGGGCACAGATTACATGGGGGCATATAGCTGGGAAGCACAGAGATCACAGGGGCATATAGTTGGGAAGCACAGATCACAGGGGGCACATAGCTGAGGGGCACAGATCACCAGCAGATGGGCACAGAGCTACTGGCACAGAGATCCCTGGGGAGCCATAGAGCTGTGGGGCACAGAGATCCCTGGGGAGACACAGAACAGGAGGGTACAGAGATCTCTGGGGAGGCACAGAGCTGCAGAGCACAGAGATCCCTGCGGATGCACAGAGCAGCGAGGCACAGAGATTCCTGGGAGGCACAGAGCTGCCAGCACAGAGATCGCTCTGGACTCTCTGGCAACAGATCCTCTTCCAGGACAGGAGGACGGGAGTGCATTGGGCGCTAACCCCACCCATGACGTCAATCAATCATGTGCAGGCAGGCAGCGTTCTGTAATGAATGCTGCGTGCCGTGCACTTTTAAAGTTAATGGGCCGGCAGTCGGCAGGATACGGCTGCCCCCTGAGCATTGCGGACTCCAGCGACCTGCCCACGGGCCGCATGAAAAGTCACCTGCCAGAGGTTCCCCACCCCTGTGCTAGAGAGTGAACCAGCGCCACAGTCACAAGTCTTTTGCAGCCTCTAACAAGTTTTCCTCTAGGAGCTCCATCCATCTTCAAATCATCTCTGACCAGCTTCCCTGTCCTTCCTGAAGAACCGCATCCCCACAGCATGATGCTGCCAACGCCATGTTTGATGATGGTGATGTACAGTGTTCTGCCACATATAGCATTTCGGATTTAGTCCCAATATATCTCCTTTGGTCTCATCTCACCAGAGCACCTTCTTTGACATGCTAGCTGTATCCCCTTCATGGCTTATTGTACACTGAAAATGGGACTTCTTATGGCTTACATTAAAAAAATGGCTTTCTTCTTGAAACTCTTCCATGAAGGTCATATTTGTGGAGTATACGCCTAATAGTTGTCCTGTGGACAGATTCTCTCATGAATTGTGGATCTCCTGCCCCTCCAGAGTGACCATGAGCCTTTAGTTTGCTTTTCTAATTGGTGCTCTCCTTGCTTGTGATGTCAGTTTAGGTGGATGTCCATGTCTTAGTAGGCTTGCATTTGTGCCATACTGCTTCCATTTTTAATTGATGGATTGAACAGTGCTACATGAGATATTTAGAGCTTGGGCTATTATTTATAACTAGATGGCAGCCCGATTCTAAAGAATCGGGAGTCTAGAATCCATATATACTTTATTTATTCAAATGTAAGAATAATACAATTAATAAATAATAGTAAGAAAGAACAAAAATAATAGGCAGTATATGGAGAAAACACCAAACAAAAGTTCAAAATTGGTGTGAAAATGTCACTGAACCACTTCACAACTAAATATATATAGTTTTGGTAAATGGTATTATCATTTTTTTTACGAAATTCGGCAGGAGCTTGAAGAGCAACGTCACTGGGCCCGCCTCCACGCAGTAGAAACTTGCTGTGAGGTAAAAATTCAAAAATCACACCAAAATGGCGGGCGGAGTGTGTCACAGTACGGCACGTTTCTGATTGGTCGCTCGCAGCAGGTGGCAACCAATCAGACACTGGACACTGTTGACGTCACTTATCTCCGGACATTAGCTCCGGACATTAGCTCCGGACATTATCTCCGCACATTAGCTCCGGACATTAGCTCCGGACAAAGCCACGGAAGTTGGCAGAAATTGCAGGAAGTAGTATTCTAGGCAATTAATCTCCGGACATTAGCTCCGGACATTAGCTCCGGACAAAGCCACGGAAGTTGGCACAAATTGTAGGAAGTAGTATTCTAGGCAATTATATATTAGATAACCTAGTCCTGCTTTATTCGTCTCCATAACTTTCTTCCTGACCTGTCTGGTGTGTTCCTTGGTTGTCATAAAGATGTTTGATCCCCAATGTTCAAAAAAAATCAGAGGCCTTCACAAAACATCTGTAGTTATACTGAGAATAAATTAGACACAGTTGCACTTAATTTACTAATTATCTGACTTCTGGAGGTAATTGGTCGCTCAGATTTTATTTACAGGTATCTGACTATATGTCACAGGGTTACCGCGATAGTGTGGAGCCAGTCAGCCAGAAGACCGAAGCGTCTGATTGCTCCTACTCCGGTGCTGAGAAGAAGCACTTCTCCATCATTTTAAATGTTTATTTCTTCTGGCAGAACAGGGGTTAATCGGTCATGTTGGAAATCCCTGTGCTCACAGCTGTGCTTAGTTAGCCACTCCTTTTCCCTTTATAATCTGGACTCTGTGAGTAATCCTTGTCAAAGCTAGCATTTGCTGCATGGCTATCGGTGGGAAAGGAGTTGGTATGAGGAGAATTGAAGGAGTTATTAGTAACTGATGCTTGGTTTGTATGGGTGGTAATTCCTTATCCTTTTCTGTTTTTGTTTATTCCCCTACCTTCACACCCCGCTGCATTCCTCTGTTACATGTGAATGAATATTTTTGTATGCCTGGAGTTTTCAGTTATCCCTTGTCTGTGTAGCCTTGTTTGTTGGGTTGCTGTACTACGTTGCACAGTAACACCCCCTCTTCCCTGGGTGGGGGAAGAGAACAGATGGAAGGCTAAGTTAGGAGATAAGGCAAAGGTAGAGGCCCTGCCATCTTCGCCATCTGAAGTATCCCGGGGAGAGCAGGGCGAGTTAGGGCACCCCCCAGTGTTAGGGACAGGGAAGGAGACCTTGGTCCCGAGTCAGCCGACAGCTGTGTCGTGACACTATAGGGGGCTGAATACAAATGCGCATTACAATTTTCAGATTTATGTTTTTAACTCCTTTCTGACATTAAACGTACTATCCCGTCGAGGTGGTATTGGCCCGTATGACCACCGACGGGATAGTACGTCTAATGAGATCAGCCGCGCTCATGACTATCGCAGCTGACATCCGGCACTATGTGCCGGCACGGACCGCTACTGGCACATTAACCCCCGAAACACTGCGATCAAAGATGATCAGTGTTCCGGCGGCATAGAGAAGCATCGCACAGGGAGGGAGCTCCCTGCGTGCTTCCCTGAGACCCTCGGAGCAAAGCGATGTTATCGCGTTGCTCCAACAATCTCCTACCTCCTCCTTGCAGGCTCGGATCCAAAATGGCCACGGGGGGCCTTCCGGGTCCTGCAGGGAGGTTGCTCAGAGCAGGCGCCGGGAAGCCTCCCTGCAGTGCCTGGGTGATCGCTGATCTGACACAGTGCACTGCAAAGTGTCAGATCAGTGATCTGTCACTACAATGTGATGTCCCCCCCTGGGGCAATGTAAAAAAAAGTTAAAAAAAATAATATTTACACGTGTAAAAAAAACATAATTCCTAAATAAAAAATATATATATTGTTCCAATAAATAAATTTCTTTATCTAAATAAAAAAAACAATAAAAGTACACATATTTAGTATCGCCATGTCCGTAACGACCCGACCTATAAAACTGTCCCATTAGTTAACCCCTTCAGTGAACACCGTAAAAAAAAAATACGAGGCAAAAAAACGACGCTTTATTATCATACCGCCAAACAAAATGTGGAATAATACGCGATCAAAAAGACAGATATAAATAACCATGTTACCGCTGAAAACGTCATCTTGTCCCGCAAAAAATGAGCCACGATACATCGTCATCAATGAAAAAATAAAAAAGTTATAGTCCTCAGAATAAAGTTATGCAAAAATAGTTTTATCGTATAAAAGCGCCAAAACATAAAAAAATGATATAGATGAGGTATCGCTGTAATCGTTCTGACCCAAAGAATAAGACTGCTTTATCTCTTATGCCTACAAAAATCAGAATAAAAAGCGATCAAAAAATGTCACATGCCCGAAAATGGTACCAATAAAAACATCAACTCGTCCAGCAAAAAACAAGACCTCACATGACTCTGTGGACCAAAATATGGAAAAAATTATAGCTCTCAAAATGTGGAGACTTTTAGTGTGTGACGGCTGCCAATCATAAAAATCCGCTAGAAAACCCGCTATAAAAGTAAATCAAACTCCCCGTCATCACACCCCTAGTTAGGGAAAAATAATACAATTTAAAAAAATGTATTTCCATTTTCCCATCAGGGTTAGGGTTAGAGTTGGGGGCTAAAGTTAGGGTTAGGGCTACAGTTAGGGTTGGGGTTAGGACTGGGGCTAAAGTTAGGGTTAGGGTTGGGGCTAAAGTCAGGCTTAGGATTGGTGCTAAAGTTAGGGTTACATTTACGGTTCGGATTAAGGTTGGGATTAGGGTTAGGGGTGTGGTTAGGGTTATGGTTGAGATTAGGGTTAGGGGTGTGTTTGGGTTAGGGTTTCAGTTAGAATTGGGTGGTTTCCACTGTTTAGGCACATCAGGGGCTCTCCAAACGCGACATGGTGTCCGATCTCAATTCATTCCAGCCAATTCTGCGTTGAAAAAGTAAAACAGTGCTCATTCTCTTCCGAGCTCTCCCGTGCGCCCAAACAGGGGTTTACCCCAACATATGGGGTATCAACGTACTCAGGACAAATTGGACAACAACTTTTGGGGTCCAATTTTTCCTGTTACCCTTGGGAAAATACAAAACCGGCGGCTAAAAAATAATTTTTGTGTAAAAAAAAAAAAGATTTTTTATTTTCATGGCTCTGTGTTATAAACTGTAGTGAAACACTTGGGGGTTCAAAGTTCTCACAACACATCTAGATAAGTTCCTTGGGGGGTCTATTTTCCAATATGGGGTCACTTGTGGGGGGTTTCTACTGTTTAGGTACATCAGGGGCTCTGCAAATGCAACGTGATGCCTGTAGACCAATCCATCTAAGTCTGCATTCCAAACGGCTCTCCTTCCCTTCCGAGCTCTGCCATGCGCCCAAATGGTGGTTCACCCCGACATATGGGGTATCAGCGTACTCAGGACAAATTGAACAACAACTTTTGGTGTCCTATTTCTCCTGTTACCCTTGGGAAAATACAAAACTGGAGGCTAAAAAATAATTTTTGTGGAAATTTTTTATTTTATTTTCACGGCTCTGCGTTATAAACTGTAGTGAAACACTTGGAGGTTCAAAGTTTTCACAACACATCTAGATAAGTTCCTTAGGGCGTCTTCTTTCCAAAATGGTGTCACTTGTGGGGGGTTTCAATGTTTAGGCACATCAGGGGCTCTCCAAAACAACATGGTGTCCTATCTCAATTCCAGTCAATTTTGCATTGAAAAGTCAAACGGCGCTCCTTCCTTTCCGAGCTTTGCCATGCACCCAAACAGTGGTTTACCCCCACATATTGGGTATCTGTGTACTCAGGACAAATTGCACAACAACTTTTCGGGTCCAATTTCTTCTGTTACCCTTGGGAAAATAAAAAAATTGGGGGCGAAAAGATCATTTTTGTGAAAAAATATGATTTTGTATTTTTACGGCTCTACATTATAAACTTCTGTGAAGCACTTGGTGGGTCAAAGTGCTCACCACACATCTAGATAAGTTCCTTAGGGGGTCTGCTTTCCAAAATGGTGTCATTTGTGGGGGCTTTCAATGTTTAGGCACATCAGGGGCTCTCCAAACGCAACATGGCGTCCCATCTCAATTCCAGTCAATTTTGCATTGAAAAGTCAAATGGCGCTCCTTCCTCTCAGAGCTCTGCCATGCGCCCAAACAGTGGTTTACCCCCACATATGGGGTATCAGTGTACTCAGGACAAATTGCACAACAACTTTTATGGTCCACTTTCTTCTGTTATCCTGTTACCCTTGGGAAAATAAAAAATTGGGGGCAAAAAGATCATTTTTGTGAAAAAGTATAATTTTTTATTTTTACGGCTCTACATTATAAACTTCTGTGAAGCACTTGGTGGGTCAAAGTGCTCACCCCACATCTAGATAAGTTCCTTAGGGGGTTTACTTTCCAAAATGGTGTCACTTGTAGGGGGGTTTAATGTTTAGGCACATCAGGGGCTCTCCAAACGCAACATGGCATCCCATCTCAATTCCAGTCAATTTTGCATTGAAAAGTCAAACGGCACTCCTTCCCTTCCGAGCTCTGCCATTCGCCCAAACAGTGGTTTACCCCCACATATGGGGTATCGGCGTACTCAGGACAAATTTTACAACAACTTCTGGGGTCTAATTTCTCCTGTTACTTTTGGTAAAATAAAACAAATTGGAGCTGAAGTATATTTTTTGTGAAAAAAAGTTAAATGTTAATTTTTTTTAAACATTCCAAAAATTCATGTGCAACACCTGAAGGGTTAATAAACTTCTGGAATATGGTTTTGAGCACCTTGAGATGTGCAGTTTTTAGAATGGTGTCAAACTTGGGTATTTTCTATCATATAGACCCCTCAAAGTGACTTCAAATGTGATGTGGTCCCTAAAAAAAATGGTGTTGCAAAAATGAGAAATTGCTGCTCAACTTTTAACTCTTATAACTCCCTAACAAAAAAAATTTGGTTCCAAAATTGTGCTGATGTCAAGTAGACATGTGGGAAATGTTACTTAACTATTTTGTGTGACATATCTCTGTGATTTAAGGGCAAAGAAATTCAAAATTGGAAAATTGCAAAATTTTCGCCAAATTTCCGTTTTTTTCACGAATAAACGCAAGTAATATCAAAGAAATTTTACCACTATCATGAAGTACATTATGTCATGAGAAAACCATGTCAGAATTATCAGGATCCATTGAAGCGTTCCAGAGTTATAACCTCATAAAGAGACAGTGGTCAGAATTGTAAAAATTGGCCCGGTCATTAACGCAAACCACCCTTAGGGGTAAAGGGGTTAAAATATTGAGAAAAACATAATTTCCTTTACACTACAAAAATACTTGCTACTTTGTGTTGGTACATCACAGGGGTGCACAACATTTTTTGGTCCAAGGACCGCATTGCCATACTGAACCAATCCCAAGAGCCGCAAAGAATGTAAAAGCGCATTTACATGAATACATTGTCAGAACCACCATCAGAACATTAGTACATCACCAGAACCAAATTGAAAATTTGAGGAGGATTTGGAGAGATTCTTCTCAAAAAACCAAGTGTGAACATACACCAACTTACACTGACTTTTTGGAATAAAAACACACCAAATCCTCCTTATAATCTCTAAACTCTAAGTTATGAGGATTTTTATGTTTTAACATAGCAATGAAGCACGTTTTGGATTACTACATATGTACAAGATCAGAACCACCATCAGCACATGAATGCAGCACTAGAACCACCGTCAGTACATGAATGCAGGGTCAAAACAGCGATCAGTACATGAATGGAGCACTAAAACCAGAATCAGTACATGAGTGCAACGCCAGAACCACTGTTGGTAGGCGAAGGCAGAGCCAGACACACTGTCAGTACATGAATGCAGCACCAGAACTACCATATATATACACATCATTATACATGAATGCAGCACCAAAACCATTGTCAGTTCATGAAATCATCACTAAAACCACCATCAGTACATGAATAAATCATCAAGCTTATGTAGTGCAGCGGTAGCACCATACGTAATGAAGAGGCAGTGACCCACATGTTACTTCACACAGTCCATTCCTCACAAGTGCATAGAACTCATGTTTAGTTCACATAAACATTGCACTACATTAGGCCGGTTTCACACGTCAGTGGCTCCGGTACGTGAGCGGTCACGTGGGGCCGCCGATTATAGTCATGAATATGCGGCTCCATCTCCCATTGGGGTGGAGCCGCATATTCATTACTGTAAATGAGCGGCCCCACGTGACCGCTCATACAGTAGAAGGTGCGGCCAGGACAGGAAGCAGCGCCAGCCAGCGAGGGAGCCGGGTGAGTATTTTAAGAACAGCGGGCGGGCGCACAGCGGGTGGGAGGGGTGTCGGGACATGGATATTTATTTTAAACACGAGAAACAAAAAATAAAAAGGAATATTCATATCTTCTCTACAGCAAACGCTGCTGCAAAGAAGATATGAATGGCAGCTTCAGCACCAGATGCAGGGGACAGCGCTAAACTTTAGCACTGTCTCCTGCACGGTGCGTGTGGTACCCAGTGGGCACACGTGTGCCGCACGTGTGCCACACTGATGTGCCACAGAAACGCACGGGCACATGGACAATTCCGGTACCGATTTTTCCGGTCCTCCTCTGTCCAGTTCCCGTGGGTGGCGGCAGCACTGTGTTAGCTGTGGATGCCAGGCGTCTCAGCTCCCCTGGCTGCTTGGCTCTGCTCTGTCCTGTCACTGCGCACCGACAAAGCTCCGCAGAGCCTCTTGCTCTGTCTTTCTCAAACACCAGCCGGACACTGACTCTGACCCTGACACACCCATACCCTTTACTGCAGTGTTTTTAACAAACAAACCAGTGGCTTCCTGCCACATGGAACCTGGACCGGAAATGAAACGGACTGCACCATTAACATACTGTAGTCAGTTTCATAACACAAAACCCAGAGCAGGTTTTCCCTAAATCTGTCTTGAATCTGTCTTGGACAAACAGTATGTCCAAGACTAACCTTATTTATTATTACACTTAACCAACATTACAGTCACCGCTACGCCCCTCACTGCCATGCACACCTATGGACTTCATATGTCTCCATGCACATCCTGGGGAGAACACACAGCGACCCCTACCTGTAACATTGGTCACTGCTTCACCATTGCAATCACAGCTACACCTGCGACTGCAATACCTCCTCATGGTCTCACTATGCCTCTGTGCGCATTCTGGGGAGCACAAACAGTGCCCCCCTAGCTGTAACAGGGGTCACTGCCTCACACTTAGTATAGACATTAATTGCAACGTCAGGTCAAACCCATATACAATTGCACCGCATGAACCTGCAACTCCCAGTATGTCCTTAACAATGGTAAGAATATCCTGGGAGCTGTTGTTACCAGCCATCACCTGACAGCAGGAACCACAGTACTGATGAGACGCAGTCAGTATTATAAATAAACATTTACTTCCAGGTACCTTATAGATGACATCTTCTCTGATTGAAGTCATTCCCATCCCTTTTGTCTCCATATACAGGTCCTTCTCAAAAAATTAGCATATAGTGTTAAATTTCATTATTTACCATAATGTAATGATTACAATTAAACTTTCATATATTATAGATTCATTATCCACCAACTGAAATTTGTCAGGTCTTTTATTGTTTTAATACTGATGATTTTGGCATACAACTCCTGATAACCCAAAAAATCTGTCTCAATAAATTAGCATATTTCACCCATCCAATCAAATAAAAGTGTTTTTATATAACAAACAAAAAAACCAACAAATAATAATGTTCAGTTATGCACTCAATACTTGGTCGGGAATCCTTTGGCAGAAATGACTGCTTCAATGCGGCGTGGCATGGAGGCAATCAGCCTGTGACACTGCTGAGATGTTATGGAGGCCCAGGATGCTTCAATAGCGGCCTTAAGCTCATCCAGAGAGTTGGGTCTTGCGTCTCTCAACTTTCTCTTCACAATATCCCACAGATTCTCTATGGGGTTCAGGTCAGGAGAGTTGGCAGGCCAATTGAGCACAGTAATACCATGGTCAGTAAACCATTTACCAGTGGTTTTGGCACTGTGAGCAGGTGCCAGGTCGTGCTGAAAAATGAAATCTTCATCTCCATAAAGCATTTCAGCCGATGGAAGCTGCCCTTGATGAAACACAGTGGACCAACACCAGCAGCTGACATGGCACCCCACACCATCACTGACTGTGGGTACTTGACACTGGACTTCAGGCATTTTGGCATTTCCTTCTCCCCAGTCTTCCTCTAGACTCTGGCACCTTGATTTCCGAATGACATGCAAAATTTGCTTTCATCAGAAAAAAGTACTTGGGACCACTTAGCAACAGTCCAGTGCTGCTTCTCTGTAGCCCAGGTCAGGCGCCTCTGCCGCTGTTTATGGTTCAAAAGTGGCTTTACCTGGGGAATGCGGCACCTGTATCCCATTTCCTGCACACGCCTGTGCACGGTGGCTCTGGATGTTTCCACACCAGACTCAGTCCACTGCTTCCTCAGGTTCCCCAAGGTCTGGAATCGGTTCTTCTCCACAATCTTCCTCAGGGTCCGGTCTCCTCTTATCGTTGTACAGCGTTTTCTGCCACATTGTTTCCTTCCAACAGACTTACCATTGAGGTGCCTTGATACAGCACTCTGGGAACAGCCTATTTGTTGAGAAATTTCTTTCTGGGTCTTACCCTCTTGCTTGAGGGTGTCAATGATGGCCTTCTTGACATCTGTCAGGTCGCTAGTCTTACCCATGATGGGGGTTTTGAGTAATGAACCAGGCAGGGAGTTTATAAAAGCCTCAGGTATCTTTTGCATGTGTTTAGAGTTAATTAGTTGATTCAGAAGATTAGGGTAATAGGGCGTTTAGAGAACCTTTTCTTGATATGCTAATTTATTGAGACAGGTTTTTTGGGTTATCAGGAGTTGTATGCCAAAATCATCAGTATTAAAACAATAAAAGACCTGACAAATTTCAGTTGGTGGATAATGAATCTATAATATATGAAAGTTTAATTGTAATCATTACATTATGGTAAATAATGAAATTTAACACTACATGCTAATTTTTTGAGAAGGACCTGTAGTACAGATGCCATGATGAGATTTCATTCCCAAAGCTCATCTCTCCAGACTTACCTCTTCTCCATCTTTAAAAGCATTTCCTGACATGGTGCCATTAAAAACAAATATATCATTATAATGCCCCTTGAATAAGAATATATCCTATGCTGTGCCCTTGAAAGAATAATTGATGTTCTTCCTGCATAAAATACCCCCCACACTGCCCATCTCCAAAATATCCCCCTTATACAGTCCCTCTCCAAAATAGCCCCCACACTATCCCTCTCCAAAATATCCCCCACATTGCCTCTTTCCATAATATCCCACCTACCACACACACTGGCACTCTCCAAAATATTCCCCACATTGCCCCTCTGCAAAATATTCCCAACGCTGGCCCTCTCCAAAATATCCCCCCACATTTTCCCTCTCCATATTATCCCCCATCCCACACACAATACCCCTCTCCAAAATATCCCCCACACTGCCCCTCTGTATAAAATACCCCCCCACACACACACATTGTCTCTTGCTATATTCTCTTTCACAATTGTTCCACCATTATATCACCTCACAGTAACATCATCGCCGTCATCCTCAATGATAGGACAGCCTTTATTGGGCTGAGGTGGCGGCAGCAGTGTGATAAGCTCATTGTGGTAGTAGCTAACGCTCCTCTGCCCCAGTCCTCAAATATTCAAATGTATTCGCGTCTGAAAGATATGAATGCATTTGAATATAGGAAGAAGGAAGCTGGTGTCTCCTGGACAGCTCTCTGTGGGACGCAACAAAATCCTTTGGCGGGCCACATATTATGAAGGCCTGGTATATCACATAAAATCCAAATAAAATACATTTAAGTTTGTGAGTGTAACCAGGGCTGTATTTGGCATTCAAGCTGCCCTACGCACTTTAAGAGGTCACTCCCCTTACTGATAAGTCAAGCTATGAAGATGTGCACACGACATTGATTTAAGGCAGATCTGCTATGTAACTCGCCTGAAAAAGCGTTAATTACACACTAAAACTTCTGCACTCATGACAGTCCAGACCCGCCGAAGGTCAGTAGCTCCCAACACAGTAGCCGTCACCGACTCTGCACATTCGGCCTTTTCGTGCACTATTCAGGGATCCGGTCCACGCACAGAACCTCCCAACACACAGGTGTTCAGGTCCACGGCATCTCCGTGCGCTACTCAGGGATCCAATCCTACTCCCAGGATCTCCCAACACACAAGCCTTCAGGACCTACACACTCTCCCCCTCATGTGACCACCATTATTATTATTATTATTTATTTATATAGCACCATTAACTTCATGGTGCTGTACATGAGAAGGGGTTACATCAAAATGCAAATATCACTTACAGTAAACAAAACTAACAATGACAGACTGATACAGAGAGAAGACGACCCTGCCCTTGCGGGCTTACATTCTACAGGATTATGGAGAAGGAGGCAGTAGGTCGAGACTTGCAGCAGTAGCTCCAATGGTGTTGAAGTGGCGGTGTGGTCTTTACAGGCTGTAAGCTTCCTTGAAGAGGTGGGTTTTCAGGTTTCGTTTGAAGGATCCAAAAGTAGTGGATAACCGGATGTGTTGGGGCACTGAATTCCAGAGGATGGGCGATAACCATGGTCACATTTTATATCTGTACCTCCCCTGGGTGGGAGGTGTGTGTGTGTGGTTAGTCAGACCCGCCCAGCTCTCCAACTAACCCTGCAAGCCTCCCTTTACAAACTGTACAAATACTTGTGGGACTACAGGTCCCAGAACAACAACATTACTGGCTTACAGTGCAGATTTCCTCTGCGACACATACCGGCCATTGACAATAATGCCAGTCACTATTTCATTATCACCATTACAGTTATGCCTCCATGCGTATCCTGAGCAGCACACACAGCACCCCTTAGTTGTAACAGTGGTCACTGCATCACAGAGTATATTATGGATCTGTTTATTATACAGCTTATATATTATGTATATATTACTGTTATGACCTGGTGGTCAGGACAATAATGGACCTGGTGGTTAAGAGCACACGGAATGACCTGATAGTTACTGATAATAAGGACGAGCTCTGGGACGTGGGAACTCTGCTGACCGCAATCCCTAAACCTATCAAACACACTAGAAATAGCCGTGGATTGCGCCTAACGCTCCCTATGCAACTCGGCACAGCCTAAGAAACTAGCTAGCCCTGAAGATGGAAAAATAAAGCCTACCTTGCCTCAGAGAACTTCCCCAAAGGAAAAGGCAGCCCCTACATATATTGACTGTGAGTAAAGATGAAAATACAAACACAGAGATGAAATAGATTTAGCAAAGTGAGGCCCGACTTACTGAACAGACCGAGGATAGGAAAGGTACTTTGCGGTCAGCACAAAAACCTACAAAAAGACCACGCAGAGGGCGCAAAAAGACCCTCCGCACCGACTCACGGTGCGGAGGCGCTCCCTCTGCGTCCCAGAGCTTCCAGCAAGCAAGACAACAATCCAAATAGCAAGCTGGACAGAAAAATAGCAAACCAGAGAAAAACAAGCAGTCACTTAGCTTCTGCTCGGAAGACAGGTCACAAGAACGATCCAGGAGTGAACTAGACCAATACTGGAACATTGACAGATGGCATGGAGCAAAGATCTAAGTGGAGTTAAATAGAACAGCAGCTAACGAATTAACCTAGTCACCTGTGAAACTCAGAAACACCCACCAGAGGAAGTCCATGGACAGAACCAGCCGAAGTACCATTCATGACCACAGGAGGGAGCCCGACAATAGAATTCACAACAGTACCCCCCCTTTGAGGAGGGGTCACCGAACACTCACCAGAGCCCCCAGGCCGACCAGGATGAGCCAAATGAAAGGCACGAACCAGATCGGCAGCATGAACATCAGAGGCAAAAACCCAGGAATTATCTTCCTGACCATAACCCTTCCACTTGACCAGGTACTGGAGTTTCCGTCTCGAAACACGAGAATCCAAAATCTTCTCCACCACATATTCCAACTCCCCCTCAACTAACACCGGGGCAGGAGGATCAACGGATGGAACCACAGGCGCCACGTATCTACGCAATAACGACCTGTGGAACACAGTATGGATGGCAAAAGAAGCAGGAAGGGCCAAACGAAATGACACAGGATTGATAACCTCAGAAATCTTATACGGACCAATGAAACGAGGCTTAAACTTAGGAGAGGAAACCTTCATAGGAACATAACGAGACGACAACCAAACCAAATCCCCAACACGAAGTCGGGGACCCACACAGCGCCGGCGGTTAGCGAAACATTGAGCCTTCTCCTGGGACAATGTCAAATTGTCCACTACATGAGTCCAAATCTGCTGCAACCTATCCACCACAGTATCTACACCAGGACAGTCTGAAGACTCAACCTGCCCTGAAGAGAAACGAGGATGGAAACCAGAATTGCAGAAAAATGGCGAAACCAAAGTAGCCGAGCTGGCCCGATTATTAAGGGCGAACTCAGCCAACAGCAAAAAGGACACCCAATCATCCTGATCAGCAGAAACAAAGCATCTCAGATATGTTTCCAAAGTTTGATTAGTTCGTTCGGTTTGGCCATTTGTCTGAGGATGGAAAGCCGAGGAAAAAGACAAATCAATGCCCATCCTAGCACAAAAGGATCGCCAAAACCTTGAAACAAACTGGGAACCTCTGTCAGAAACGATGTTCTCCGGGATACCATGTAAACGAACCACATGCTGGAAAAATAATGGCACCAAATCAGAGGAGGAAGGCAATTTAGACAAAGGTACCAAATGGACCATCTTAGAAAAGCGATCACAGACCACCCAAATGACCGACATCTTTTGAGAGACGGGAAGATCCTAAATAAAATCCATAGAAATATGCGTCGAGGGCCTCTTCGGGACCGGCAAGGGCAAAAGCAACCCACTGGCACGAGAACAGCAGGGCTTAGCCCGAGCACAAGTCCCACAGGACTGCACAAAAGAACACACATCCCGCGACAAAGACGGCCACCAGAAGGATCTAGCCACCAAATCTCTGGTACCAAAGATTCCAGGATGCCCAGCCAACACTGAACAATGAATCTCAGAGATAACTCTACTAGTCCATCTATCAGGGACAAACAGTTTCTCCGCTGGGCAACGGTCAGGTCTATCAGCCTGAAATTTTTGCAGCACCCGCCACAAATCAGGGGAGATGGCAGACAAAATTACCCCCTCTTTAAGAATACCCGCCGGCTCAGGAACACCCGGAGAGTCAGGCACAAAACTCCTTGACAGGGCATCAGCCTTCACATTCTTAGAGCCCGGAAGGTACGAAACCACAAAATCAAAACGGGAGAAAAACAGCGACCATCGAGCCTGTCTCGGATTCAACCGTTTGGCAGACTCAAGATAAGTCAAATTCTTGTGATCTGTCAAGACCACCACACGATGCTTGGCTCCTTCCAGCCAATGACGCCACTCCTCGAATGCCCACTTCATGGCCAACAATTCACGATTACCAACATCATAGTTACGCTCAGCAGGCGAAAACTTTCTAGAAAAGAAAGCACATGGCTTCATCACCGAGCCATCAGAACTTCTTTGCGACAAAACAGCCCCTGCTCCAATCTCAGAAGCATCAACCTCAACCTGAAACGGAAGCGAAACATCTGGCTGGCACAACACAGGGGCAGAAGAAAAACGACGCTTCAACTCCTGAAAAGCCTCTACAGCCGCAGAAGACCAATTGACCACATCAGCACCCTTCTTGGTCAAATCAGTCAACGGTTTAGCAACAGTAGAAAAATTAGCGATGAAGCGCCGATAAAAATTAGCAAAGCCCAGGAACTTTTGCAGGCTCTTCACAGATATTGGCTGAGTCCAATCATAAATGGCCTGGACTTTAACAGGGTCCATCTCGATAGTAGAAGGGGAAAAAATGAACCCCAAAAATGAAACCTTCTGAACTCCAAAGAGACACTTTGACCCCTTCACAAACAAGGAATTCGCACAAAGGACCTGGAACACCATTCTGACCTGCTTCACATGAGACTCCCAATCATCCGAAAAGACCAAAATATCATCCAAATACACAATCAGGAATTTATCCAGGTACTCTCGGAAGATGTCATGCATAAAAGGACTGAAATACTGATGGAGCATTGGAAAGCCCGAATGGCATAACCAGGTACTCAAAATGGCCCTCGGGCATATTAAATGCAGTTTTCCATTCATCGCCTTGTTTAATACGCACAAGATTATACGCCCCTCGAAGATCTATCTTGGTGAACCAACTAGCCCCCTTAATCCGAGCAAACAAATCAGACAGCAGCCGCAAAGGATACTGAAATTTGACTGTAATTTTATTAAGAAGGCGGTAATCAATACAAGGTCTCAAAGAACCATCCTTCTTGGCCACAAAAAAGAACCCTGCTCCTAACGGTGATGACGACGGGCGAATATGGCCTTTCTCCAAGGATTCCTTTATATAACTCCGCATAGCGGCGTGTTCTGGCACAGATAAATTGAACAATCGGTCCTTAGGAAACTTACTACCAGGAATCAAATTAATTGCACAATCGCAATCCCTATGAGGAGGTAGGGCACTGGCTTTGGGCTCATCAAATACATCCCGATAATCCGACAAAAACTCTGGAACTTCAGAAGGAGTGGAAGACGAAATAGACAAAAATGGAACATCACCATGTACCCCCTGGCAACCCCAGCTGGACACAGACATAGATTTCCAGTCCAATACTGGATAATGAACCTGTAGCCATGGCAACCCTAAAACGACCACATCATGCAGATTATGCAACACCAGAAAGCGGATATCCTCCTGATGTGCAGGAGCCATGCACATGGTCAATTGGGTCCAATACTGAGGCTTATTCTTGGCCAAAGGCGTAGCATCAATTCCTCTCAATTGAATAGGATACTGCAAGGGCTCCAAGAAAAAAAACACAGCGCCTAGCATACTCCAAGTCCATCAAATTCAGGGCAGCGCCTGAATCCACAAATGCCATAACAGAATAGGATGACAAAGAGCAAATCAGAGTAACAGACAATAGAAATTTAGACTGTACCATACCAATGGTGGCAGACCTAGCGAACCGCTTAGTGCGCTTAGGACAATCGGAGATAGCATGAGTGGAATCACCACAGTAAAAACATAGCCCATTCCGACGTCTGTGTTCTTGCCGTTCAGCTCTGGTCAAAGTCCTATCACATTGCATAGGCTCAGGCCCATGCTCAGATAGTACCGCCAAATGGTGCACAGCTTTACGCTCACGCAAGCGTCGATCGATCTGAATGGCCAAGGACAGACCAGCAGGCATGGGAAACCCCACCATGACATCCTTAAGGGCTTCAGAGAGACCCTTTCTGAAGATTGCTGCCAGGGCACATTCATTACACTGAGTGAGCACAGACCACTTTCTAAACTTCTGACAATATATCTCCGCTTCATCCTGACCCTGACACAGAGCCAGCAAGATTTTCTCTGCCTGATCCACTGAATTAGGTTCGTCATAAAGCAATCCAAGCGCCAGGAAAAACGCATCAACATCACGCAATGCCGGATCTCCTGGCGCAAGGGAAAATGCACAGTCTTGAGGGTCACCACGTAACAAAGAAATAATGATCTTTACTTGTTGAACAGGGTCACCTGAGGAGCGAGGTTTCAAGGCAAGAAACAATTTACAATTATTTTTGAAATTCAAGAACTTAGATCTATCACCAAAAAACAAATTAGGAATTGGAATCCTAGGCTCTGACATCGGATTCTAAACCACAAAATCTTGAATGTTTTGTATCCTTGTAGTGAGATTATCCATCCAAGAGGACAGACCTTGAATGTCCATGTTTACACCAGTGTCCTGAACCACGCAGAGGTAAAGGGGAAAATAGAGACAAAACACACTGCAAAGAAAAAAAAATGGTCTCAGAACTTAACTTATCCCTCTATTGAGATGCATTAGTGCTTTGGGCCACCTGTACTGTTATGACCTGGTGGTCAGGACAATAATGGACCTGGTGGTTAAGAGCACACGGAATGACCTGATAGTTACTGATAATAAGGACGAGCTCTGGGACGTGGGAACTCTGCTGACCGCAATCCCTAAACCTATCAAACACACTAGAAATAGCCGTGGATTGCGCCTAACGCTCTTTATGCAACTCGGCACAGCCTAAGAAACTAGCTAGCCCTGAAGATAGAAAAATAAAGCCTACCTTGCCTCAGAGAACTTCCCCAAAGGAAAAGGCAGCCCCCACATATAATGACTGTGAGTAAAGATGAAAATACAAACACAGAGATGAAATAGATTTAGCAAAGTGAGGCCCGACTTACTGAACAGACCGAGGATAGGAAAGGTACTTTGCGGTCAGCACAAAAACCTACAAAAAGACCACGCAGAGGGCGCAAAAAGACCCTCCGCACCAACTCACAGTGCGGAGGCGCTCCCTCTGCGTCCCAGAGCTTCCAGCAAGCAAGACAACAAATTAAATAGCAAGCTGGACAGAAAAATAGAAAACCAAAGAAATACAAGCTGGAACTTAGCTTCTGCTGGGAAGACAGGTCACAAGAACGATCCAGGAGTGAACTAGACCAATACTGGAACATTGACAGGTGGCATGGAGCAAAGATCTAAGTGGAGTTAAATAGAGCAGCAGCTAACGAATTAACCTAGTCACCTGTGAAACTCAGAAACACCCACCAGAGGAAGTCCATGGACAGAACCAGCCGAAGTACCATTCATGACCACAGGAGGGAGCCCGACAACAGAATTCACAACATATTACATAGTCTCCTTTATTATGTATATTGCCGTCCCTTATTATACAGTGCCCTCTCGTTATGTACAGTACTGTCCCTTACATATTGGATTATATAGAGCCCTGTTTTATATTACATACCGTCCTGTCTTGTTAGCTGTATAATGCAATGATGGCTGATGGCGCATGGGAAAGCTTCTTTTCTAAAGGAGGAGTAGATGGACTGGTCGTCTGGTCACCGACTCCTCCATCAGTAGTCATTTTATGTCTAACAAGAGAGGCGACTATGTAATAAAAGAGGGCATTGTGAATAACAAAAATAACAAGAGTACACTATGTAAGAACAGCACTGTACATACCAGCAGGGGAAGCTATAAAATAAGGGAGGGCATCATATATAACTAGAGAGGATGGTACGTAATAAGGGACGGTGTTATACATAGCAAAAGAGGAAACTATGTAACTAAGAATAGTGTTAAACATAATAAGTGAGTACACTATACACTAAGGGACTGTGCTATACATAAGGGAGGACACTATATACTAAGGGACTGTGCTATACATAATTAGTGAGTACACTTTATACTAAGGGACTGTGTTAGACAAAAGCTATAACATCTTCCTCAACTTTCCCCTGTTACTATATCCATTATAAATCCCCCTACCTCCCATCCCAATCCCCCACACCCCTCATTGTCCTCCTCCCCCGCATCCCATTATTGCCCTCTTCACCAAGTCCATTGTTGCTTTCTCCCCACCACCCCATTATTACCCATTCCACCACCTCCATCATTTCCTCCTCCCCACCACCCCATCATTGTCCTTTCCACCGCCATCATCATTGTCTTCTCCCCCACCACCCCATCATTACCTCCTCGCCCACCATCCCCATCATTGCCCTTTCCACCACCACCATCATTGTCTTTTCCCCCACCACCCTATCATTGCCCATTACACCGCCTCCATCATTTCCTCCTCCCCACTACCCCCATTATTGCCCATTCACCACCTCCATAATTTCCTCCTCCCCCACCACTCCTATCATTGCCCTCTCCGTCAACCCAATCATTGCCTTCTGCCCCATCACCTCCACCATTGCCCTCTCCTCCACCTACACACAGACACACACAGCACGATACACCTCTCTGCACACATACACACACACCTGCCTGAGCTTCCTGTCTTGCACAACCATGGTGCTGAATGATGTCATTCAGCTGCTCTGTGAGACAGGAAGTGCGGGCAGGAAGCAGGCGGATACCTGTAGCTCCGCTGCCATTTTCTCTTGCAGGCAGCTGAGCTGCAGGGATTGCTCCCTGCCTGCCGCACATGAGGGCAATCTGGCCAGGGACCCCCCTGGAGCCTCAGGGCTGGATAAACTGGCCAGATTGACCTCATTATTAGCCGCCCTGCAGGGGGCCACAGGAGCCTCCGGGCCCAGATGCAGCCGCAACGGTTGAACAGGCGGTATGTCTGCCCATGCACTACAATAAAGGTCAGGGTTCACCACCACAGGACTAAGGTTAGGCTCCCTGCTGGCTGAGGGCACTGAGGATCAGTAGAGTTTGTCCTTTGCTTAGATGATAAAACAGGATGGGGCAACTGGTTTATTACCATTCCTGAACTATTTTTCCAGGCAACTTGTGCTTATAAACGTATGCCTGGCAACCTGGTGACATCACAAGTAAGTTTCAAAATTATTCGCAAACAAGTGTTTTAGTCTAACATGACAATTCAGCTACAAGACTGGTCATTATCAATCATGAAAAAGTGCACATACTGTATTTATACCAAAAAATGACACGTCTGAGTCACAAACCATAACATCAAAAACCGACCATGGTTAAGAAATAATGAATAAACAAAATAAAGAATAAAATAAAAACATCATCAAATATGGATACATAAGGCTCACAATAAAGAAACACTGCTCCTCCCATCAAAGCTTTTATCCTCTCAACATATTGCAGTCATCATATTATATAGCACTGTGTGCTTCAATTGCTTATTTTTTCCTTCTACCCAGTTAATTGCAACATTTTTGAGTTTTTCACAAATAAAGTCATATCGAAGAAATGTTACCACTATCATGAAGCACAACATGTCATGAAAAAAACAATCTCAGAATCAGTGGGATACATTATTATTATTATTTATATAGCACCATTAATTTCATGGTGCTGTACATGAGAAAGGGGTTACACACAGAGTTATAGATATTTTTTACAGTAAACAAGTTTACAGTGACAGACTGGTACCGAGGGGACAGGACCCTGTCCTTGTGGACTTACATTCTATGGGATAGTGGGGAAGAGGCAGAAGGTAGGGGGTGAGGCGGCAGCTCTGGCGATGGCGAGGCGGCAGAATGGTTATTGCAGGCTGTAGGCTTTCTTGAAGAGATGGGTTCTCAGGTTCCGTCTGAAGGATCCGAGGGTGGTGGATAATCAGACGTGTTGAGGCGTGGAATTCCAGAGGATGGGGGATATTCGGGAGAAATCTTGGAGGCACTTGTGTGAGGAATGAATAAGTGTGGAGGAGAGTAGGAGGTCTTGGGAGGATCGGAGATTACGTGAGGGAAGATATTGGGAGATTAGTTCAGAGATATAGGGAGGGGACAGGTTGTGGATGGCTTTGTAGATCAGTGTTAGTAGTTTGAACTGGATTCGTTGGGGAATTGGGAGCCAGTGGAGGGATTTGCAGAGGGGAGAAGCAGGGGAGTACAGAGGTGGATTAGCCAGGCAGCAGAGTTGAGGACAGACTGGAGTGGTGCAAGAGAGTTAGGGTACCGTCACACTATAACATTTTGATCGCTACGACAGTACGATTCGTGACGTTTCAGCGATATCTTTACGATATCGCTGTGTCTGACACGCAGCAGCGATCAGGGATCCTGCTGAGAATCGTACGTCGTAGCAGATCGTTTAGAACTTTCTTTCATCGCTGGATCTCCCGCTGTCATCGCTAGATCGGTGTGTGTGACACCGATCTAGCGATGCGATCCAGCGATGTGTTCGCTTGTAACCAGGGTAAACGTCGGGTAACTAAGCGCAGGACCGCACTTAGTTACCCGATGTTTACCCTGGTTACAAGCGTTAAACTAAAAAAAAACAAACAGCACATACTTACATTCTGGTGTCCGTCAGGTCCCTTGCCGTCTGCTTCCCGCACTGTGACTGCCGGCCGTAAAGTGAAAGCAGAGCACAGCGGCTGTGCTTTCACTTTCACTTTACGGCCGGCAGTCACTGAGTGCGGGAAGCAGACGGCAAGGGATCTGACGGACACCAGAATGTAAGTATGTGCTGTTTGTTTTTTTTTTAGTTTAACGCTTGTAACCAGGGTAAACATCGGGTAACTAAGCGCGGTCCTGCGCTTAGTTACCCGATGTTTACCCTGGTTACCCAGGGACCTCGGCATCGTTGGTTGCTGGAGAGCTGTCTGTGTGACAGCTCCCCAGCGACCACACTACGATTTACCTACGATCACGGCCAGGTCATATCGCTGGTCGTGATCGTAGGTAAATCGTATAGTGTGATGGTACCCTTAGCGGGGAGGCCACAGAGGAGGGTGTTGCAGTAATCGAGGCGGGAGATGATGAGGGCATGCACAAGAGTTTTGGCAGATTGTAGGATGAGGAAGGAACGGATTCTGGCAATATTTTTGAGTTGGAGGCGACAGGAGGTGGCAAGAGTTTGGACGTGCAGTTTGAAGGACAAGGCAGAGAGTTACCCCGAGGCAGCGGATTTCAGGTGCGAGAGAGAGCGTGATGCCGTTTACCATAACAGATAGATCAGGTAGGGGGGATACGTGAGATGGGGGAAAGATGATGAGTTCGGTTTTGTCTACATTAAGTTTTAGGAAGCGGGAGGTGAAGAAGGAGGATATGGCTGACAGACATTTCGGGATTCTGGATAGCAGAGAGGTGACATCTGGGCCAGAGAGGTAGATCTGAGTGTCGTCCGCATACAGGTGGTACTGGAAGCCATGGTACTTTATGAGTTGTCCTAGGCCAAGGGTATAGATGGAAAAAAGTAGTAGCCCTAGGACAGAACCTTGAGGGACTCCAACAGAGAGAGGGTGGGATTAGGAGGTGGTGTGGGAGTGGGAAACGCTAAATGTGCGGTCGGAAAGGTATGAAGCAATCCAGGACAGGGCAAGGTCTTTGATGCCAAGGGAAGAAAGAATCTGTAGCAGTAGGCAGTGATCGACTGTGTCGAAAGCCGCGGACAGGTGAAGAAGGAGGAGGATAGAGAACTGTCTGTTAGCTTTGGCTGTAAGTCATTAGTAATTTTTGTCAGGGCAGTTTCGGTGGAGTGGTGGGGGTGGAAGCCAGATTGGAGGTTGTCAAGGAGAGAGTTAGATGAAAGGTGGGAGGAAATTTGAGCATGGACATGCTGCTCAAGGAGTTTTGAAGCAAACGGGAGCAGTGATATGGGGCGGTAGCTGGGCATAGCAGTTAGGCCAAGGTTAGTTTTTTTGAGGATGGGTGTGATGGTGGCATGTTTGAAGGCAGAGGGGAAGGTACCAGAAGATAGCGATAGGTTGAAAAGATGGGTTAGGGCGGGAATGAGCATGTTAGTGAGGTTGGGGAGCAGGTGGGAGGTGATGGGGTCAAGTGCACAGGTGGGGAGGTGTGATTTGGAAAAGAGGCGAGTAAGCTCTCCTTCAGTGATGTTGGAGAGGGAGGTTATTAGGGAAGGGCAGAGGTCTGGTATATGGAGGGGTTGGGGCGGTGGAACAGTTTGGGTTTGCCTTGTTTGGTCGATCTTGTGTTTGAAGTAGGTGGCCAAGTCCTCGGAAGAGATGAGGGGAGTTGGAGGTGGCAGTGGTGGGTGGAGGAGGGAGTTAAATGTGCTGAATAGTTGTTTTGGGTTGTAGGATAGTGAAGATACAAGGTTAGTGAAATAGGTCTGTTCAGCGGACGTGAGGGCTAATTTGAAGTCAAATGTAGCTTGTTTGAAAGCAGTGAAGTCATCTGGCAGGCGTGTTTTCTTCCAACGCCACTCCGCAACCCTGGATGCTTGTCAAAGTTTTTTTGTGAGATTGTTATGCCAAGGTTGCCTATTGGTTCGTCGCACTGTGCCATGCATGAGAGGGGCGACTGAGTCTATGGCTGATGTGAGGGTGGAGTTATAGAAAGCGGTGGCGCTGTCCGTGTCGTGAAGATATGGAGGACAGGGGTAGAAGAGAGTCAGAGTCTGTGAATGTCTAGATGTGCGAGGTTTCTGCGAGGATGTGGTAATGGCTTGACATGGGGGCAGGTGAGGAGGACAAGGTGAGAAGGTGAGTAGATGGTGGTCAGATAGGGGGCAGGGAGAGGTTGTGAGATTAGATAAGGAACAGAGGCGGGTGAAGATGAGGTCTAGTGTATGTCCGTCTGTGTGGGTGGCTGTGGAGGACCACTGAGTGAGTCCAAAGGATGAAGTAAGGGCCAGTAGCTTGGAGGCTGCTGGCTGGTGGGTGTCAGTAGGGATATTAAAGTCACCCATGATGGTGGTGGGGATGTCAGCAGAGAGAAAGTGAAGGAGCCAGGTGGAGAATTGGTCGATGAAGGCAGAGGCCAATTGGAGATTGGAGGGAGGGCAGATACGGACAGAGTGACCCTCGAAAGAAGGGAGGATAAGGGAGGGTGGGGGTTGGATAGGGTTGAAGGAACAGTTTTTAGAAAGAAGGATACCCACTCCTCCACCATGTCTGTTGCCAGAGCGAGGAGTGTGGGTAAATTGGAGGCCAACGTAACTCAGTGCTGCAGGCGAGGCCATGTCAGGGGGCATCAGCCAGGTCTCAGTGAGGGCCAGGAAGGAAAGGTTGCGGGAAGTAAAGAGATCGTGGATCACGTGGAGCTTGTTGCATATAGAGCGGGCATTCCAAAGTGCCCCAGAGAGAGGAAGCAGGGGGGTGGGGGGTTAGTGGCACAGGTTTTAAGTGTGAGGGGTTGCGATAGTTTCTCATAGTGTGAGAAGGATAGGGTGAACATTAGTGATGAATGAGGTGGGGAGGGGGCAGGATTGGGGGGGGGGATGTGTCGCCAGTAGTGAGAATAAGCAGAGAAAGAGAAGCAGGTGGGTGAAGGAGAGTGATTGGCTTATATTTTGGTAGTAAGAGGTCTGAGGTTAGAGAGCAGGTCTGCAGATGAAGCGAGGTGGGGGGGTAAGAGAGAGGGGGAGATAGTTATGTGGTTTGAGGGTGCGAAGGTATGGGGTTAGTGGAGGAGAGTGAGGATTAGTGGAGCAAAAACGGTGGGGGAAATGTGAGCATGGTTAAAGAGCAGGGGAGAAAAAGAAAGGCAAGTAAATTTAGAAGACAGTGATTAGTCTTACCGTCTGTGTGATTTCTGGGCTAGTTCTAGTATATTTCAGATGATACACTTAAAATATGTCACTTGAAATTATGACACATCTGACTAAGGTCAGATCTGACCTGCTCCATGCAACTTATACCATTCAAATGTCCAAGAAATGAAGCCATGTGAGAGGGGGAGGGGAGGAAGGAGGTGGAGGACAGTCCACAGCAGGGGGCAATTAGCAGATTGCAGTTAATACAACATTTGACTACCAAAGATGAAGACACAGGCAGGATAAGATCAAAAGATGGGGCTAGGTGTGAGGAACACAGACATGTCAATATACAGTCAGAAAATTTTCAGAAAGATACAGGAATTAAAGTCAGGGAAAAAGAAGCAACGTACCACTTAGAACAGAGGGAGAGAAGTACATGGGATTCAGGAGTGCAGTGGCTATTCCAGAGTAGGAGATAGTTCAGACGAACCATTCAAATGTCCATACATTGAAGTGTTCCACAGCTCATAAAATGACACTGGTCAGAATTGAAATAATTTGGCCTGGTCAGGAAGGTGAAAACAGGCTTGGGGGGTAAAGGGGTTAAATATAATAAAAGATAAACTGCAATAGATGCATAGAACAAAATGAATGCCATCATCATAATGTGCAGAGAGCAGTCATCGCTCCTGATCCATCTTTTTGTGATTTTTCACATGACAAAAACTCGGCATTTTATCAATATATGCGCTTGTTGACACTGTGCACGGTCAGGATGGATGTTGAGACAGCTGTTCAACATAGTGAGCCGCTATAAAAAAAACAACATATACTGCTTGGTATGTTTTTTTGCGGCGTCCCTCTGTGCAGGAAACGGAGAGCTGCTGCACTTTCCTATAGAGTTAAACAACGGTACGTGGCAGGAGAACCTGCCTGCCAAGATCCTTCATAAACTGTGTGTAAGCGTACCGAGAACTGATGTTGTTTTGAAGACAGTAAGAGGTCACAGTAAATATTGATTTCTCTTTTTATCAATCAAAAAAATACAAAGTGAACGAACAAAACATTTACACCATTATAAAAAAGCTATAAAAACACATAAAAATGCATACATTATGCATCCCATCATTTAGAATGCATTCCGCAATTTTTGTGCACATGTTGCGTTTTTTTCCTAAAAAAAAAAAAACGCATTGCGATAAAAAAACGCATCATGTTCATTAATTTTGCGGATTTCTCATGTTTTTCCCGCTATTTAATGCATTGGGAAGCTCCAGAAAAAAAAACGCGAAAGAAAATGCATCAAAAACACAAAAAAAAAACACATGCGGATTTCTTGCAGAAAATGTCCGGTTTTGCTCTGGAAATTTCTGCAAGAAATCTTGAATGTGTGCACATGGCCTAAGGCTAGGTTCACATTGCGTTAATGGGTAACCGCAGGCGGACTCCGTTACATGGCGAAATTGTCGCAATTAACGCCATGCAACGGATCCGTTAGTGCACCCATTGACGGCAATGTGCTAACGGATCTCTAGCGCATCGCTAGCGCATGCCATTTTCGGCACGCGCTAGCGATGTCCCGTTAGTTAGATGTCCCAGCGTCCGAGGTCCGTTCCTCGCTAGCGCAGATCGGGTGTCTGCGCTAGCGGGATCGCCCTTTTTGGACATTGCGTTAGCGCAGTCCGTAGCGCTATGCGCTAAACGGACTGCCCTAACGCAATGTGAACCTAATAGTCAGCACACTACGATTAACGAATACATGAACGCCAATATTGCTATAAACGATAATGTAAGGTACTTGCCATTTTTTTAATCAAAGAATGCAAAAGTCATCCAACCATGTGAAGGTATACCCAACTATGCATGGTTCCTAACCAATAAATGCACTACCTCTCCGAGTCCAATCAGGCCCCATGTGAATGGGGAGGGAAAAGGAAACCAGGCGTAGCTCGCAATAACACCTTGTGTGGGAAAGATGGGAGGATAAGGGTGCAGAGCCCTGGAGTGCGCTGACGCACCATGTATGTATATGTCAATCCTAAAGAACAACAGCTGACAGCACCACCGCTCCAAGGAAAACAACACGTGCCTGCTCACCTGTGATGGGAGTCCTGACCGTCGGATCTAAGGTGCTTTGGCCACCGAACAAGTCCAAATCCAAGCAAAGAAGAAGAAAGAAAAGGCAGCACTCATAGATCCACTCCGAGCGGTAACTTTATTTGTTAAAAGCCATCACAGCCGGGAGTGCCGAACAAACTGTTTGTTCGGCACTCCCGGCTGTGATGGCTTTTAACGAATAAAGTTACCGCTCGGAGTGGATCCATGTATGTATATGTTCCTATATTGGCCACATAGCGGATTTGTGAATCTGTACATTAATTTAATACTAAAGGTGTGAGAGCCCTATTTTTTTCTTTCTTGTGCAGAACATTCTATGCATCATTTTCTCCACACGGTACTGTACAGCAACCATCTTCATCATCAACACGTGGGAATACAAGAGCAGTACCTTCCCACACAATCCCTGATTCTCTACCATCCGACCGTCTGCAAGACTTTTACCAAGTACCCCCATCCTCTGAAAACCTATGTCCCAACACACCTGATTGTCTCCACACTTGGAACCTTCAGACACAACCTGAAAACTCATCTCTTCAGGAAAGCTACAGCCTGTAATGACCCCGCTGCCAACTCCAAAGCTGCCGCTGCCCCCAATTTCCTGTCTCCCTCCCATTACCTTGTAGATTATAAGCCTGTGATGGCAGGGTCTTCTCTCTGGTGAATAAATGGTGCTCCAAAAATAATGAGAATAAAAGAGCAAGGCAAATCAGGGAGGTCATAGTATAGATCCCAGCGACATCAGCTGTCTGCTAAAAAAAAAGTCCTTCTGCAACATAAGCCTGCAGCTGTTGTATACTCCAAGGGAGAAGTTTTAAACAAAGCCAACTCATTTGGTAGTCCTGATAATTTAAGCGCTGGTCTCGGGGTCATAAAGGGTGGGCCAGTCTCGGACAACTCCTTCTCAATCCTTATGTTTCCCCCTTGTAAAATAATAACATCTATACTCATCTCTGGTGCTGTTCCAGTAGTGTCATCTCTGGATCTCCCGGGGGAAGCCCTCACTTCCCCCAGATCTATGTGATTTGTCTGAAAGGGGCGAGAGTGAAGCAGAGCAGGGATTACATGACATAATGTCATACAAGCCCCAGGAGTGCCAGTGCCGACACTGCTAGAACAGCGCTAGAGGGGAGTGTGCTATTATTTTACAAGGGAAAAACATGAGTATTAAGAAGGGGTTGTCCAAGTAGAGGATAATCCCTTTTAGGCTGTGTTCACACGTTGCGGTTTTTTCGCGGTTTTTCCCGATAAAAACGCTATAAAACCGCAAAAAAAACGCATACAATAAGCATCCCATCATTTAGAATGAATTCCGGATGTTTTGTGCACATGATGCGTTTTTTTCCGCAAAAAAAACGCATATCGCACAAAATCCGGACATGCTCTATCTTTTTGCGGTTTTTCTGCGGATTTCCCACTCCAAAATGCATTGGGAAGTGTCCGGAAAAAAACGCGGAAAAAACGCGTCAAAACCGCGGCAAAAACGCATCAAAACCGCGGCAAAATCGCGGCAAAAACGCATGCGGTTTTCTTGCGGATTTCATGCAGAAAATGTCCGGAATTCTCAGGAATTTTCTGCATGAATTCCTGAACGTGTGCACATAGCCTTAATGTTCCAATTTGGTGGTCTGCAATGTTAGCGTGCATATCTCAATTGTCAGAGATTATGAAGAAAAAAGCCTCAGTTGTGTCTGGGGCAGCGTTCAGACCACAGTGCAGTGTTCCTGACTCTGAAGGGGGCATTGATCTGGATTCCTTTTTGTGGATTATTTCAGGAGCCACCAACAACAGTAATGGGGACACAGACATGGTGGGAACCCGGGGGTCTGTCACTTGCACCAGTGTGGTTAATTTTCCACCAATGCTTTAGAGCTCATCAGAAGCAAAACAGAACATAAAGTAAAAAGTTACACAGACACAAAAGCTCAGTGTGACAAGATACAGTGTGAGCACTGATCACATGGGCATAGCGCCTGCACCTATTACACGGCCACAGCTCCTGCACGGATTACACGGCCACAGCTCAGGCACCTATTACACGGCCACAGCTCCTGCATAGATTACACGGCCACAGTTCCCGCATAGATTACACGGCCACAGTTCCTGCATAGATTACACGGCCACAGATCCTGCACCTATTACAAGGCCACAGCTCCTGCACAGATTAGACCACCACAGCTCCTGCATAGATTACACAGCCACAGCTCCTGCACCTATTACATGGCCACAGCTCCTGCATAGATTACACGGCCACAGCTCCTGCATAGATTACACGGCCACAGCTCCTGCATAGATTACACGGCCACAGCTCCTACACCTATTACACTGCCACATCTCCTGCACCCACTACACGGCCACAACTCCTACACAGATTATATGGCCACAGCTCCTGCACAGATTAGACCGTCACAGCTCCTGCACTGCACCTAGGCTACTTTCACACTAGCGTCGCACGACGTACCGACGCATGCTGTGCAAGCGCAGCATAACGGGGGCAGCGGATTCAGTTTTACAACGCATCCACTGCCCCATTGTGAGCTCCAGGGAGGAGGGGGCGGAGTTCCGGCCGCGCATGCGCAGTCGGAAATGGCGGACACAACGCACCAAAAAACGTTACATGCAAAGTTTTTTGGTGCCGACGGTCCGCCACAACACGACGCAACCGTCGCACGACAGTTGCGATGTGTGGCAATGCGTCGCTAATACAAGCCTATGGAGAAAAAACGCATCCTGCAGACAACTTTGCAGGATGCGTTTTTTCTGCAAAACGACGCATTGCGACGGAGGCCAAACGACGCTAGTGTGAAAGTAGCCTTACATGGCCACAGCTCCTGCACCGATTACATGGCCACAGCTCTTGCACTGATGATTACACGGCCACCGCCCCTGCACTGATCACAGCTCCTGCACCTATTACACAGCCACAGCTCCTGCACCTATTACACAGCCACAGCTCCTGCACCTATTACACAGCCACAGCTCCTGCACCTATTACACAGCCACAGCTCCTGCACCTATTACACAGCCACAGCTCATGCACCTATTACACAGCCACAGCTCCTGCACCTATTACACAGCCACTGCTCCTGCACCTATTACACAGCCACTGCTCCTGCACCTATTACACAGCCACTGCTCCTGCACCTATTACACAGCCACTGCTCCTGCACCTATTACACATCCACTGCTCCTGCACCTATTACACAGCCACTGCTCCTGCACCTATTACACAGCCACTGCTCCTGCACCTATTACACAGCCACTGCTCCTGCACCTATTACACAGCCACAGCTCCTGCACCTATTACACAGCCACTGCTCCTGCACCTATTACACAGCCACAGCTCCTGCACCTATTACACAGCCACTGCTCCTGCACCTATTACACAGCCACTGCTCCTGCACCTATTACACAGCCACTGCTCCTGCACCTATTACACAGCCACTGCTCCTGCACCTATTACACAGCCACTGCTCCTGCACCTATTACACGGCCACTGCTCCTGCACCTATTACACGGCCACAGCTCCTGCACCTATTACACAGCCACAGCTCCTGCACCTATTACACAGCCACAGCTCCTGCACCTATTACACAGCCACAGCTCCTGCACCTATTACACAGCCACTGCTCCTGCACCTATTACACAGCCACTGCTCCTGCACCTATTACACATCCACTGCTCCTGCACCTATTACACAGCCACAGCTCCTGCACCTATTACACAGCCACTGCTCCTGCACCTATTACACAGCCACTGCTCCTGCACCTATTACACAGCCACAGCTCCTGCACCTATTACACAGCCACTGCTCCTGCACCTGTTACACAGCCACAGCTCCTGCACCTATTACACAGCCACTGCTCCTGCACCTATTACACAGCCACTGCTCCTGCACCTATTACACAGCCACAGCTTCTGAACCTATTACACAGCCACTGCTCCTGCACCTATTACACAGCTCCTGCACCTATTACACAGCCACAGCTCCTGCACCTATTACACAGCCACTGCTCCTGCACCTATTACACAGCCACAGCTCCTGCACCTATTACACAGCTCCTGCACCTATTACACAGCCACAGCTCCTGCACCTATTACACAGCCACTGCTCCTGCACCTACTACACAGCCACTGCTCCTGCACCTACTACACAGCCACAGCTCCTGCACCTATTACACAGCCACAGCTCCTGCACCTATTACACAGCCACAGCTCCTGCACCTATTACACAGCCACAGCTCCTGCACCTATTACACAGCCACAGCTCCTGCACCTATTACACAGCCACTGCTCCTGCACCTATTACACAGCTCCTGCACCTATTACACAGCCACTGCTCCTGCACCTATTACACAGCCACTGCTCCTGCACCTATTACACAGCCACAGCTCCTGCACCTATTACACAGCTCCTGCACCGATTACACAGACACAGCTCCTGCACCTATTACACAGCCACTGCTCCTGCACCTATTACACAGCCACAGCTCCTGCACCTATTACACAGCTCCTGCACCTATTACACAGCCACAGCTCCTGCACCTATTACACAGCCACTGCTCCTGCACCTACTACACAGCCACAGCTCCTGCACCTATTACACAGCCACAGCTCCTGCACCTATTACACAGCCACTGCTCCTGCACCTATTACACAGCTCCTGCACCTATTACACAGCCACAGCTCCTGCACCTATTACACAGCCACTGCTCCTATTACACAGCCACAGCTCCTGCACCTATTACACAGCCACAGCTCCTGCACCTATTACACAGCCACTGCTCCTATTACACAGCCACAGCTCCTGCACCTATTACACAGCCACAGTTCTTGCACCTATTACACAGCCACAGCTCCTGCACCGATTACACAGCCACAGTTCTTGCACCTATTACACAGCCACAGCTCCTGCACCTATTACACAGCCACAGCTCCTGCACCTATTACACAGCCACAGCTCCTGCACCTATTACACAGCCACAGCTCCTGCACCTATTACACAGCCACTGCTCCTGCACCTATTACACAGCCACAACTCCTGCACCTATTACACAGCCACAGCTCCTGCACCTATTACACAGCCACTGCTCCTGCACCTAATACACAGCCACAGCTCCTGCACCTATTACACAGCCACTGCTCCTGCACCTATTACACAGCCACTGCTCCTGCACCTATTACACAGCCACTGCTCCTGCACCTATTACACAGCCACTGCTCCTGCACCTATTACACAGCCACTGCTCCTGCACCTATTACACAGCCACTGCTCCTGCACCTATTACACGGCCACTGCTCCTGCACCTATTACACGGCCACAGCTCCTGCACCTATTACACAGCCACAGCTCCTGCACCTATTACACAGCCACAGCTCCTGCACCTATTACACAGCCACAGCTCCTGCACCTATTACACAGCCACAGCTCCTGCACCTATTACACAGCCACAGCTCCTGCACCTATTACACAGCCACAGCTCCTGCACCTATTACACAGCCACTGCTCCTGCACCTATTACACAGCCACTGCTCCTGCACCTATTACACATCCACTGCTCCTGCACCTATTACACAGCCACAGCTCCTGCACCTATTACACAGCCACTGCTCCTGCACCTATTACACAGCCACTGCTCCTGCACCTATTACACAGCCACAGCTCCTGCACCTATTACACAGCCACTGCTCCTGCACCTGTTACACAGCCACAGCTCCTGCACCTATTACACAGCCACTGCTCCTGCACCTATTACACAGCCACTGCTCCTGCACCTATTACACAGCCACAGCTTCTGAACCTATTACACAGCCACTGCTCCTGCACCTATTACACAGCTCCTGCACCTATTACACAGCCACAGCTCCTGCACCTATTACACAGCCACTGCTCCTGCACCTATTACACAGCCACAGCTCCTGCACCTATTACACAGCTCCTGCACCTATTACACAGCCACAGCTCCTGCACCTATTACACAGCCACTGCTCCTGCACCTACTACACAGCCACTGCTCCTGCACCTACTACACAGCCACAGCTCCTGCACCTATTACACAGCCACAGCTCCTGCACCTATTACACAGCCACAGCTCCTGCACCTATTACACAGCCACAGCTCCTGCACCTATTACACAGCCACAGCTCCTGCACCTATTACACAGCCACTGCTCCTGCACCTATTACACAGCTCCTGCACCTATTACACAGCCACTGCTCCTGCACCTATTACACAGCCACTGCTCCTGCACCTATTACACAGCCACAGCTCCTGCACCTATTACACAGCTCCTGCACCGATTACACAGACACAGCTCCTGCACCTATTACACAGCCACTGCTCCTGCACCTATTACACAGCCACAGCTCCTGCACCTATTACACAGCTCCTGCACCTATTACACAGCCACAGCTCCTGCACCTATTACACAGCCACTGCTCCTGCACCTACTACACAGCCACAGCTCCTGCACCTATTACACAGCCACAGCTCCTGCACCTATTACACAGCCACTGCTCCTGCACCTATTACACAGCTCCTGCACCTATTACACAGCCACAGCTCCTGCACCTATTACACAGCCACTGCTCCTATTACACAGCCACAGCTCCTGCACCTATTACACAGCCACAGCTCCTGCACCTATTACACAGCCACTGCTCCTATTACACAGCCACAGCTCCTGCACCTATTACACAGCCACAGTTCTTGCACCTATTACACAGCCACAGCTCCTGCACCGATTACACAGCCACAGTTCTTGCACCTATTACACAGCCACAGCTCCTGCACCTATTACACAGCCACAGCTCCTGCACCTATTACACAGCCACTGCTCCTATTACACAGCCACAGCTCCTGCACCTATTACACAGCCACTGCTCCTGCACCTATTACACAGCCACAGCTCCTGCACCTATTACACAGCCACAGCTCCTGCACCTATTACACAGCCACAGCTCCTGCACCTATTACACAGCCACTGCTCCTGCACCTATTACACAGCTCCTGCACCTATTACACAGCCACTGCTCCTGCACCTATTACACAGCCACTGCTCCTGCACCTATTACACAGCCACAGCTCCTGCACCTATTACACAGCTCCTGCACCGATTACACAGACACAGCTCCTGCACCTATTACACAGCCACTGCTCCTGCACCTATTACACAGCCACAGCTCCTGCACCTATTACACAGCTCCTGCACCTATTACACAGCCACAGCTCCTGCACCTATTACACAGCCACTGCTCCTGCACCTACTACACAGCCACAGCTCCTGCACCTATTACACAGCCACAGCTCCTGCACCTATTACACAGCCACTGCTCCTGCACCTATTACACAGCTCCTGCACCTATTACACAGCCACAGCTCCTGCACCTATTACACAGCCACTGCTCCTATTACACAGCCACAGCTCCTGCACCTATTACACAGCCACAGCTCCTGCACCTATTACACAGCCACTGCTCCTATTACACAGCCACAGCTCCTGCACCTATTACACAGCCACAGTTCTTGCACCTATTACACAGCCACAGCTCCTGCACCAATTACACAGCCACAGTTCTTGCACCTATTACACAGCCACAGCTCCTGCACCTATTACACAGCCACAGCTCCTGCACCTATTACACAGCCACAGCTCCTGCACCTATTACACAGCCACAGCTCCTGCACCTATTACACAGCCACTGCTCCTGCACCTATTACACAGCCACAGCTCCTGCACCTATTACACAGCCACAGCTCCTGCACCTATTACACAGCCACTGCTCCTGCACCTATTACACAGCCACAGCTCCTGCACCTATTACACAGCCACTGCTCCTGCACCTATTACACAGCCACTGCTCCTGCACCTATTACACAGCCACTGCTCCTGCACCTATTACACAGCCACTGCTCCTGCACCTATTACACAGCCACTGCTCCTGCACCTATTACACAGCCACTGCTCCTGCACCTATTACACAGCCACTGCTCCTGCACCTATTACACAGCCACTGCTCCTGCACCTATTACACGGCCACAGCTCCTGCACCTATTACACAGCCACAGCTCCTGCACCTATTACACAGCCACAGCTCCTGCACCTATTACACAGCCACAGCTCCTGCACCTATTACACAGCCACTGCTCCTGCACCTATTACACAGCCACTGCTCCTGCACCTATTACACAGCCACAGCTCCTGCACCTATTACACAGCCACAGCTCCTGCACCTATTACACAGCCACAGCTCCTGCACCTATTACACAGCCACAGCTCCTGCACCTATTACACAGCCACAGCTCCTGCACCTATTACACAGCCACAGCTCCTGCACCTATTACACAGCCACTGCTCCTGCACCTATTACACAGCCACTGCTCCTGCACCTATTACACATCCACTGCTCCTGCACCTATTACACAGCCACAGCTCCTGCACCTATTACACAGCCACTGCTCCTGCACCTATTACACAGCCACTGCTCCTGCACCTATTACACAGCCACAGCTCCTGCACCTATTACACAGCCACTGCTCCTGCACCTGTTACACAGCCACAGCTCCTGCACCTATTACACAGCCACTGCTCCTGCACCTATTACACAGCCACTGCTCCTGCACCTATTACACAGCCACAGCTTCTGAACCTATTACACAGCCACTGCTCCTGCACCTATTACACAGCTCCTGCACCTATTACACAGCCACAGCTCCTGCACCTATTACACAGCCACTGCTCCTGCACCTATTACACAGCCACAGCTCCTGCACCTATTACACAGCTCCTGCACCTATTACACAGCCACAGCTCCTGCACCTATTACACAGCCACTGCTCCTGCACCTACTACACAGCCACTGCTCCTGCACCTACTACACAGCCACAGCTCCTGCACCTATTACACAGCCACAGCTCCTGCACCTATTACACAGCCACAGCTCCTGCACCTATTACACAGCCACAGCTCCTGCACCTATTACACAGCCACAGCTCCTGCACCTATTACACAGCCACTGCTCCTGCACCTATTACACAGCTCCTGCACCTATTACACAGCCACTGCTCCTGCACCTATTACACAGCCACTGCTCCTGCACCTATTACACAGCTCCTGCACCGATTACACAGACACAGCTCCTGCACCTATTACACAGCCACTGCTCCTGCACCTATTACACAGCCACAGCTCCTGCACCTATTACACAGCTCCTGCACCTATTACACAGCCACAGCTCCTGCACCTATTACACAGCCACTGCTCCTGCACCTACTACACAGCCACAGCTCCTGCACCTATTACACAGCCACAGCTCCTGCACCTATTACACAGCCACTGCTCCTGCACCTATTACACAGCTCCTGCACCTATTACACAGCCACAGCTCCTGCACCTATTACACAGCCACTGCTCCTATTACACAGCCACAGCTCCTGCACCTATTACACAGCCACAGCTCCTGCACCTATTACACAGCCACTGCTCCTATTACACAGCCACAGTTCTTGCACCTATTACACAGCCACAGCTCCTGCACCTATTACACAGCCACAGTTCTTGCACCTATTACACAGCCACAGCTCCTGCACCTATTACACAGCCACAGTTCTTGCACCTATTACACAGCCACAGCTCCTGCACCTATTACACAGCCACAGTTCTTGCACCTATTACACAGCCACAGCTCCTGCACCTATTACACAGCCACAGCTCCTGCACCTATTACACAGCCACTGCTCCTATTACACAGCCACAGCTCCAGCACCGATTACACAGCCACAGTTCTTGCACTGCTGATTACACGGCCACAGCGCCTGCACAGATTACATGAACACAGCTCCTTTACAGATTACACGGCCACAGCCCCTGCACTGATCACAGCTCTTGCACTGATGATTACACGGCCACAGCTCCTGTGCCTGCAATGGTGGTGACACTAACAACCCCAATCACTGACTGCAGGGATAAACGCAGGAGCATTGTGGTTCCAGCACGTGACAGAACGTAATGGAAGGGCGTGGCACGTGTCTACAGAATACTAGTCAGGGAGTGACCCGGTGTAGTGGGCGGGGTGTCATAGCGCAGAGGGCGGGGTTACATACCTACTCTGTTGCCTTTGGCTGGGCGGGGCTGGACGTCTTGGGGTGTGACTCGCGCGGTGGGCGGGGCACTCTGCGGTTGGAGCCGCCACAGTTGACGCGGTTACGTCGTGTTTTTGCGCGGCTCCGCCCCTCTCGTTCGCTCACAGTCTGTCAGTCGGTAGAGGCTCGTCTGGGTCCGTTCAGTCCAGTGCGCGGTCCGGGCAGCAGGGTTTTTTTGCTTCCTCAATTTGTGACAGGCCGCAGGGCTTCTGTTCTTATCATGCCGGACCGCAGACTTTTCGAGCGGCTCCCCAGCGACGTGAGGCCCGTCAACTATGGGCTGTGTCTCAAGCCCGATCTCATAGACTTCACCTTCGAGGGGAAACTGGAGGCTGCTGTGGAGGTAAAAGCTGCGGGGGCTGTACGCATGCGCTAGTAATGAATGTGTATGGATGGATGTGTGAGCTCTGTGCACAGGTACATCCATCTGTTCTCTGTTATCAGCCCCAGCTGTGGGGTCTCAGCCATGGCCCTCTCCATGTACGTGCTCTGTGTGGGGTCTCCTAGGTGGGTGTGTAAATCATGTATGTGTCCTCTTCTCCCCCCGCAGTGAATCATGTGTTACTCATGGACTTTACACAGCAGAAGTTGTAGGGCAGGGAGTGACCGAGCCTCCACATGGAGAGTCCTGCAGTGCTCTGTGTGATCGGTGCAGCTCCCTCTCCTTACATTGTGAGTGTTGGCTGCCCCCCCCAGCACGCTGATGCCCCCCCCAGCACGCTGATGCCCCCCCAGCACACTGATGCCCCCCCAGCACACTGATGCCCCCCCTGCACACTGATGCCCCCCCAGCACACTGATGCCCCCCCAGCACACTGATGCCCCCCCAGCACACTGATGCCCCCCCCAGCACACTGATGCCCCCCCCAGCACACTGATGCCCCCGCCCCAGCACACTGATGCACCCCCCCAGCACACTGATGCCCCCCCCCCGCACACTGATGCCCCCCCCCAGCACACTGTGCTTTCCCCCCAGCACACTGATGCTTTCCCCCCAGCACACTGATGCTTTCCCCCCAGCACACTGATGCTTTCCCCCCAGCACACTGATGCTTTCCCCCCAGCACACTGATGCCCCCCCCTGCACACTGATGCCCCCCCCCAGCACACTGATGCCCCCCCCAGCACACTGATGCCCCCCCCCCAGCACACTGATGCCCCCCCCGCACACTGATGCCCCCCCAGCACACTGATGCCCCCCCCGCACACTGATGCCCCCCCAGCACACTGATGCCCCCCCCGCACACTGATGCCCCCCCAGCACACTGATGCCCCCGCCCCAGCACACTGATGCACCCCCCCAGCACACTGATGCCCCCGCACACTGATGCACCCCCCCCAGCACACTGATGCCCCCGCACACTGATGCACCCCCCCCAGCACACTGATGCCCTCCCTCCCCAGCACACTGATGCCCCAGTAATTGGGCGGTCAGCAGACGTGTGATCATATTAGGACATCTATTGATCATGTGTAGCCCTACATGCAGGTCTAGTACTGATGGTGACTGGTCTTCTCTGCTGAAGCATCTTACAGGGAACCTGTCCTAAGTATAAAGTGCCTGATGCAGAGGCACATGTCCCAGAGCCTGGCATGTGTGTAAACGGGGAAATGATACCAGTGTCATCCGTGTGTCCTCAGTGGTTTTAGATATAAGTAAATTACTAAGCTTTTTCCTATACTTTACAATGTTGTCCGTCATGCTGTGTCCATGGTTTTTACTGACCCATAGGCATGGCCTTTTTCATTCATGCTGCCAGAAAAATACAGACATGTGAATAACACCATGGATTATAGTGGATAATAGAGAAAAAAAAATCCAGGTATCCCATAAAAACAAACTTACTTGTAAATCATAAAAAATATCTCAATCGGCATAAAGAGTCACCAGCCCCCAATGCATTGCAGTGATTGAAGACCGCATGGATTGAAACATGTCTGCCGCAGTGTATAACACTTTTGGGGGCTCGAGACTCTTTATGCCGATTGAGATCTTTAATGATTTACAAGTACATTTGTTTTTATGGAATACCTGGATTTATCGATTCTTGTTCCTGCTGCACGTGCCTCGGATCCCTCTCTATATTTGGGTGAGCTGACAATACTTTTTCCTTTCTACTTAATAAATCATAGTGGTTACGTGTTGTATCCGAGAAAAAAAACAAAAGCGGATGCAACGTATATGTGCGACAGACATGTGTATGAGGCCTCACTCTGAGATGCCCACTAGGGACCACAGGAAAAGACCGGACTAGTCCAGCCCATCCAGGTGATAGATGTGTCCATGTACTCACACAGGAGAGACCTGTCCGTTACCTGGAGCGGTGTGGGGAGAAGCCGTCTGGGGACCACATTAGTCCAGTCATGTCTCTCCCTACAGTTCCCAGCTGGCATTTCAAACTATTTCCTGTGTTTCTGAGTAAAATATCCCTGGCTGCAATTGTATAGCCAGGTTCTGATTCGTGCTGCCCATGGATCAGGCAGATGGAATGTAATGACCAGTTCTCTTTTAAGTGATTTTCCAGGATAAACTTATATTTGAGCCAAGGCTTGTGAAGGCATTAAGTAACCAACACAGCTGTTAAAGGGGTTGCCCCCCCCCCTTCCAAAAATGTTTCATCTCCAGCTGCTGTATGTTATAACCTAAAAACACTCCTTTACTCACCATCACCAGGTCCAGTAGTGTGTCTCTGGTGTTGTCTGGTATTAGCCACATAACTGTTCTGTCTACACACAGAGCTACCCGAACTCACTGATTGGCTGCTGTGCTGTCGCTGTGACATCCGTGCCGCAGCCAATACTGAACACCATGACTGGTTCCTGGGGATGGTGAGCATAGGTAACATGTTATTTTATAACAAAGTGCAGCCAGGGACAAATATTTTCTGAAATTGAACAACCCCTTAAATCAACCTGTGTCCAGCACCGCCTCTCCTTCACTGCTCCCCAGTACACTGCTACAGTGCTGGTAACCACTGCAGTCAGTCACTGAGCTCATGGCGGAGAGGCAGTGTTGGACACATGGAATATGAGTAACAACTCTGTTTTTTATTCCATGTTCATGACTTTGACGAAATAAATGGGATTTCCAGGATAAACTTAACATTCTCCTACCTCATTGCACACTCATATTGGAATCTGTCTGTCCTACTTGTCTCCATCCACCGCTGATTATACCAGAGAAGCACAGCATTGGGTGTATTAAAATCCGTCACGTCTGATTCTTGTGTGATGACTGTGTTCATTTGGATCCCAATGACATTATCTGATTAGTATAAGCAGCTGTGATTAGTCTCTGTTTTGTTCCTATTAGGGTAAATTTAAAGGGGTATTTCCATCTCTGACAATTATGCCATGTCTACAGTCTATATCATCACTGATACTTGGGGGTCCCACTATTGGGACCTGCATCTGTAGAAGCCTCCACATGGAGAGTCCTGCAGTGCTCTGTGTGATCGGTGCAGCTCCCTCTCCTTGCATTGTGAGTGTTGGCTCCCCCCCCCCCGGCACGCTGATGCCCCCCCCGGCACGCTGATGCCCCCCCCCGGCACGCTGATGCCCCCCCCCCGGCACGCTGATGCCCCCCCCCCGGCACGCTGATGCCCCCCCCCGGCACGCTGATGCCCCCCCCGGCACGCTGATGCCCCCCCCGGCACGCTGATGCCCCCCCCAGCACGCTGATGCCCCCCCCAGCACGCTGATGCCCCCCAGCACGCTGATGCCAGTGGAGACACTTCTGCTCCATTATTTCTTGTCCAGATTTCACACATTTTAGACTTTGGATGCTTGAGGATCAGGGCGTACGTCTTACTTGTTTTGTCCATGTGGTCATAATAGGAGAATGTGTTAGGAAACTCGTAGATGTGGCGCCCTGGAAATGTTGTGGCATGGGCAGCGTGACAAGAAGTGTCTGCTGTTGTCCAAGAGTATAATTGGCGGTTCAGCATGTGCCAGCCAATCGTAGCTATGTCTTTGTAGTCTCAGACCCCATGGCATAGTTTCTCCATAGTAATATGTGCAGGCTCTGACTGATTTCTGTTTTTGTTTTTTTTTGCATAGTTTGACATATGAAAAGGTAATTATCAAACACAAAGATAACCTACGGTGGTCAGTCTGGGCAAAATTGTGGGCAGCCATGGAGTACAGGAAGGACGGCTCTGCCTTGGTCCTCATTGAAATGTCTGTTTTTCAGGTATAGATCTGGTACCTGATATGGTGTATGTGGCTGTCCACATGTCCATGTTTTATTGCAGATCACGGCCTAATTCATCAATACCAGCATTGCTCACCTTAGTCTTGATGAGGGGGCATAGTGCAGTGAGATCTGCCTGATTCAACCAGAGGCACCTGCAGGTGTCGCCATGCCTCACCCCTGTTTTGCCCATTTTGGTCTAGCTGGGCCAAACTAGTATGAAAACTCCATTTGTCACAACTCTGTGGTGCGCAAACATTTTGCAACCTTTCAAAGCGCTTAATGCCAGATTTCTGGCGTAATCAAATTGATGAATTAGGGTCTAAACATCTGCAAAAAAAAAAAAAAGCCCCGAATAAATCTTAGACAGTTACATTCTTGATCCAAGTAAATTCACAGGGTCTATGAGGGAAAAAAAAGTCTGGCAGGACGCAGATGTCATCCTTGTGTCATTTTGGTACTGTCCCTTTTTCACGGTTTAAGGCCTCATTCAGACATCAGTGATTTTTCACATACACCAAAAAAAGAAAATGGTCTGAGTGGTCGTTGGTGTTTCGTTAATGTCAGTTTTTACCAGTTTTGCACATGTCAAACAAATAAATGACAAAATGTCTATCTTTGCAACGTTAAAGGGATTGTCTGGACCTGGGGTACAAGACTGCTGCCGCTCCTTGACTTCAGATTTGTGAATCACACTGGGAGCGGACGGTAACGTGACTGCAAGTAAGTGGTTTGTATACTTCTGGCCACATTCAGACTAGACATGTCTGACCTCACTTATTATACTTGCATTGAGCGAGGCTGTGCACATCTAGTCTGCATGTGACCGCATGTGTGAAAATCACATACTTAGGCCTGCGTCACACTCAGCGTATAAAAATACGGTCTGTAATTTACGGTCGTAATACGCTGAAAAGTCCCCAAAATAGTGGTCCGTATCTCCTCCGTAGGCAGGGTGTGTCAGCGTATTTTGCGCATGGCATCCTCTGTATGTAATCCGTATGGCATCCGTACTGCGAGATTTTCTCGCAGGCTTGCAAAACAGACATACGGACATACAATGGATCCATGTTCTCAAAAAATCGTAACATCATATATACTGTCAGCGCCGCCGGCCGTAAAGCCGTCACCGCTGTGCTCTGCTTTACGGCCGGCACTGACAGGGAAGCTGACGGCGGGGGACGTAACAGACATCGGAATGTGAGTATGTAGTGTTTTTTTTTTTTTTTTTTTTTTTATTTTACTATGGTAACCAGGGTAAATATCGGGTTACTAAGCGCAGCCCTGCACTTAGTAACCCGATGTTTACCCTGGTTACAGGTGAACACATCGCTAGATCGGCGTCACACACGCCGATCTAGCGATGACAGCGGGGTGATCAGCGACCAAAAAAAGGTCCTGATCATTCCCTACGACCAACGATCTCCCAGCAGGGGCCTGATTGTTGGACGCTGTCACACATAACGAGATAGTTAGCGGAATCGTTGCTATGTCACAAAAAGCATGACGTTGCAACGATATCGATAACGAAATCGTTGTGTGTGAAGGTACCTTAACACCGCTGTGTATTTCTCGCAAGTCACACGGTTGGTCCGTGTGTAATCCGTATTTTTCTCGCCCCCATAGACTTTCATTGGCGTTTTTTTTGCGCAATACGGTGACAAACGCAGCATGCTGCGATTTTCTACGGCCGTAGAAGACCGTATAATACGGATCAGTAAAATACGGCAGGTAGGAGCTGGGCCATAGAGAAACATTGTACCGTATGCAATCCGTATTTTCAGCACCGCTCTTACGTCCGTAAAACACGCTATTGTGAAGCCGGCCTTACAGTTACGCACCTGCCGGCACCAGCGAGTTCTGGATAGAACCTGAAGCTTAGAATTTATTTCTCATTTGCACACAAAAATAAATCAGGCTCCATGTGATGGTAAAAACTGCCATGCTGACCGAACTATTGAAAACTGGATCCAGAATGCTGCGGTATTGCTCCAAGCAGGCTATGTGATAAAATATACATGCCCTTTGCCCCAGCAGCACCGCCTTGGTGGGCCCAGCTTGTGTTTATTAGCTAATAAATCTTATAAAGACAAGGAAGCTTATGCCAATTAAAAGCAGATATATTTTTATTTAAAAATTTAATTAAAAGAGCCATCTTGTGCAGCACTAATGCTGCATTCTGTCAAGGTGGCTCTTTAAGTTGGGGTCCCTTCTAATCCTGCAATATTCGTTTTTTTAATTAGGGGCTGAGAGATGGCTGGGAGGCGATTGTGTCCGGGGGGGGGGGGGGGGGGGAAGGCATGCCACGCCTGCATGCGGCCTGCGTACCTATCTTTAACATTAGGTACGCAGGTCGTGCGGCTGTATGCGGATGCTTCCGCATGCGTCGTTTTGACGATGCGGCGACCAGCGTAGGACGCAGCCTGTAGCATTTTTTTTTCTCCACATCGTCAAAATGACGAATGCGGAAGGATCCGCATACAGCCGCACGACCTGCGTACCTAATGTTAAAGATAGGTAGGCAGGGCGCATGCAGGCCTCATGCAGAAGTAGGCAGAGCTAGCGGCGGAGGTGCGGCCGAGGGCGGGGCTTCACGGAGGAAGTCCACAGTCCGACGCAGATCAGGTAAACGCTAGTGTGAAACTAGCCTAAGCTGCCTGCACTGGGAATATACTGAAGCCTAAAATGAAAGTATCAGGAGATATACAAAAACATACAATATAACAAATTCAAATGATATCATGCAATAGCAAACTGCATAGAAATTACAGAGACAGAGGTCTTAATAAAAGGTGCATGAATTTTTTTTTTTTTTTTAAATAAAAAGGCCCGAAAGTTCATATGCATATACACTGAGTAAGGGTTCTTACCACCTGATGGGCAGAATGGCAGTGAAAGAGACATAGTAGCAGCAATGCAATGTGAAAGTCTGATGTCCAAAGATATGAGCCTACAAGTATAAATATAGAGGACTATTTCTAGGAACCACATATAAATAGGGGTAAAAAAATATTGAGTACATTTATGTAGGGCACAATGACTCAATGTGACCAAATAGATAAGCAATAATGCTCCTATTTGAGGCGGTGGACACTATAGAGGTGTATACGTGCAAAGTGCAAAAGGTAAAGTGTCTCTAGTGCATTAGGCTGGAAAGAGTATATTACCTGGCAGTGCAGCGCAGAGACCCGACGCGCGTTTCGTGTGATGCTTCATCATGGGGGGTAGCTCTGCACTAGACACTTTACCTTTTGCACTTTGTATTTAGGCTTGTAATAGGTGGAATTGTGTTTATTAGCTGTCCACCACATCCACCTGACCACTGCAGCTCGTAACTGTTGACAACAGCAATGTCAGCATGGGCGTCACAAAACTGTTGAGGCCAGTGATTGAATGTAGCAGGCACATGGTTGGCATGTCATTGCTGCAGTACAATTAAAGGGATTTACCAGGTGAGTAGTAGCTCTGATTCAATGCAGTGTTGCATAATCATGACAACACCTTAAAATCAGATGAAATGAGGTTTTGTTATGAGAAGTTACAAGTTGTAAACGTCTTAGGATTGTGATAAAAAAAGGCCTTGCAGGTGCCAAAGACCTGAGCCTAAAGCCGTAATGGCACCGATCACTTGTGTGCAGCTAGAATATTAATTTTTCTGGTCATATGTTGCCACATGAAAGTGCAAGGTCACTGAGGTCAATATGTGGCAGCAATCCAATGTTAATCCAGTTGTAATGACTCTATATAATATATGAATTTTAACTTTTTGTATTGAAAAACTGAAATAAATAAAACGGAACCTGTCACCAGGTTTGGCCAATATGAGTTACGGCCACCACCTTTCAGGACTTATATGCAGAATTCTATAATGCTGTAGATAAGCCCCTGATCCAACCTGCAAGAGAAGAAAAATAAGTTTTATCATACTCGCCCAGGGGGCAGTCTGTTCCGATGGGTGTCGCAGGTCCTGGTTTGGCACCTCCCATCTTCTTGCGATTCCACCCTCCTCCTTCTTCCTCGCTCCCCGGCATCACGCTCTTGCTCAGGCGTACTTATCTGCCTTGTTGAGGGCAGAGCAAAGTACTGCAGTGCGCAGGCGCCGGGCCTCTCTTACCTTTCCCAGTGACTGTGTACTGCAGTACTTTGTTCTCCCCTCACGGTATATTCAGACATTGGGTCTGTTACTTCTATTTCCTACATGTTGCGTTTTGTTTCTGCAGTATGCAGACATATTTCTAAACCCCACTGATTCAGAACTATGGAGCAGTCACAGAAAATCTGAACATACCTTCATTAAGCTGTCCTACCTGCAGAGACTAGCCTGGTCATGAGGGTGGTCTCCCTCTGACACCCTCGTTATGCAGCGGGTCAATCATTGAATAAACCTCCCCTTATTGCTAGTAAATTGAGAGCTTGTTCAGTGTGACAGATCCACTTTAACTGGAAATGCCTCTTTCTTACTGGTGACGTTTGGAGAGATTATCAACCAGTCCCTTGAGACTGTATAAAACTTGCTCTGTTCGCCACGAAAAAAGAAAAAAGTCCATTGGCAGCTTAACCCAGAGGATTGTAGCTAGCGTTATCCTAAATGATCATTGTCTGGCTGTCACGTGCAATCTTTTCCCTTTTGTCTAATAAGCTTTTTCCTTCCTGACTTGCGTGAGTCCATTGATCTCCTTCCAGGGTGTAAAGTACAAGGCTCTGTGTACAGGTTTAGCTTCTTGTTTTCTGGCCTTGCAGCCCTGATTGTGCCCCCTACATATAGATTCCTTCTCTGTGCACTTGCAGAACCATAGGTGGCATGTGATGGCACTGGGTGCGCTGTTTGGATATTTGCCCTGTGCAGCAGGTGCAGCCTGTCTTTCAGGTATCCCATCTGTAATTAAGTAGATATTTTGCCGGTGAGAGTTGAACCTTTCCATTTTATATCCTAGTAATCTCTCATTTACAGGGTGCATTGGGCAGGTGCCAGAGTTTGTGGTAGTTTTTTTGGTTGGCTGGTGAGATGTAGCTCTGAACTTTACTTGCATACTTGTGGTTAATGTGGGTTAATTAGCTGTTCTGTCTTGGAGTAGACAATATTTTATAGTTAAAAGGGTTGTCTACTACTCAGACGACCTCTTCTGAATCACCGGTTCTCCCAGTAAAATACTACCTATACTCGCCTTCTTTGTTGGCCCCGTTCCAGCGGTGTAAGCTCTGCGGCTTGTGTGACATGTTTTGTCATGTGATCCCTACTGCCAATTGGCAGCCGCAGGGATCAGCAGGGAAGTGGTCTTGATTGGCCACAGGGATTGTAGAACATAACGATCTCGCATGGGAGGGCCAGTGCCGACTCCGCTGGAACAGCATCGGGGGTGGGTATAGGTGTCATTTTTCGTGGGGAAACATGGGATTTGAGAAGGGGTTGTCCGAGTAGTGAACAACCCCTTTAATGCTTTCCAGCCTTCAAGATCAATTTAACTCTGGCACAAATGTTAGTACGGTAATCATTCGCTAATTGGGGCTTTATGACATAGGATTCTAAAGACTATGATAATGCAGTATTATAGAGGCATACGGTGCATGCAAAGGTCCCACCTACCCCAAGAAATTCAGCTTGTGCCATGTTTTGCCCCTCTACAAGCAATGTATGCCCATAATGTGGTATGAAAGGGGCCTCACATAAACATCATTATTACATGTCGCGCAAGATTTCGCTTTCTAGGTACACAGTAGAAATCACATCTAATTATCGTAAGTCTATGAAGCATTCTAAGATTAGGTAACTCCTCCTGGTTACTTCAGATGCATGCCTGTCCAACCTGTTCTGCCAAACTTCTATGTATACTGCCAAGTTGTCATTGATATATGGCTACGGGTTGCAAGAGTCTGGGATGGTTCCTGCTGATATTGGCATTACTTTGTATTATGCGCTTAAAAGTAACCTGTCACCAGGTGAAAAGTGGGAAGTTTTTGCTCTTTTATTCTTGCTCCTCCCCTGGGTATTCTGTATTTTTATTTTTTGTTTCTTAAATTCACCGTATGGTTCCAGAGATATGGGCTTTTTTATTTAGTTGTAATTTTTATACTCGTTGCCAAGTGGGGGTGGCTCACTGAGTTCTTTTGGGGCGTGTCTTTGGACTGCTTTGCATAATTATTCTCTCAGCACCGCCCTTTTGTAAGGACTAGTGTACTCGTTGCTCTGGTGACCTCCGAGTATTTCTGACTGCTCGGAGATATAGTTTTCATCGCGGCAGCTGAATGATTTACAGCCACTAGCTAGGCGGAGTACATGTGGGGGTTGCCTGGTTGCTAGGGAATCCCCACATGTAATCAAGCTGGCTAATAGCTGTAAATCCTTCAGCTGCCGATGAAAACTAAATCTCCGAGCAGTCATAAATACTCGGAGACCACCCGAGCGTGCTCGGGAAAATCGGTGCAACTAGTATACTCGCTCATCACTAGTAAGGAGGACCTTAACAGCAATAAATAAATAAAATACCCATATCTCTGGAACCGGATGGCAGAATAAAAAAAAACAAACAGACAAAACGAAGACAGATTACTCAGGAAATCAGCTGGTATAAAAGAAGAAACTGCCCACTCTTGACCTTATGACAGGTCCTCTGAATTTCAACATGTCCATACTTTTTCAATGCCAGAATTTTCTGGCACTGGTTTATTTCCTATTGTGAACACATGCCCACTTGGCCGATTTGAGTATGAAACCGTGTATGAGGAAGGGAAGAGGCATGCCAGCTGGTATCTATGGTATATGGACACCTTTAGTCAGACCTGGCCATATAAACACACGTAATAAATGCTACTGTCATGCCCACTGATGGACTGGGGGGAAGTATATGACACATGGACTTAGTGACCACCAAACATGCAACTAATGCCACTATAGGAAGGGAGCCAGTCCTCAGGTTTTACCCCAGACCTTTCTCACTGCTACAGAAAAGAGCCAAAGAAGTCCCAAAATAAAATATCAAATTTATTCAAAATGCACATACATAAAGGAAATAGTAGTAATCAAATTGGAGACAAAGCCAAATAGTGATTCTCACAGGTGTAAAGCACAGGGTCCACCTATAATATAGTGGAAGGGGGGGAAGAAAATAGCAGCAGATAGGATAAGGTGCTTGTGCAACCCAACCATTGGTATCCCTAAGCAAATATAGGTCTGAATGAAGACAAAGACACCCACCTGGTCTAATGCCCAATTAGTGTATAGTAAGTATCAATAATTAATAAAATATGTAACTAGGTTGAGCAAAAAATGGGTGATAGACAACAGAAAGTAGACTACGTAAAAGGGTGTGTATCACTTTAAGGGAACACATAAAGTTTTTAAATGCGCCTGCATCTGCCCTCACTGCTCTGTATGACCTGGCAAAGATCTTTGTAAATGTATATCCGTTAATCACCTTGGACGATGGCTCCCATTTCAGTATGCTAATGTCATATACAGACCTTCCACGGCTTCTGCAGATTTATCACTTATGCAGCCCGTGTACTATTGATTTACATGAATGACGCTGCTCATGCACAGTACTAGCGCCTATATAGGGGACTTCTCTTGATCAGTACATGCTGTGCTCCCACCCCACATTCAGAGTCATTGGCTTTCTTATTCATGGGGACAGACCATGCTCAGGATGACTATGGCCACATAAAGGAAAACAAACTGCATGTGTCAGTTCTCTGCAGGGGCATGTTGGCATCAAGCTAAAAATTAAAAAAAAATCCTTTCTATTTTTTTTTTGTAGAGAGCTTCTTGCCAATGAATGATATGGTGGGTTTACCTACAAGAATGGTTTCACACATCCATGAGACGGAAAACCTGATTAATTGGTTAGGCCTGGTGATCGGAACTGTACACTGTCCATGTGAAAGTGCCACCATTGCCCAGTGTAAACTTGTGCAGAGCTCAACCTGCTCTTCTGTAAATGGGGACAATAATGGGAGCTGTGGGGAGTGACTGACTATGAAAACCCTACAATATATGCACAATGGACTCTGTATTGCCACTTAGTTCTCGTTATGGGGCCGAATATCTGCCAGTGTAAATAGCCAACAAAAGGACATTTTTCAGACAGGTAGGTTTATCGTCTTCAGGTGCCCCTCTTCTGGTTCTATTCTCAAACTGAATGGCAGTATGAAGCCACTGAACCCAAAATATCTGTAAATCTGGACCTCTGACACATTATGTTATATTCACTTCACCTGTTAGGACACGGCTGTCATTTTAGCCATTCTTTTATCTTGCATCTCTAAGGCTACTTTCACACTAGCGGTTTCTGCAATCCGTCACAATGCGTCGTTTTGCAGAAAAAACGCATCCTGCAAAAGTGCTTGCAGGATGCGTTTTTTCCCTATAGACCATGCATGCGCCGCCGGAACTCCGCCCCCACCTCCCCGCACCTTACAATGGGGCAGCGGATGCGCCGGAGAAATGCATCCGCTGCCTCCATTGTGCAATGCGCTAAACGCTAGCGTCGGAATCTCTCCCCGACGCATTGCGACGGGGAGATTCCGACGCTAGTGTGAAAGTAGCCTTACGAATCTGGAATGGATCCCATACCATTCACGTGGTCACACATTCTGGCATTGGTGCACCAGGAAGCTTGTTATATTGGCATATCAGACCAATGGTGTAGATCAATGCAGTGATCAAAATCCACAGAAAAGGGACAAAAAAATGGAAATGATTTTTGCCAAAAAATGTGAATAAGCTGTGGGTGGAAGTAATCACCTTGTTGGTGCACGCATTCAGGTTATTGAGTGAACTTTCCCCAGAAAGGTCCAGACCTTGCTGTGGGTTTTTTTTATGCAGAGTCCTGTTGCTGCATGGAAATTTCCTTAATGACACGGCCTAGTCTCTGTGACTGAATCTAATTAATGTATGACATGCTGGCCCTGCCTGCCCTCTGAAGCCAGAGCAAATCCACTAGATCAATTGCTTGTCTCCTTTGAACTCTGCTTTCTAGTCAGCCTAGGCACTTCATCATGGAGATGATAGCTGGTTTACCCAGCCCTCTAATCACCAGTGGAAAGCGCGCCTGTTGTTCATGCTATAGCATTGTAAGGCAGGCACCACCTTGGGCACTGGATCAAGAAGTGCTGAAGGTATCTTTTTCATGAAAACAAAAATCACCTTTGCTGCACTAATGCCCTTTAAACAATGTGTTACTCAATCTGGGTGGAGCAAGGTCTTCCATTACTGATCATGCATGGGTTTGTAGTTTTCCTATGGCACTGATGGGAAATCTGTATTCTGGGAAGGTCCCTGTGCATGTATAGGCAGATATGCCACTGCGAAGTGTTACCTTGCAGTGAGTTAAGTGCCCACACACAGCCTTGTAGTAATTAATAGTATGTGTATTTTTCTGTGCAGGTTAAGAATGCCACCAATCAGATTGTTATGAACTGTGCGGACATTGACATCATCACGGCTTCATATGCCCCAGAAGGAGATGAAGGTAAGTTACCTAAAGGGGTAATCCAATCCCAACATATAGATGACCTCTCTATATCCGATCATGGTGGATCCCACACCCGGCACCCCTACTGATAAGCTGTTTTTTTTCTCCAGCGGCCGTCATATGTATATTTCTTGAATGGAATTGATGCTGTTGGAGAAAATAGCTGATTGTTGGGGGTTCTATGTGTTGACCCTCTACCGATAGGATATTGATGAGCTGTTCTATGTAATGTGTTGTGATCGGGACCGGACAACAGCTTTAAAAGGATTCTTTTCCCTAATAGCTATGAGTGTTAATTGTTACTAGTTGAGTTATATTAAACATGGGGCAGCATGGTGGCTCAGTGGATAGCACTGCAGTCTTGCAGCGCTGGAGTCCTGGGTTCTAATCCCACCTTGGACAATGTCTGCAGGGAGTTTGTATGTTCTCCCCGTGTTTGTGTGGGTTTCCTCTGGGTTCTCCGGTTTCCTCCCACACTCCAATACACACTGATAGGGAATCTAGATTGTGAGCCCCAATGGGGACAGTGATGATAATGTGTGCAAACTATAAAGCGCTGCAGAATATGTTAGCGCTATATAAAAATAAAGATTATTATTACTGAGGAACAGCAGTGACGCAGTCTGTAACTGCGCCAACGTTAAAGGGCATCTGTCGGCACAGAATGGCTTTTCAAGCCAAGTGCAAGCTCTTGTGCACCCTTGGCGGGGCTGAAAATGTAAATAGACCTCCACATCTGCTTGTTGTCCCTCTTTCTCCACCCTCTTCTTCTTTGATTGACAGCTCTGGCTTAATAGAGCAAGAAAAGGGTGGAGCTAGATGGAAACCAAGCAGGTGAGAAGGTGCACTTAAAAGGACACTGTCACCTGAATTTGGAGGGTACAATCTTCAGTCATGGAGGCGGGGTTTTTGGGTTTTTGATTCACCATTTCCTTACCCGCTGGCTGCATGCTGGCTGCAATATTGGATTGAAGTTCATTCTCTGTCCTCCATAGTACACGATTGGGCAAGGCAAGATTGCCTTGTGCAGGCATGTACTACGGAGGACAGAGAATGAACTTCAATCCAATATTGCAGCCAGCATGCAGCCAGCGGGTAAGGAAAGGGTGAATCAAAAACCCCGCCTCCATGGCTGAAGATTGTTCCCTCCAAATTCAGGTGACAGTGTCCCTTTAAATGATTGGCCCTGCCATGATGACCGTGCCTTTGACCTCTTTGTAGTTTACTGGGAAATTGCAGTTGTTACCCAAAAAACCGCATGATCATGAAGTCATCTTTGAAAACTGCGCCACTCTGCAGTGAAGTATCTCATTGATGCAATTGGTGCTAACATGGGGTAGACCACTGTGTCCATTCTCAGCCTAAGGGCTCGCTCACATGAGCGATGATTCTCTTCTGAGAGAATTAGGTTGAGTATTGTAATGACACTCTGCTCAGTCTGATCAGAGCTTAATTTCTCCATCTTTTCTATTGTCTCCGTCAACGTAAATGGAACTGCACTCGGATGACTTGTATGGGCGCACATGATCCGATTTTTCAGAACCACTCACGGCATGCTGCAATTTTTCTTTTTTTCTCATGCCAAATTGGCATGAGGAAAAAATGCAGATCTGCCCTTCCCCATAGTATAGAATTGGTCCGAGTACTATCCGCTGAACATCGCATAGCACTCTGCCATGTCATGTTTGAGCGAGCCCTAAGGGTATATTAACACATGAAACTATTCTGCTGTGAATTTTAATTTACAAAATGGTCATCATCTGTCACAGATTGGGAGAATTTCAGCATAAATTGAAATGCTGCAGATATAACATCAGCCGCACAGGCCAACAGCTGCTTTTTTTTTTTTCTGCGGGGTGTGGTTGAGTTTTGGGACAATCTTGTCCAATTTGCTTGTCGTTTTCTGGCGATCTTTCTGCCCTCAAAACCAGATGGAAAATCTGCAGCGTAATCACTTTGTGTAACGTACCTGACAACTGTAACTTGTATGGACTCAGTCATCATACTATAAGAATTAAGTGGGGGAAGTGACTACTAATGGTCCCTTTGTATTGTGAAAGCTGATGTTGTGGCACTCCCAAAATAAGCTGCAGTGGTCCTGTGAGGGCACTTGAATATTTCTCTACAACTGTTAGGTCCAGTTTTTTGTCTAGTATTGAACTATTTAGCTGGTACTGATACCCACACTCAGTTTCCAAGTTGAGACCTGATTCCAGTATATGAAATATTCGGCACTGGTAATACTTAATTTTACTGGTGCCCCAGGGTATTACGAGCATTGTCTACAAACCAACATCATCAAAAAGGGCCCAGTGGAGTGCGAGAGAATTCTGAAGGTGGTGATAAACCATTTCTTGTTTTTTGTTTGTTTTTTTGTCTTTGTAATCGTAGATCTAAAAAGTCCTAGTATTACTGAAAATTAATATCTTTCTATAAATATTGGTTGCATAGGGGAAGTCCGTTGAGCCATTTAATGTAGTTTCAGAAGGAAGCGCAGGGCTGATCGTGACATACATGACTTTTGTTGAGTACAGCAAATGACAGATGAGCTTGCCGAGGGTCAAGCGGGGGAAGAGGAAGCGAATCAAGTGACTACTGCGCCTGATGAATTAGCTTTGAAATGCTTGGGAGGAAAGAGCTACTTTAGAATAGGCAAAAAATCTGATGGTACTATGCTTATTAGCAGAAAGTGTATGCAGCAGGTCCCATCATATATTGTAAGTGCAATGTGTGAAGGCTCATTGGCACGGAGGTGACTCCTATGTGATAAAATGTGAGGTTTACATCTGCTTGTGGCATCTGGTGTGTGAGTGGCCTGGGAGGTCCTTGTATAGGGCAGGGATACATCATGGTGTGTGACAGCTCTATTGGGAGAGAATTCCAAGTATGAGGATGGTGAAGGAGGAAGTTCTGATGGAACGAGATCTCCTTGCAGTTATGGGCTTCATGTTGGCACAGTTTAACTCATTCCTGAAAGGATGGCTATCACATCTGTGGGCCATTTGTGATTTATTATTTTTATTTGATAAGTTATATCTGAGGGGTGCTGAGTAGAGAGACATTTAGCATGTGGTCCTGTAATGTACTCTCCTGCGCTATAGCAGTACTACGGTACTTTCCGAAAGCTTGATCTCATTTGGCGATTTGCAAATCAATTGTTATTCTGTCTAACTTGTTGACCACTGCCTATTGCCAAATGTTCTCCGTCTCTAGCAGCAGAGACACAGACTGCTTAGAGGATTACAAGTGTGCACAGCTCTTTGGGTATGTGCACACGATGCAGATTTAGTGCAGAACTGCAGCAGAAACGCTGCAGAACTACACTGTGATTACAGTGCAATGTAAATCAATGTGAAAAAAAGCTGTTCACATGGTGCAGAAAAATCTGCGCAGAAACGCTGCAGATTTCAAAGAAGTGCACGTCACTTCTTTTGTGCTGTTCTGCATCGTTTCTGCACCCCTCCATTATAGAAATCCACAGTGGTAAAAACTGCACAAAAAACGCATAAAAAACGCACAAAAAACACATAAAAAACGCACCTGCAGATTCTGCCAGGAGCTGCAGATTTAGTGCAGAAAATTCTGCACCACATTTCCTACGTGTGCACATAGCCTTTGTCATTTTGCTCCTGCTCTCCTGTCTGATACACTGCATATGAAGAGGAAGGTGGGCTTTTATCTAGGTGCAGGAAAGACATTGGGTAATGCAGGGGCATTGCAAGCTGGAAAAGAAGCAAGAAAGAAAAGGAAGTTCCTGCATCTGTAGTTCTGGCAGAATGCTGATGAAGAGAAACCGCTAATTAATAGTTGGTGGCAAGTTACAGAGCATGAGAATCGGGACAGCTGACGTGTGCACCAAAAGCAATTTCTACTTTATGTGGGAGATGAAATCCAGATTTTATTTTTGATATTCTATCTCTCAATGTTAAAATTAACCTACCCATAAAATGATAGACTGTGCATGTCTTTGTCAGTGGGCAAACTTACAAAAATCAGCAAGGGATCAAATACTTTTCCCCCCACTGTAGATGGAGATATAGGATAAAAATTAATTTGGACTTCAGACCACCCCTTCAATATTGGAAGTGTTATACATCTACAGCCCATAAGTCTGATATGAAGACTGCATTTACTGTAAAATAATTAGAGACTCATCCATTTTATTTTACCGATGGGTGAGTGGGGGGGAAAGGGGGGCTGTTTTTATGGCCAGTCTTGGATTTTTTGGGCAACTGACAACCCTGATGGTGCATCCTTGCCTGCATCATGAGAATGTTGCGGCACATTTTGTTTTCTGATGTATTCCACATGAATCCATGAGAATAAAAACGTAACTATAAGTTCTGTATACATGTATATGGGTGCCTATTACTGCCCTGTGCCACTCTAACCCTAAAGAGAGCTATGATCTGGTTGTGTGCATGAAACCTAAACTTGGCCATACACATTAGAAGGCGGAATCTACCAATTTCAGCAGACTGTGGGTATGGGGCTGGGAGGATAGTGTGTATTTACCTGCACCTAATTTCTACTAGAAATGTTCGGCCATGATCACTATGCTAGACTATATTATACACTACCAGAGAGAACTGTGCATGGTCTGTGTAAAGACCTTGTTGTCTCCGGTTGCATTTACTGTTGTCCTCAGCAATGCTCTTCTATCATTCAATACATTGGATAGCAACTTGGAGCTGATTTTTTTTGTATTTATTTTTTCCTGCAGCTCGTGACTTCAGGTGTAGCTTGTAGCCCTGTGATAAAGCTGCGAACCATGATTGTCACTGTGTATAAATGGAGCAAACCTGCTGAATGACGATCAGATCTGAGCAATTTGACCCTCTGCTATTACAAGCAATGGAGGGATGGGGGATCATCCTTCTCAGTCACTGCCACACCAGTTCCACACAGATCTGACACAGAAGCAAAACTGTTAATTTTCCACAAGCTGTTAGAATTTTTATAGCACTTATATTCTTTCACTCCTTACTTAACAAGACAAGCACATGTTGCACAAGAAATGCCAGGCAGAGATATGTCTTTATGATGCAGATTTTCTCCAGGTGCCCTTTACCCATTGACTCAAAAATTGTCATTGTCCTTTATGTTTAGTGGATCTGTTAACCAGATATCACAATTCAAACTGCATACATTAAGACTTGATGAGACTACTGTACTTACCATAAAATCCATGTCCGTATGGCTGTTTACTCCTTTACAAAAGTTCACCTCAGCCCCCATCTATCTTGCCTGATTGACATCTGTGTCCATCCTCACTGCGGCTGCTGAGATCTCTCTCTGCTCTGTACAGGCTGCATCGGTCACTCAGACTGGGTGGATGCAGACTGAATAAACTTGTACTCATAAGCTATTTAATTCTATAGTTGGATTCTTAAAAAACTCATCTTAAAGGGAATCTGTAACCTCATTTTTCGCATATTAGCTGCGGCCATCGCCATTAGGGGCTTATCTACAGCATTCTATAATGCTGTAGATAAGCCCCCGATGTAACCTGAAAGAGAAGACAAAATAGCTAGATTTTGCTCACCCAGGGGTGGTCCGGGTCGCGGGTCCGGCGCCTCCCACCTAAATACAATGATGTCCTCTCCTTTGCTTCTGTCGCGGCTCCTGTGCAGGCGTACTGATTTGCCCTGTTGAGGGCAGAGCAAAGTACTGCAGTGCGCAGGCGCCAGGAAAGGTCAGAGAGGCTCGACGCCTGCGCACTGCAGTACTTTATGCCGCCCTCAACAGGGCAGACAAAGTACGCCTGCGCCGGAGTGTGAAGACAAGAAGAGGACGTCATTGTATGAAGGTGGGAGATGCCAGACCCACGATGCCCATCGGACCGGGACCGCCCCTGGGTGAGTATAATCTAACTTGTTTTTCTTATCTTTCAGGATACATGGGGGGGGGCGCTTATCTACAGCATTACAGAATGCTGTAGATAAGCCCCTAATGGCGGTGGCTGCAGCTTATATGCGAAAAATGAGGTGACAGATTCCCTTTAATATCAGGATCCTATTTCCTGACATGGATTGTCACGGTACGTACACCAGCCGCAATAGATCTAAGATCTTTTTAATAATTTATGCAGATTCTAATGTGAAATCTGGTGGCTGGTGTCTTTGGATTTGCAAGCTTTTGCGTTTCCTTGAGAAACACGTGGGATTGGAAATAAGGGGGATGTCGAGATGTACTCTTGAGATTATTATTATTATTATACATTTTTATAGCGCCATTTATTCCATGGCGCTTTACATGTGAATACGGGGCAAATATAGACAAATACATTAAACATGAGCAGATAACAAGGCACACGAGTACATAAGGAGGGAGGACCCTGCCCGCGAGGGCTCACAGTCTGCAGGGGGTGGGTGAGGATACACTAGGAGATCAGAGCACTGCTCTGTATAAATGACTGTGGAGTATCGCTAATGCCTGCCATCATTGTCTAAACTCTGAATGATAATTTATCCCACTCAAACAGGCACACACATCCAGGATATCTAATGCATCCTGCCTAATACCCCATCCCCTTCCAACACTCCATTTTTTTCAGATTGAAAATATACGGAATACTGAATGTAAGCCAGATGTTGCTGGCCCGGGAAACCGGACGTGTCCTATGAGGGAGTTGAATGAGATGAAGAGGTCACTGAATACACAATCGTTTCTGTGGTTTATAAAAGCCCATGCAAAGAGCGAAGATATAATGGCTTTGTATGAGTGCAGCGTGCATTTCTGATTATTTATTATGCTTATTTATATAGCGCCATCATATTCCACAGACATTATAATCCCTCTCCCATTGGGGCTCACAAAATGGACTCCCTATCAGTATTGTCCTTGGGGTGTAGGAAGAAACCCACGCAAACACGGGGACAGCATAAAAACTTGTAAATGTTGTCCTTGGTGGGATTTGAACCCAGGACCCCAGCGCTGGAAGGCTGCAGTGCTATCCACTGAAACAATGTGGTACTGTATCATTAGTTAATTGTACGAACTCCAGGTTTATGGCACTGTCTACATCCATGGTGGATGACCATTTTTTTTCCAGCTTGTACTAGTTTCAAGGGTCTTATTAAAACTTAAAGGGGTTCTCTTATGAAGACAGCCCCTGCCTATAATGATTTATCTGCAGTAGTGGCTCCCATTCCATTAGAGGACTACAAGGATGGGCATATAACTGAATGGCCGCCAGTTCATACAGCTGCAGGGCATATGCCTGGCAGACCACAGCTTCACCCGGCATGATCGGCTAATCGCCCTGGGGGCTGCATTCTGAAAGTGGCTTTTTTTAGTGAGACCACTCATTTCAGTGACAATTATGGCACATCAGCCACCTCCACTCCTCCTTTCTCAGGGCCAGCAGAAAATCATACTATCCATAGTCCCCCCATTAGCGTAAGACAGCAAATCTAGAATTTGTTGAAGAATATTTCTGCAGAAAATTTGCAGGAATACACAGGGATTTTTGTAAAATTTCTTCCACATTCCTGCTGCTGTAATATGGTGTGGATTATCTGTGCTCCAGTGCTATCTAGTCTCTCTGAGGGTCCTCGCGTGTCCTCCGAGTATTGCCCCTATATTCATGTTAAGTGCAGGAGGCTGTGTCGTCACCTCATTGCAGTCTCCACATCAGAAGGATTCTGCTTCCCTTTGACCGCCACGTTTTTCTGCACCATCAGGCCTGTGTCCTGGTGGTTGGTCGTGGTCCACTACATTGTGGCCCCCGGCTGCAGGTTTCACGCACTTGGTGTCGATAATAAAAATGGGTTGCATATGTATAGCGGTTTGAGATTGGTTTTCAGATTGAAGCCAGCAAAGATCAGCCATGTCTCTTACACCATCTTCTGTGACCGAGAGGTAACCATTTTGGATTTGATTATTTTGATCTGTGCTGTAATTTACAAGCCATTAGTGCATCAGGTTATTAAGGAGACAAATGCACTAATGGAGCTTTCTGGCCGTGCCAGAGAGCAGAGCTAAGCTGGATTTATACTGTCAGTGCTGGGGGAGGAGGGTGCAGGGTTGTGTGTCTGCAATCCGCAGTATACAGGCATGCACCTCCTGCACAGCGCTCACAAATCTAAAGGGCTGGAGTGGACAGACAAACCCACATCTGCCAGTAAAGGGCTGCCTGTCAATGGCCAGTCATTCTGGTTAATAAGCATCACGTAAAATTGGCTTGGTTCCCCTACATTTTTCCATGCTCCTCTCCTACCAGCACATCACAGGTTTAGTCTTGCCACGGACATTCCTTGGTCGGCTGCCAAATGGCTAGGACGCATCAGTGAAACATTTCCAGCATACTATACTAACCCGATAGACGTGCTAACCCCTGTCATGCCATAAGCTGCATTGCACTGGGAATGCTGGTATGGACTTGGAACAGTACAACCAGATATCTGCTGCCACAGCTAGCCTTCTAGGGACTATTAAAGGACTGATTGTCGAGGACAGCTTTCCATGCTGGTGCCAGTTGTGCACCTGTGTAGCGCATGGTAGCTCTATATCCAGTGTGGTCCTCGTTGGTTGAGTCTCAGAGAATACATTCATCATTATAGAAATGGTGTGCACATTTCCCCCAGGGGCCCGCTCATTGACCGAGGATTACAGTTCCTGATGTATCTGCCTAGTGGGAACAGCCTGGCACCATGTGAAGGTGAGCAGAGAAGCCTCCATAGACGGCCTGTAGATCACATCATACACATTGCTGCCCGCTGTGCCCTGCTGTCATCGCTCTCTGACTCGGTGTCAGAATGCCATCTGTCGTCTCCTCCAGCCACAGCCAGGAGCAAGGTTTAATGCAGGAGAATCTTTCAGAATTATCCAACTCCCCAACTGTTTATATGGTCAGGCTTCTCTTTGAAAGATAATGTCATCCACACCTTAATTTATGCAATTTGTTGCACGAATAAGCTTTAATGCATATGCAAATGAGGCTTAAGTGCTCTAGGCCTGTTCAGAGCATTTCCCAAGCCTCTGCTTCTCTTGCTCTTTTCTCTGCCCAACCCCACTATTTTCTGCTTGACTGACAGCTCACTATCTTGACTACATAGCTGGTGAGTTGTCAGTCAAGCAGAGGAAGGTGGATGTTGTCGGAAGTAAAGCAAAGGCGGCAGAGGCTTGAGACGTATGACAAAGCGATTAAATCAGCGATTATTTCATCAAGGAACTACAGATTGCACCAGTAAAGGTGTGGATGACAATATCTTTCAAGGAAAAACATGACCATATAAACAGTTTGTGGGTGGATCGCTCTGACAAATTCCTTTATGCATTTCATTGCATTTGTTACAAGTATTAAAGGGGTTTGTCCGGCCTTAGGCTACAAGTCTGCAGTCACTCTGTGAGTGTAGCTGTGAATCCTTACATCCCGCGTGCTGTGAAGTGAAGATTCTCCGGTGCTCATGGTGAGTGTGTGACCACAAGTATGTGGTTTGCTGGGTTCAAGTGTATTGAGCGAGGCTGGATACAGTCTAGTCGGAATGTGGCTGGGAGTATGCAAATTGCATGACCGCCCGCTCCCAGCGCCGTCACTAGAGAATACTTACAGCGCTCAGTGCGAATATTAAAGTAATGGCATGGTCACAACAAAAGGAAGACGAAAAAAGTGGTTTGGTACAATGTTAGCCTGTAGAAAAAAAGATATAGAAGGCTCTCAGTGGGAGAAACAAAATAGGAATCTTGTGGGTGTGATACCTTTTAATGGCTAGCAAAATATAGTGAATGATGTTACAAAACAAGCTTTCGAGACTCCTTACGTCTCTTCATCAGGCTGATTTGACAAGATATTTGAGGAAACCCAATTATATACAGTAACGAGCACAGGCATGGTGTGATACATGGACAGTTAAATAAACAAACTTCAACACAGAAAAAAAGAGGAAAATCATCGTGTACCTCAGGTAGTGACCTACAACCCACAGCTTGAAATACTGAGAAAAACAGCTAAGAAACTTCACCATATCCTACACAAGGATGACCGGTTAAAATATTATTCATACACCCCCCCCAGCCTTGCTATATTACAGGCAAGCTCCTAATTTAAGAAACATCGTGATCCGAAGTTCAATGCCCTCAGATTCACCAAGAGGGACACATCCTTGCAATGGGAGGAGATGCAAAACCTGCATTCGTATAGAGACCAACGACAAGATCCAAATCCCCAACACACAGGAGGACTATAAGATCCCCGGGACATGCACACGTTCCTCTTCCAGTGTGGTGTATGGTGTATGTGGAGGCTGAGAGCAAGGATGAGGTCTCATTGCCATACAATTATGGACAAAAATAACTCATTTGCCTGTGGCCAAACATTTCTGTGGTCCAGTACACAACATAGACAATGTGAAAGTTGTTATTTTGAAAGGCAATTTCAAATCACAGAAACATCGCAGGGTCTGGGAATATAAATTCATTACCAGCTTTGATTCTGTTCACACAGGACTCAATTTGTCAGGAGGATTTATGGCCCACTACCAAATCTGAGCAATTTCTTCCAAAAACAATGAAGGCACCACCAGCCCTTTGATCTCCCATCCATATGGGGTCCATAACTTTCACACCACTTATCTAATCTTACCTAATTAAGGATTCTCTCTTTAAGCTCAGTGTTTTGTTTATTTAAATGTCTATTATTATTATTTATTTATTATAGCTCCATTAATTCCATGGTGCTGTACATGAGAAAGGGGTTACATATAGGGTTATTTAGATATCGTTTACAGTAAAGAAATTTTACATTGACAGACTGGTACAGAGGGGAGAGAACCCTGTCCTTGCGGATTTACATTCCACGGGATAATGGGGGAAGAGACAAAAGGTTGGGGGTGCAGCAGCTCGGGTGGTTGGTGAGGCGGCAGAATGGTTATTGCAGGCTGTAGGCTTTCCTGAAGAGATGGGTTTTCAGGTTCTGTCTGAAGGATCCGAGGGTGGTGGATAACTAGACGTGTTGAGGAGTGTAATTCCACAGGATGGGGGATATTCGGGAGAAATCTTGGAGGCGGTTGTGTGAGGAATGAATAAGTGTGGAAGAGAGTAGGAGGTCTTGGGAGGATCAACGATTATGTGAGGGAAGATATTGGGAGATTAGTTCAGAGATATAGGGAGGGGACAGGTTGTGGATGGCTTTGAAGATCAGTGTTAGTAGTTTGAACTGGATTCGTTGGGGAATTGGAAGCCAGTGGAGGGATTTGCAGAGGGGAGAAACGGGAGTATCGAGGAGAGAGGTGGATTAGTCGGGCAGTAGAGTTATTAGTCAGGCAGTAGAGTTGAGGACAGACTGGAGTGTGCAAAAGAGTTAGCGGGGAGGCCACAGAGGAGGGTGTTGCACTAATCAAGGTGGGAGATGATGAGGGCATGCACAAGAGTATTAGTAGATTGAGGGCTGAGGAAGGGACGGATTCTGGCAATATTTTTGAGTTGGAGGCGACATGAGGTGGCAAGAGTTTGGACGTGCGGTTTGAAGGACAGGGCAAAGTCGAGAGTTACCCCGATGCAGCGGATTACAGGTGCCGGAGAGAGCATGATGCCATTTACCATAATAGATAGATCGGGTAGGGGAGATGCGTGAGGTGGGGGAAAGATGATGAGTTCGGTTTTGTCTACATTGAGTTTTAGGGAGCGAGAGTGTATGTATGCCTGTGCTCGTTACTGAATATAATTGGGTTTCCTCAAATATCTTGTCATATCAGCCTGATAGAGACGTAAGCAGTCTCGAAAGCTTGCTTTGTAACATCATTCACTATATTTTGTTAGCCATTAAAAGGTATCACACCCACAAGATTCCTATTTTGTTTCTCCCAATGAGAACAAAAGGAAGGAAACATTCCCAAGAAATGATAAATGATGATAAAGAGCCATGCATGTTCGGCTATCTCTCCGTTCACAGCTGCCACAAGACTGGTTGGGGCCTTCTGGTCTGAAGATGGCTCTTGGTCTAGGACCTGTATTTATCCGATATCTCTAGCATTTATTGCATACAGTCATGGCCAAAAGTATTGACACCCCTGCAATTCTGTCAGAAAATACTCCGTTTCTTCCTGAAAATGATTGCAAACACAAATTCTTTGGTATTATTATCTCCATTTAATTTGTCTTAAATGAAAAAACACAAAAGAGAATGAAGAAAAAATCAAAACATTGATCATTTCACGCAAAACTCCAAAAATGGGCCAGACAAAAGTATTGGCACCCTCAGCCTAATACTTGGTTGCACAAGCTTTAGCCAAAATAACTGCGACCAACCGCTTCCGGTAATTATCAATGAGTTTCTTACAATGCTCTGCTGGAATTTTAGACCATTCTTTGGCAAACTGCTTCAGGTCCCTGATATTTGAAGGGTGCCTTCTCAAAACTGCCATTTTTAGATCTCTCCACAGGTGTTCTATGGGATTCAGGTCTGGACTCATTGCTGGCCAATTTAGAAGTCTCCAGTGCATTCTCTCAAACCATTTTCTAGTGCTTTTTGAAGTGTGTTTTGGGTCATTGTCCTGCTGGAAGACCCATGACCTCTGAGGGAGACCCAGCCTTCTCACACTGGGCCCTACATTATGCTGCAAAATTTGTTGGTAGTCTTCAGACTTCATAATGCCATGCACACGGTCAAGCAGTCCAGTGCCAGAGGCAGCAAAGCAACCCCAAAACATCAGTGAACCTCCGCCATGTTTGACTGTAGGGACCGTGTTCTTTTCTTTAAATGCCTCTTTTTTTCTCCTGTAAACTCTATGTTGATGCCTTTGCCCAAAAGCTCTACTTTTGTCTCATCTGACCAGAGAACATTCTTCCAAAACGTTTTAGGCTTTTTCAGGTAAGTTTTGGCAAACTCCAGCCTTGCTTTTTTATGTCTCGGGGTAAGAAGTGGGGTCTTCCTGGGTCTCCTACCATACAGTCCCTTTTCATTCAGACGCCGACGGATAGTGCGGGTTGACACTGTTGTACCCTCGGACTGCAGGGCAGCTTGAACTTGTTTGGATGTTAGTTGAGGTTCTTTATCCTACATCCGCACAATCTTTCGTTGAAATCTCTTGTCAATTTCTCTTTTCCGTCCACATCTAGGGAGGTTAGCCACAGTGCCATGGGCTTTAAACTTCTTGATGACACTGCGCACTGTAGTCACAGGAACATTCAGGTCTTTGGAGATGGACTTGTAGGCTTGAGATTGCTCATGCTTCCTCACAATTTGGTTTCTCAAGTCCTCAGACAGTTCTTTGGTCTTCTTTCTTTTCTCCATGCTCAATGTGGAACACACAAGGACACAGGACAGAGGTTGAGTCAACTTTAATCCATGTCAACTGGCTGCAAGTGTGATTTAGTTATTGCCAACACCTGTTAGGTGCCACAGGTAAGTTACAGGTGCTGTTAATTACACTAATTAGAGAAGCATCACATGATTTTTCGAACAGTGCCAATACTTTTGTCCACCCCCTTTTTTATGTTTGGTGTGGAATTATATCCAATTTGGATTTAGGACAATTCTTTTTGTGTTTTTTCATTTAAGACAAATTAAATGAAGATAATAATACCAAAGAATTTGTGTTTGCAATCATTTTCAGGAAGAAAATGAGTATTATCTGACAGAATTGCAGGGGTGTCAATACTTTTGGCCATGACTGTATTCACAAATGTGTACCCCTTTATTATGGATAACTGGATAATGAGGCTAATTCTCACCTGATCCTTGTGTGCAACTTTCCCTTGCCCTCTTCCACATATGCTAGAAATGGGGCACACTGCAAGATGGGGATGTCGATTAACAATGGGCAGGGGCTTATATATGCTCCTCCCAGCTGACTTTTGTGGAGTTTCCTGGCCATGAAACGTTTGTGTCATGTAAATATCAGCTATTGTATAAAAGATATGCCATAATGTGGAATAGCAAACAATGCAAAGTTAGAGAATGTGTAAAAGTAGCTGATGTATCATAAGTAGGCATGAGCGCACTTGTGGAAGTTTGGGTTCTGATACCGGACCTTTAGTTTAGTCGGTGTCCTACCCCCACCTCTCTCTCCTAAACTAAACCCTTAAGTTCTGGTTCTCTCATCTCTAAGCATAGGTAATTGGAACTGTCCTATAATGTATGTGATAATAATTGCTTCCCCATATTTAAATCTTCGTGTTCCCTTTGCTTCTACATGTAATACTGAATATTTCTGTATGGTCCGCGTCCGCCACATAGCCGTGCCGAAACCGTTGCCCTGGCCGCACAACCGCTTGGATTACAATGTCGGCTGTGTATAAAGAGAGCTGTCTGTCTGCCGATTTGTGCTGACATAAGTCTGTAGTATGCCCTAATGTGCCAGGTATGAGCTCAGCTCTGCTCTGGATGCCAGCTTAGTCCACTGTCATCGGCGGGCTCAGTGCCAGTCTGACAATGCCCCTATTGCAGAGAATTAATCCATTTAGTCCATGGGTGCAAAGCTTTCATGGAATTTGTTTCCCTTTTTTCCATTTTCTGTCTGGGGACTTGGGCTGTGGAGATAGCAATAGAGAATGAATAGAGGCTCTCCGCTCCTAGCTTTGCCTCCGCCAGCAGTGTTATTGGGACGATTGCCCCCTCTCCGAGCAGCACTATTAAATACTTATCTGAATTCATGGTTTCCCTGTTAGAATAATTTCTTGGGCTTCAGAGAAAGCTACAAATGTACACACGCACTAGACTTATTTAAAGGGACAGTGAACATAAAGGCAACATGTATAGTAATATCCTTGTTCTACTTTTGTCTCACATTACAATCCCTAGGTGTAAAAAAAAAAAAAAAAAAAAAACATCCTAGGAGACATCTATTATGCATTTTTTGTTGTTTTTACGGATATTAAACCCTCTCACGTCCCCTCTTAAAGGGAACCTGTCACCCCGTTTTTTGAGATTGAGCTATAAATACTGTTAAATAGGGCCTGCGCTGTGTGTTCCTATAGTGTATGTAGTGTACCCCGATTCCCCATGTATGCTGAGAAATAACTTACCAAAGTCGCCGTTTTCGCCTGTCAATCAGGCTGGTCAGGTCGTCGGTGGGGGCGGCCATCTTCCTGGGGCCGCGCGTGCGCAGATCGAGTGCTCTGCTGCACGGGGCTTCAGGAAAATGGCCGCGGGATGCCGCGCGTGCGCATTAGAGATCGCGGCGGCCATTTTCCCAAAGCCGAGATGCAAAAACGAAAGGGATGACAGCGCAGATCGCGCGCTGTGTCTTCACCACTACGCCACTACGCCACCAACGTAAAGCTGAGGAAGAACCAGCGATGTCACCACGCCCTCCCGACCTGACCAGCCTGATTGACAGGCGAAAACGGCGACTTTGGTAAGTTATTTCTCAGCATACATGGGGAATCGGGGTACACTACATACACTATAGGAACACACAGCGCAGGCCCTATTTAACAGTATTTATAGCTCAATCTCAAAAAACGGGGTGACAGGTTCCCTTTAATATAGATTAGATTAGAGGTGAAGCCCTATTTTTTTTTTTTTTTGTCTTCAAGACTGTGTTCTAGGAGCTTGCAAAAAGGTTTGCAGACTGACTCATAGACTTGCAGGCTCATCTGGTTCATAAGCACTGACACCTGCATATGTGTCATGGGAATTCACGTGGGTGTTGAGAGAAGGTAGGAGGGGGTCTGTGGTAATTGGGCTATCGTCACCCTGTATACCCCCAGGTATCTCTATTCATATAGCTGCATGCTTGTCAAAGGAAAAGGGATCATAGCAGACACTAGGAAAACCATCTAGATGATGGTAAAGGTAATCTGTCCTCAATTTTTATTAACCAAATTGGACTGCTACCACCCCTGTATAGTGCCCTGATAATTTACTTTAGAATGAATCTGTCAGCAGGCTTTCTATGTAACATGAGCGCAGCATGATGTAGGGGCGGACTTAGATTCCATCTATGTATTATTTACTGGTCTGCATGCTGTCGTTTAGATACAATTACTGTTTTCTCATCTGGAGAGCTCTAAATGATGAGCCCTATATTACCCAGCCCCCACCACTGATGAGTAGCTTTTGGTCAATCAGTGGTGAGGGCAGGAAGTAGTTGACTAGGAGTAGTTGACTAGGAGGCACGAGGCGGCTAGACTGATAAACACTGATTTTATTGAAGCAATAACACACAGCCTAGTAAGTGACACATCACTGGAATTAGGGTCTCAGCCACTACATTATTCTGCTATCAGATTACAATCTGCTGACAGATTCCCTTTAAATACTCCAAAGTCTCTTTCCACTGGTGTTGATCGTTGTCAGGGCGATGATTGTGTATGATTTGGAAGAAGATGTTCTATGTCGCTGGAGGCAGAGTATCGACAGTCAACCTAAGAGGGTTGGAGGGGTGTAGAGAACGAGCGCACCCAGCAGACACTGCTTTCTCAGTTATCATTAATGTATGATTGATAACATATATGTATCCAGTACACATGGCTCCTGGCCAGCTATCCTGCTGCATGGTAAAAACTATAGCCGGGATAAAAGGTGGCAAGTGGCAGATAAATTCAATGCTATTCCAATGGTTTTATAATTACAAAAGGAAATTGTTATCAAAAAGAGTGCAAGGTTGATCCATAATGTCTGTCTGTTCGTATAACCGGAATTATTTTTTTCTCTAGAGATCCACGCCACAGGTTTTAACTACCAGAATGAAGATGAGAAAGTGACTCTGTCCTTCCCCAGTACATTACAAAAGGGTAAGAAATCCGCTGATCAAAAGTCTTTGCTGTATTGTACTTCTGGTGCCTGGTGTGATTAGCTGAGCGGCCCCTTAAGGAGTCTCCTCTGTGGTGCCCCCCGGCTAATCCTGCTCAGAGGCGCCCTAGTAAGGCTCACAAGCGGGCAAATTATTCTATATGTTCTCCCTCTAGGTGTCATGTGTATATGTGCTAGTCCTCTTCTGGGATCACAGGTCTTTGGTCAGACTTAATTGTGGTTTTAGATTTGGAATTTTACTTTCATGTTTCCCAGACTCCTCCTGATGGCTGTAACATTAAGGCTGTGTGCACACGTTGCTGATTTTTTGCGTTTTTTTTTTCCTCTATAAAAACGCTAAAAAAGCAGCATACATTAAGCATCCCATCATTTAGAATGAATTCCGCAATTTTTGTTCACATGATGCGTTTTTTTTCTGCTAAAAAAACGCAGGATGTTCATTAATTTTGCCGATTTTTTTTGTGGATTTCCCACTATATAATGCATTGGGAAATGTCCGGAAAAATCCGCAAAAAAAACGCACCAAAAACGCATGCAGATTTCTTGCAGAAAATTTCAGGTTTTTCTCAGGAAATTTCTGCAAGAAATCCTGAACGTGTGCACATAGCCTTAGTCCTGTCCATGTACGTGCTCTTCTTCTGCACCCTGGTTATTGAGATCCCGCTGTTCACCATCTAATGGTATTAGGGCTGTGCAGGGAATCTCCCGCCTCTGGTTTATGCTTTATGTATGTTAGGTACCGGGATGCTGAAGATTGATTTTGTCGGAGAGCTGAATGATAAGATGAAGGGTTTCTATCGCAGTAAATATTCCACAGCATCTGGAGAAGTTCGCTATGCTGCCGTCACTCAGTTTGAGGTAAGGAAATATGTATCCTTGGTTGGATTACTGGAGTCACAGTATGGTTCAGCCTGAAGGGGTATTACGACTAAGCTCCATTACCCATCGGAATGGCCGGTAACATCACGTCTGTTACTACCTCTAATATACACACTTCGCGTCAGGTATCGGTGGGTGTGACATCACTGGCCCCGCTAATCTGATGTGGAGGCAGAATACTCCTTTAATGAGGTGTTTGTACTGGTCATAGAATGTAATAGGCTGCAGTAACTTGTAACATTTCTAATAGGGTTGAATAGAAGGAAACAGTCTAAAAGGATCAATGTTCTCATTGTACAGCAGTGGCCACACAGTGTTTAGTGAACGCACGGACATAGCCATAGTAATGAAGAAAAGGAATCCAGTAATAGACTAGATTCTGATAAAATACTGCATTGAATAGAAATATTAAATAGAAGACTCAGTCAGTCCTAGGCCCAAAAGAATGCCCATATGATCTCTGGCAGGGTGGTGGTACTCAGCTTTGTTTTTTGTTTTTTTTTTTTGTTCTTTTTTGTGATTACTTCTTTCTGGTTGTTGTGATTCCATTTCCCTGGTGATGAATTTGTCATGATACAAGACCTTGGTTAAGACTAAAATACTTTATAATGTAGGTATGGTCATTTAATTAAAGAGAACTGACTGTCAAAAGTTTTACATATACTATTTATTGATCACAACACAGATAGTATTCATTGATCACAATGCCATAACTTAGTATTTTGTAGCATAACCTCTTGCTTAAATTAGTACACCACACAGACGGGGCATTGAAACCCATAGCGTCTCCATTTTTCGGGATTTGGGGCTGTTTAAGGGCTTATTTTTTGCGCACCGAGCTGACATTTTTATTGATACCATTTTGGTGTAGATACGATCTTTTGAGCTCCCATTATTGCATTTTATTGCAATGTTGTAACAACCCAAAATAAATTGTGGTGTTTTCTATTTTTTTTTCTCGCTACTCCCAATTCCAGCCATGCTGAAGCATCCCCAGACCAACACCTGGTCGTCTAATTGATAGACTGAGACCTGGAGAGGTGTACAAGTGTCTTGTACCCACTGTGAAAATTGGTGGAGGATCGGTGATGATCTGGGGATGCTTCAGCAAGGCTGGAATTGGGCAAGTTAATCTTTGCGAAGGATTTAGGAATCAAGCCACATACAAGGTTATCCTGGTAAAACAGTTGATTCCTTTTGCTCAGGCAACCAACTCTGAGGACTGCTTTTTCCAGCAGGACAATGCGCCATGCCACACAGCTAGGTCAATCAAGGTGTGGAAGAAGGACCATCACCTCAAAACCCTCTCATGGCCAGTCCAATCTCCAGATCTGAACCCCACTGAAAACCTCTGGAATGTAATCAAGAGGATGGATAGTCACAAGCCATCAAACAATGAAGAACTGCTTACATTTTTGTACCAGTACTACCCAAAAGCAGAGTGAAAGACTGGTGGCAAGCATGCCAAGACGCATGAACGCTGTGATTAAAAAATCATGGTTGTTCCACTAAATATTGATTTCTGAACTCTTCCTGAGTTAAAACATTAGTATTGTTGTTTATAAATGATTATGAACTTGTTTTCTTTGCATTATTTGAGGTCTGCAAGCAATGCGTTTTTTTATTTTGATCATTTCCCATTTTCAGAAAATAAATACAAAAAGTATTGTTTGGAACTTCAGACACATGTTGTCTATGGTTTATAGAATAAAATATTTTACTCAAAAGTATACCTATAAAGAGAAAAATCGGATAAACTAAAAAATTTTGCAGTGGTCTCTTAATTTTTGCCAGAGCTGTGTGTATATAATATAATATTATATACCGGTATGTTATTTATAACTGTACTATTATCCTTCCTGTGTATTGCCACCTCTCTATCTTATTAATACTGCCCTATTCCTCCCCTTAATGGCATGAAATCTCCCTGTTTTTTCTTTTCCAGGCCACAGATGCACGCAGAGCTTTTCCCTGCTGGGATGAACCGGCTATCAAGGCAACCTTTGACGTTATTTTGATTGTCCCCAAAGATCGTGTAGCTTTGTCAAACATGGTAAATTTTATGTTAACTCCTCAAGTGCATCTTATAAAGCCAAATACATAGTTTTTTCTATTTTGCCTCAGTTTTATTCATGGTTTTTTTATCAGTGCTGTAAAATTGTGACCTCCCCCCTATCTCACCTGTTGACTCGAGTATTAGGAAAACAACAAAAGATTATGTGACGCTACTCCCCATTGCTCTGCCCTCATGAGACTAGGCTGTTCACAGTGGGAGGCCGCCATCATACCAAGATCAGGAGCAGCTAAAGTAAAGATCTGTCCAAGGGTTTTGAGGCTATTCAGGCATTGTTTTATTTGCATTGCCTTCAAAGGGGTTTTCTGGAATTTCACAACATTTGCTGATGATTAGGAAATGTTCCAAAATATCTAGGCACTGCCTACCATTCAAATCCATAGCTGCTCAGTGCCACCTTTCCAGTGGTCTCCTCAGTCCTGCATCATTATGTACAGAACCAGTGGGGTCCGCCGGAACAGCGGTGCTGAAGCAGGAGGGGATTCCACTTGGGTGAATTCTTTTACAACTTTTCCTACTCTTCCAAAACCTGGGTAATGATGTAGCCAAATCTTGTTTTTGTGATTTAGTTTTTTCCTCTTTGTTCCAAAAGCCATAATTTTGTTTTTATTTTTCCATTGACATAGATGTATGAGGGCTTTTTTTTATAGGTTTAAAATAAATCCATAAATGCTACCATATAATGTACTATAAAACGGAAAAAAAATCAAAGGGGAGTAAAATGGTGGAAAAATTCTGCCTTTTGTTTTTTTGGGGTTTTGTTTTTGACACCATTCGTTGTGTAATTAAAAATTACACGACAACATGTTTTTCCAAGTTAGTAGGATTATGACAATATTATATGTAAACAGGGTTTTTTTTAATTAACCCCTTTCTGCCATTAGACGTACTATTCCGTCCATGTGGGGTGGGCCCTACTTCCCAAGGACGGAATAGTAGGTCCAGCGCGATCCCCCATGAGCGCGGCCGGGTGTCAGCTGCTTATCGCAGCTGACATCCGGCACTATGTGCCAGGAGAGGTCACTGACCGCCCCCGGCACAATAACCCCTGGCACACCGCGATCAAACATGATCGCGATGTGCCGGCGGTGCAGGGAAGCATCGCGCAGGGAGGGGGCTCAGAGCAGGCACTTGGTAACGCTGCAGCGCCATTTGACAGATTGCTGCGAGGGTCTCCTCACGTTGCTGCGAGGGTCTCCTACCTTCCTCCCTGCAGCAAGGCCCGAATCCAATATCGCCGCGGCATCCGGGTCCTGCAGGGAGGGAGGTGGCTTACCAAGTGCCTGCTCAGAGCAGGCACTTGGTAACGCTGCAGCGCCATTTGACAGATCGGTGATCTGACAGAGTGCTGTGCAAACTGTCAGATCACCGATCTGTATTGTCCCCCCCTGGGACAAAGTAAAAAAGTTGAGAAAAATTTTTTCCAAGTGTGTAAAAAAAATTTTTTTTTAAAAAAATCCTAAATAATGAAAAAAAATATATATATATTCTTCCCATAAATACATTTCTTTATCTAAACAAAAAAAAAACAATAAAAGTACACATTTAGTATTGCCGCGTCCGTAACGACCCGACCTATAAAGCTGTCCCACTAGTTAACCCCTTCAGTAAACACCGTAAGAAGAAAAAAAAAAGGCAAAAAACAACGCTTTATTATCATACTGCCGAACAAAAAGTGGAATAACACGCGATCAAAAAGACAGATATAAATAACCATGGTATCTCTGAAATCGTCATCTTGTCCCGCAAAAAACGAGCCGCCATACAACAACATCAGCAAAAAAATAAAAGTTATAGTCATCAGAATAAAGCGATGCAAAAATAATTTTTTCTATGAAATAGTTTTTATCGTATAAAAGCGCCAAAACATTAAAAAAATGATATAAATGAGGTGTCGCTGTAATCGTACTGACCCGAAGAATAAAACTGCTTTATCAATTTTACCAAACGCGGAACAGTATAAACGCCTCCCCCAAAAGAAATTCATGAATAGCTGGTTTTTGGTCATTCTGCCTCACAAAAATCGGAATAAAAAGCGATCAAAAAATGTCACGTGCCCGAAAATGTTACCAATAAAAACGTCAACTCGTCCCGCAAAAAACAAGACCTCACATGACTCTGTGGACTCAAATATGGAAAAATTATAGCTCTCAAAATGTGGTAACGCAAAAAATATTTTTTGCAATAAAAAGCGTCTTTCAGTGTGTGACGGCTGCCAATCATAAAAATCCGCTAAAAAACCCGCTATAAAAGTAAATCAAACCCCCCTTCATCACCCCCTTAGTTAGGGAAAAATAAAAAAATTAAAAGTATTTATTTCCATTTTCCCGCTAGGGCTAGGGTTAGGGCTAGGGTTAGGGCTAGGGTTAGGGCTGGGGCTAGGGTTAAGGCTACAGTTAGGGTTGGGGCTAAAGTTAGGGTTAGGGTTTGGATTACATTTGCGGTTGGGAATAGGGTTGGGATTAGGGTTAGGGGTGTGTCAGGGTTAGAGGTGTGGTTAGGGTTACTGTTGGGATTAGGGTTAGGGGTGTGTTTGGATTAGGGTTTCAGTTATAATTGGGGGTTTCCACTGTTTAGGCACATCAGGGGCTCTCCAAACGCGACATGGTGTCCGATCTCAATTCCAGCCAATTCTGCGTTGAAAAAGTAAAACAGTGCTCCTTCCCCTCCGAGCTCTCCCGTGTGCCCAAACAGTTTACCCCAACATATGGGGTATCAGCGTACTCAGGACAAATTGGACAACAACTTTTGGGGTCCAATTTCTCCTGTTACCCTTGGGAAAATACAAAACTGGGGGCTAAAAAATAATTTTGAGGGGAATTTTTTTATTTTATTTTCACGGCTCTGCGTTATAAACTGTAGTGAAATTCTTGGGGGCTCAAAGTTCTCACAACACATCTAGATAAGTTCCTTGGGGGGTCTAGTTTCCAATATGGGGTCACTTGTGGGGGGTTTCTACTGTTTAGGTACATTAGGGGCTCTGCAAACACAATGTGATGCCTGCAGACCATTCCGTCTAAGTCTGTATTCCAAATGGCGCTCCTTCCCTTCCGAGCCCTCCCATGCGCCCAAACGCTGGTTCCCCCCCACATATAGGGTATCAGCGCACTCAGGACAAATTGCACAACAACTTTTGGGGTCCAAGTTCTCCTGTTACCCTCAGAAAAATACAAAACTGGGGGCTAAAAAATAATTTTTGTGGGAAAAAATTTTTGTTTTATTTTTACGGCTCTGCATTATAAACTTCTGTGAAGCTCTTGGTGGGTCAAAGTGCTCACCACACATCTAGATAAGTTCCTTAGGGGGTCTACTTTTCAAAATGGTGTCACTTGTGGGGGTTTTCAATGTTTAGGCACATCAGTGGCTCTCCAAACACAACATGGCGTCCCATCTCAATTCCTGTCAATTTTGCATTGAAAAGTCAAACGGCGCTCCTTCCCTTCCGAGCTCTCCCATGCGCCCAAGCAGTGGTTTACCCCCACATATGGGGTATCAGCGTACTCAGGACAAATTGTACAACAACTTTTTTGTTCCAATTTCTTTTCTTACCATTGGGAAAATATAGGTGGTTAAACAGCAGTAGGTCTGATGTACATCTAATATATAAAGCTGAATGTGTGTGTGTGTGTGTGTGTGTGTGTGTATGTATGTGTGTATGTCCGGGATTGGCATCTGCACCGTCGCAGCTACAGCCACAAAATTTTGCACAGTCACACGTCTGGACCCCGAGAGCGTCATAGGCTATATTGTGAGGCGAAATTTTAACCCCGCGCGTTCCAATTCACCAAACAATTTTGCCCCTATCTACATAATGGGGAAAAAAGTGAAAGGAAAAGTGTTGGAAGCGTCGCAGCTACAGCAACAAAATTTTGCACAGTCATACGTCTGGACCCTGAGAGCGTCATAGGCTACGTTGTGAGGTGAAATTTTAACCCCGCGCTTTCCAATTCACCAAACTTTTTTTCCCCTATCTACATAATGGGGAAAGGTGAAAGGAAAAGTGTTGGAGGCAAATTGACAGCTGCCAGATGTGGACAAGGGGGACTTAAAGAGTGAGAGCGATGGCGCCAAAGAGTATATACCGTACAGTTGCTAAGGTGGGACCCCGACATGGGATACTCACCACACGGGGATATGAACACACACAAAATGCGCCACACACTACCACGTGCTTGAACACATATACCACCCTCAGCACACATTTCACCACACATACACCAACCTCGCCACATAAAAGTCGAAACACAAAAGTCGCCGCTCAAAACTCACCACGCGCAAAACTCGCCACATGCAAAAAATAGGCTCACGCAAAACTCGCCACAAGTGCAAAACTCACCTCATGGAAAACTCGCCACACGCAAAACTTGCACATGCGGAAAATTTGCCACATGCACAAAATTTGCAACACATGCAAAAGTTGCCTCACACAAAACTTGCACATACTCAAAAGGCACCAGACATAAAACTCACCACGCGCAAAACTCGCCATGCGCAAAACTTGCTGCACACAACTTGCTACACTAACCTGTCACATGCAACTCGACACACAAAAAGTTGCTACACGCATGTTGCCACACAAAACTCATCTCACAAAAGTCGCTACGTGCATGTCGCCACACACAACTCAACACACACAACTTGACAAACGAAACTCGCCCTAAAACACACACAAGTCTGGTATTAGCCTTCAAAAATAAAAATCTAATTAATAAGCAGACAAACTACAAGAGCAACAAATGTACCATATAGGAAATACGGCAGCTGTCAGTCACATGACCTGTCTATTATGTGTATGTGTGAGCTAATATATACTGCCAGGGGGAGGGCTTCCTGTTGGCTGGGGATTTATCAGGCTGCCAATTTATCTTACAAATACTGAGGTAAAAATACTGAGCAAATAACGTGTTAACGAGGTCTAATACAGGAGATCACACAGGTATATACTATATACAGGGGAGATGACACACAGATATATACTATATACAGGAGAGATGACACACAGGTATATACTATATAAAGGAGGAGATGACATACAGGTACATACTATATACAGGAGGAGATGACACACAGGTATATACTATATACAGGAGCAGATTACCTACAGGTATATACTATATACAGGAGGAGATGACATACAGGTATATGCTATATATAGAAGATGACATACAGGTATATACTATATACAGGAGGAGATGACACACAGATATATACTATATACAGGGGAGATGACACACAGGTATATACTATATACAGGAGGAGATGACATACAGGTATATACTATATATAGTAGGAGATGACATACAGGTATATACTATATATAGGAGGAGATGACATACAGGTATATACTATATATAGGAGGAGATGACATACAGGTATATACTATATATAGGAGATGACATACAGGTATATACTATATACAGGGGAGATAACACACAGCAGGTATATACTATATACAGGGGAGATGACATACAGGTATATACTATGTACAGGAGATGACATACAGGTGTATACTATATATAAGGGAGATGACAAACATGTATATACTGAGGTGAAAATGAGAGGTGTGAGTGCAAAATGAGAGGAGTGAGGGAAAATAGTGTAGTGATCGGAAAATGACAGATGTGAGGTCGAAAGGACAAGTGTTAGGGGGGAATGAGAGGAGTGAGGGAGAAAATGAGGTGTGAGGGAGAAAATGAGAGATGTGAGGGGAAAAATTAAAGATGTGATTGGGAAAATGAGAGGCGTGATGGGAAAATAAGAGAAGTGACGTGCTATAACTAACCACAGATATTTACTATGCCCAGGCAACGCCGGGCTCTTCAGCTAGTATAATATAGCATTCACCATTCCCTGTGTAATATTACGTTTAACTGTTTAGGCATTTAAATCCTACAATAGCATAAAATGAAACCTCAAATATATTAAAGGGAACCTGTCACCAGAAAAAAACACTATTAACATTCAGATATGGGGTTAATCTTCAGGCTAATAGTGTTACTAACCTGCCCGGCACCTGCACTCAGCCAAATGCTGTGGGTAGAAAATAAACCTTATTCCTCCCAGCAGCGTTCCAGTTTCAGGCACTGGTTCTGTAACCGTGCCCCGGCTCTGCACTGGCTCTGCTTTAGGGTCGGCTGATAGTGAGTACCCGGGGCACATTACAAACGCACCTCTGTATACTCAGAGCAGTGACTGAACTAGTGCCGGCACTGCCCTCGTGACTGAAACCGGAATACTGCCGAGAAGAATAAAGTTCATTTTCTACTAAGTGCGAGCGCCAGGCAAGTTAATAACGCTATTAAGCTGCAGATTAACTCCATATTTGCAGGTTAATGGGATTTTTCTTGCCGCACATTCCCTATTAAAGGGGTTTCCTGGAAACTGATATTGAGGAGCGATCATTAGGATAACAGATTTGTGGTGGCCCAAAACCTAACAACCTCATGTACCAGCTGTTTGCAGGTCCAGCACAGCTCTGTGCACTGTGTAGTGGCTGTTCTCAGATGCTGTCATGTGCAGATATTTGTCTTATGGTTGTTGATTTACATTTCTTTTACTTCTTAAATGATTGTGTAAACTTCTTTTTAATTTTTTAAATATTACATTGTTTAGAACCTCATTGAGCGTAAGCCATACCCAGATGATGAGAACCTGGTGGAAGTGAAATTTGCACGCACCCCTGTCATGTCTACCTATCTTGTGGCCTTTGTGGTGGGGGAGTACGACTTTGTAGAGACTCGATCTGCTGATGGAGTGCTGGTCCGGGTTTACACACCAGTTGGAAAAGCAGAACAAGGAAAATTCGCCTTGGAGGTAGATTGTTTGGCTTTGGTAAATGTATATACTGTGGAGAAAATAAGTATTCGAGCTTAAATGTAATGTTGCCCAGCTACCATCCCGAAACGTTAAAGTTCCGTAGAAGATCTGTATGGAGGAGTGGGCCAAAATCCCTGCTGCAGTGTCTGCAAAATTGGTCAAGAAATACAGGAAATGTCTGACCTCTGTAATTGCAAAGGTTTCTGCACCAAATATTCAAGAAGTATCGTGTTTCCTTGCGGAGAGTGACATGATAAGCATGTCGAGGTGAGGAGACTTAAAGCCGCAATGCTCCTCTGGGAAATATGCAAATTGTCTCTTCAGAGAGGAAGAGGACTAGAACTCTAGTGCCACCTATTGGAAGTAGCAATCCTAACAGTCAATAAAGGGTCGACATTGACTGTTAGGATTGCTACTTCCAATAGGTGGCACTAGAGTTCTAGTCCTCTTCCTCTCTGAAGAGACAATTTGTACCAAATATTAAGTTTTGTTTTTCTATTGGATGAAATACTTATTTCATGCAATAAAATGCAAATAAATTATGTACAAATCATACAATGTGATTTTCAGGATTTTTTAAGATTCTGTGTCACAGTTGAAGTGTACCTACGATAAAAATTACAGATTTCTCCATTTTTTTAGATGGTAAAACTTGCAAAATTATTATTTATTTATACAGCAGCATTGATTCCATAGTGCTGTACATGAGATGGGGATACGTACATAATCCAGGTATCGCTTACAAGTACACAAGCTAACAATGACAGACTGGTACTGAGGGAAGAGGACCCTGTCCTTGCGGGCTTACATTCTACAGGATTATGAGGAAGGAGACCGTAGGTTGGGGGTTGTAGTGGTGTTGAGTTGGCAGAGTGGTCAGTGCAGGCTGTAAGCGTTCTTGAAGAGATGCATTTTCAGGTTCCGTCTGAAGGATTCGAATGTGGTTGATAGTCAGACGAGTTGGGGCACAGAATTCCAGAGGATGAGGGATATTTGGGAGAAGTCTTGGAGGTGATTGCGTGAGGAACTAATAAATGTGGAGGAGAGAAGGAGGTCTTGGGAGAACTGGAGATTTCGTGAGGGAAGATATCCGGAGATTAGTTCGGAGTTATACGGAGGAGAAAGGTTATGGATGGCTTTGTAGGTCAGTGTTAGTAGTTTGAACTGGATATGCTGGGGAATTGGGAGTCAGTGATGGAATTTGCAAAGGGAGGAAGCAGGGAAGTAGTGCCGGAGACTGTTGAATTAGTCGGGCAGCAGAGTTAAGGATGGACTGGAGCGGTGCTAGAGTGTTAGAAGGTAGGAGGATGTTGCAGTAGTTCAGGTGGGAGATGATGAAGGCATGCACAAGAATTTTAGTAGGCTGAGGATAGAACAAATTTTGGAAATATTTTTCAGCTGCAGGTGACAGGAGGTGGAAAGAGCTTGGATGTGCGGTTTTAAGGACAGGGCAGAGTCATGGGTTACTCCGAGATGGTGGATTTTCAGTACAGGGGAAAGTATGATGTCAATTATTGTGATAGATAGATCAGTTAGGGAAGATACTTAAGACAGAGGAAAGATGATGAGTTCAGATTTGTCCACATTGAGCTTGAGGAAGCAAGAGGAGGAGGATATGGCTGGTAGACACTGGGATTCAGCAGAGAGGTGATGTCTGGGTCAGAGAGGTATAAATGAGTGTCATCAGCGTATAGATGGTTTTGGAAGCCATAAAACTTTGAGTTGTCCCATGCCGATGGTAAAGATCGAGAAGAGTAGGGGTTCTAGGACAGAACCTTGAGGGACTCCCAACAGAGAGAGAGTATGATGAGGAGCTAGTGTGGGAGTAGGAGACTCTAAATGCGGTTGGTAAGATATGAGGAGATCAAGGATACGGCAAGGTCTTTGATGCCAAAGAAAGAGAGGATCTGTGTCGAAGGCAGAGGACAGGTCAAGAAAGAGGAGGATAGAGAATGGTCTGTTAGCTTTGGCTATATCAAATGCTTATTTTTATTTAAAAATGGTCCGTGTATCAAATACTTATTTTCCCCGCTGCATGTACATATATAATTTTTATTTATATAGTGTGGTACTTTCTCTGACAACAAACATTTTTGTCTGTCACTCATTTTAGGTTGCTGCTAAAACTCTGCCTTTCTATAAGGATTACTTCAATGTTCCATACCCTCTTCCCAAGATTGACCTCATCGCAATCGCAGACTTTGCAGCTGGTAACATTTGCACTGTGTGGCCTACTATACTGGTGACACCTTCATTTGGTGTACCTCTTCCCTCACTTTCTATTTATTTTTCACAGGAGCTATGGAAAACTGGGGTCTGGTTACATACAGGTGCGAATGTTGATTCTATGTCCCCCTATCTTGCTAATCTGGTCATAGGTCAAGGTATCTCCATTACACTGTGGTAGCGTTAAGAGTCTGAACATCTGCTCATGATCTAAGCCATATTAAGCTACTTTATTATCTTAAGATCCCCTTAGAGCTCGGAGGAATGCTGTTTTGCATCTTCAAAAATGAAGTCCTCTTTTGTTTTCTATTTTTTTTTCTCTCCCACAGTTGTATTATTGCTATAATTATTTTTGTGGATATGTTGATGTACAATGGCCTGGGTGAAGTAAATAATAAAAATGGAATAGGATAGAAATCAAGTCAAAGCCCTAGTTTTATGGTTTTTGCTGTGGATTACCTTTACTTTGCAGAAAAATCTTCAGCTGTGGAAGATTCTCTGAAATAAGACAAAAAAAGTGGTAAAACTCTGGCATTTCTGTGCTGACATTTGCCTAGTCCCTGCTAGTCTCAAATTATTGGCCTCCAGCAATCAGACGTTGCATTAGTTAACGTATATACTCGAGTATAAGCCGAGGTACCTAATTTTGCCCGTCCTGGTATGCATGGCTCCCCGATCCCCGTCCTGGTATGCATGGCTCCCCGGGCCCTGTCCTGGTATGCATGGCTCCCTGGGCCCTGTCCTGGTATGCATGGCTCCCCGGGCCCTGTCCTGGTATGCATGGCTCCCCCCCCCCCCTATCTTTGTGTGGTTCCTATGAAAAAAACAAACAAACAAACATCCTACTCACCTTCCTGCGCGCCCTTGCAGCAACCTGTTCCATCCCCATCAGCTCTTCCTGTGCCAAGTGATCACTTGGCTCTGCTCATTAAGGTAATGACTATTCACTCCAATGGAAGTGGAGATGCCTGCATATTCATTACCTTAATGAGCAGGGCCACGTGATCGCTCGGCACAGGAAGAGCTGCTGGCGCCAGAACAATGGAGATGCAGCGAGGGCGTGCAGGAAGGTGAGTAGGATGTGTGCTGGCAGCTGGCGGCTGTGGGTGTCACTGTGCGCTATTACAGGCGGCACAGGCTTTAGCCACAGCCGCCGGCTCCTGCCTTTGTAACCCTCTGCTCCCCCTCCCCTGCCGGCTTTCTGGGACAATTGACTCGTGTATAAGCCGAGGGGGGCGTTTTCAGCACAAAAAATGACGCTTAAAAACTCAGCTTATACACAAGAATGTACGATATATGTCTATGTGCCATCACTAGATGTTGGGGGACAGGCACTGGTTTGGCTATGAGACAAGCATAGCGAGTGCCAGAGGATCACAAAGATTAAAAAGCTTGGCTTACTTAGACGCTGATTCTTTTATAAACTATTTGTTACTTTTATTAATTTTGTAGGGAGACTGCACTGCTTATCGATCCCAAGAACTCATGCTCTTCCTCTCGCCAGTGGGTAGCACTAGTTGTGGGACATGAGCTGGCACACCAGTGGTTTGGGAACCTAGTTACTATGGTAGGTGCTGCTATTTTTCTGGCTTTTAGTTAGTTTTTCTTATGAAGCAAAATCCTTGTGGGGGGGGGGGGGGGGAATATTAATTTGTTAATGATCGTGTTCCTGGAGGTGATGGATGTCTTTAAAGACACAATTTCCATCTAAGGCCAGTTTCACAAGTGCTACAGACCAAGGTATCTGGATCAGCCATCAGAAGACCCGTACTCATGAGATATTTTCTCCTGAGTTTGGTCTGGAGACCCTCAGCTGGTCTTGACATTGCAGTCCGTACTATATAAATGTCAAACATGTAAAAACAGCCTTAAGTGCCGAGGACTGGTTATTAGAATAATAGGAAAGCGCCAAACAGTCTGTCAATTTAGCAAACAACAGAAGGGAAAGTATTAGTTTTCCATAGCAATTTGAGGTTTGGAAAAGCCAAACGTATAGGTTAGAAATACAGTCTCTGGCTGCAATACCTGTGCAGTAGATTTTACATGGGCTTTTGGAGCTGCACAAATAAATGTAGTCAGCTGGTAAATCCTGCCGCTCTTTGGTCCCATATAGGACTGCATTTATAGACTGAAATATGTCTCTTCTCTGTCAGGAATGGTGGACCCATTTGTGGCTGAATGAAGGATTTGCCTCCTGGATTGAATACCTCTGTGTGGATCATTGCTTCCCTGAATATGATATATGGACACAATTTGTTTCTGCCGATTACACTCGTGCTCAAGAACTGGATGCCCTGGATAATAGCCATCCAATCGAGGTACTGCCATTCACTTCATTAATGTTTTTTTTGTCATTTTGATGTAGGTGGCTTCAACCAAAACTAATCAAAAGGACCCTCTGAAGCTCCCCTTAAATGCATATCGGCCTGGCATACCATCCAATACGTATGTGGACCTCCTGGTTATCCCCCAGCAGCATATGTCGGGGGATCGGGCATTGTCATTTCAGCTGCTGCATCCTTTTATTCTTTGGAGATATTTCTCTCTGAGGATGCTTAAACCCCTCCTAATGAGAATTCGATCGGAAGTTTGGGACCAATATGCCATCCAGAAGAGACTTCAGCTGACCGCTTTCTGTTTTGAATGGTCAGCCAGAGCTCATTCATTCCCCTAAGCATATGTGTACACTTCATCATCCTCTTTCTCTGATGAATTCGTAATATGTGGTTTTATAGTCCTTTTGTGCTGCTTTGTGATCTCCACTGTACCCAAAGTACTAGAATCCATGGTGGAGTCCATTGGTATTCAGCATGGATGTCTGAGTCGTGAGATAAGCCACAAACCACTTCTGGGGGATCCACGATGTAGGAAGGGTTTTACTTTACTTGTTTCACCATTGATCAGATCTGTGGCTGGATGAAATTACTACGCTCTGTTGCCTGAATGTGACATTAATACCATTATTCCTCATTCAGACATCTGTTTTTCAAGTATGTTATAGCCATGGTTTTCATGGATAGAACACGTACTCCAGTATTTGGAGCTGTTCATATGTCTTCTTTTTTTTTATTTGCATCAAGGAGGACAATCGCCCATTCAAATCTGTGGCTCCTTTAAAATCACAGGCAGCATACGGATACAGTCTGTGCTCTGTCTGTGATTAGGTAACTTGTAGTAGATGGGAAACTCGGAAGAGAAACTGACACTTAGGCCATTTTTTGCAAACGTGAGAAATTGCTAATGTCTAAATGAAGTCCTGTTTGGGAAGTGTTAAGTAATTTGCCTTTATTATATTTGTATTAATTTTAAAAAACTATGCATGGTTTTTATTACATTTTTCAATGTAGGTGGATGTTGGCCATCCCTCTGAAGTGGATGAAATATTTGATGCCATATCATACAGCAAAGGAGCATCTGTTATCCGTATGCTGCATGATTATATTGGTGATGAGGTAAATATGGTGTAAATTAACTCCTTAATTACTCATTAAAATGGATGACTAAAGGTACCGTCACACTTAGCGACGCTGCAGCGATACCGACAACGATCCGGATCGCTGCAGCGTCGCTGTTTGGTCGCTGGAGAGCTGTCACACAGACAGCTCTCCAGCGACCAACGATCCCGAGGTCCCCGGTAACCAGGGTAAACATCGGGTAACTAAGCGCAGGGCCGCGCTTAGTAACCCGATGTTTACCCTGGTTACCAGCGTAAAAAAACAAACAGTACATACTTACATTCAGCTGTCTGTCCCTTGCCGTCTGGTTCCTGCACTGACTGCTGGCCGTAAAGTGAAAGTGAAAGCACAGCACAGCGGTGAGTCACACAGCGGTGACTCACCGCTGTGGCTGTGCTCTGCTTTCACTTTACGGCCAGCAGTCAGTGCAGGAACCAGACGGCAAGGGACAGACAGCTGAATGTAAGTATGTACTGTTTGTTTTTTTACGCTGGTAACCAGGGTAAACAGCGGGTTACTAAGCGCGGCCCTGCGCTTAGTTACCCGATGTTTACCCTGGTTACCAGTGAAGACATTGCTGAATCGGTGTCACACACGCCGATTCAGCGATGTCTACGGGGAGTCCAGCGACGAAATAAAGTTCTGGACTTTCTTCCCCGACCAGCGATCTCCCAGCAGGGGCCTGATCGCTGCTGCCTGTCACACTGGACGATATCGCTAGCGAGGACGCTGCAACGTCACGGATCGCTAGCGATATCGTCTAGTGTGACAGTACCTTTAAGCTGGCTGAACTTCTGTGGTAATAGCTTTGGATTTGCCCTTTTTCAAACTATCCCACTAGATAGACATAGACAAGCAGCAATGGATGTTGTATAATTTAGGGTTTTGGTGTGTTCCCATTTCGTGGATGAAATCCACTGACATGTTTTGAGATTCTGTTTCTATCTCTGTACTACAATTTTCTTTAATGTTACCAATATGTACATTCATTCCTGGTGATGATTTATTGGACATCAGAACTTGTCTGTTTGCTGTATCCGTAATGTAGCTGAACCTCAATAAACTTTAATTGGTTAAAAAAAAATGGGCTAAAGCTGGCCTTACACTATAAAAAGAATCTATCTCCAGGTTTTTGCTACTACGTGAGAACAAATTAATGTAAGAGCTGAGACCCCGATTCCAACGATGTCTTGCTGGGCTGCTTGCTGTAGTTTTGAAAAATCAATGTTTTTATCTGCTACAAATATACAAACTCTCTGAATTCTGAGCTCTCTATAATCCATACCTCTAATTGGCAACTATCTGTTATGTACAGGGTACATACAAAGCTGTCAAACAGTGATGGGGGTGACTTATCCAGAGCTCATGGGTATGGGAGGCTACGTGGCAGCAGGTTTAGTAGTCCTCTAGTGATGATCTGATGATCTACTGCTGATAAAATGGTGATTTTATCCAAACCACAGCAAGCAGCCCAGTAATCGACACATCAGTGATGTCAGGGTCTCTGTTATGTTGCTTTCAAATTAAGTGATAAAACCTGATGACTGATTCCCTTTAAATAAATAGTGGGAGAGAGGGAAAAAAAGTTAATCCTCCACAGGAACAAAAAGCTCAGACATGTTGAAATCTAACATGGCTGATACAATTTTTCGACTAAGTCCGCCATCTGATGAGTTTGACCTCCTGGGTGAAAAGTGGCATAGATGTATAACGCTCGTCCGGGAGTGGGTGTATTGAGCAGGCTCAGGAGCTGATTCTGCACCATTCCTAGGAGATGATGGGTATTATTTAGCCATCATCTGTTTCTGGCAGCAGCTATTGGAGCTAAGCCCTACTTGCTGCTGTTGAACTATTGCTGATAGCTACGTTTATAGCACTAGGCACCCGGTAACGCACTGATGCTGAAAGGCCCCCCACACACACACACCCCGTGCTTGCCATTCAGGGCTCCTATGAAGACCAGCTTGTGGCAATCATTCATAGTAGACTGTGACTACATGGTCATCACATATTCAAGGATAGCATGTCATGCTTTCTTTGTTCTATTTGAGAACACCTCTCAACGTTGACTGCAGATCGTCCAGGAACTTGTGTGAAGGTGCTGCCCAGCGTAAACACCTCTTTTCATTTTCTTAGCATTACTAATACAAATCCTTGTTCTCCTCATGTAGGACTTTCGTAAAGGCATGAACCAATACCTCACTAAATTCCAGGAGAAGAACGCTGCCACAGGTATTTCATGGCCCCGTCATTTTGCTGACCATTAATAACTTTATAGTGATGCCTCCACCCAAACCTACCTTCCCTTTTCCACTCAGCTCCCCCGCACAGCTGTAAAATGAGTGCTCTTTTCTACAGAGGACCTATGGGAGTCTCTTGAGCAAGCCAGTGGGAAGCCAATTGCTGATGTAATGAGTTCATGGACCAAGCAGATGGGTTTCCCATTGATCTATGTGGAATCGGAGCAGGTACCTGCATGAAGCTCCCTGTTACATGACACTCAATGTTCTCCCATGTAAAGAGTGTAATAGGGCATGTAGGACTACTTCATGAGTATAATTTACTGTTTTTCAGAAAGATGAGACAAGGATATTAAAGCTGTCACAAAGGAAGTTCTGTGCTAGTGGGCCACATAATGGTAAGACTTGCCCAGCTTCATTTTTTTGCCCCTTCTAGCCCTCAAGCAACCCTAAACATGGCTATAGTAGCAGACTCGCCCGATCACATTTTGCAGACAATGCTGCTCACCTGTACAGTGTTGTCATTGTAGTCTCACTTGTGCTTTTCTGGAGCTGCTCAAAGCTATCCTACCTTTCTTTCTTCCTATTTCTCTTATCTCCTTTGTTCTCCCGATGATAGGTTGGCTGGTAAGCCTCCAGCCCCTCTCTCCATATAACATCCTCCTATTGCCCTCGCTCAGGTGAGGAGAGCCCCCTTTGGATGGTACCGATCAGCATCTGCACCAGTGAATCCCCAGCCTCCGCTAAATTGAGATTACTAATGGACAAGCCAGAGATGACTGTTGCTCTAGAAGGTGTGACCTCAGACCAGTGGGTTAAGGTGAGCCTAAATATCCTGCATAACTGGACCAATGTATATATGTGTTAGCCGCAGGTCGTGAAAGCCTTCTCCTGCCAGTGATGTTGCCCCACCACTGTCCACTGATGGTGCGACTTTCACACTTTTCACGGGTTTTTTTGTTTTTGTTTTTTTGCACTCATTGTAGACCATCATAAAAAAGGAAAATAGATGCCTCCTGGAATTTTTGTAGCTCATGTTTGCAAACTGCCTAATGTCTTGAGTCTCTGCATAATTTCTCAAGTCTTTTTTACGTGCTTAATTCTTCTCTCATCCGCCCTAGTTGAATCCGGGCACAGTTGGTTTCTACCGCACCCAGTACAGCCCTTCTATGCTGGACAATTTACTGCCTGGCATTAGAGATCTCTCCCTTCAGCCAGTGGACAGGCTAGGCCTGCAGAATGACCTGTTTTCCTTGGTACGTATGGAAGTGAAATAAAAATACAGTCTGTGCACAATTTGCCCTCAATATGTGTTGCTACAAATGGTGAAAGCTTTGAACTTTCCCAGTATTATTAATGTGTGTCCCTCCTTCAGGCGCGAGCAGGCATCATCAGCACGGTTGAAGTCCTTAAAGTCATGGAGGCCTTTGTGAATGAACCTAATTACACTGTATGGAGCGACTTGAGCTGTAATCTAGGGATCCTGTCCACACTCTTATCTCACACAGAGTTCCATGAAGAAATTCAAGGATTCATCAGAGATGTCTTCTCACCGATTGGACAGCGCTTAGGCTGGGATCCCAAACCTGGCGAGGGTAGGTGATCATAAATGTGTTTGGCCCAAGAACTTCAGTGTTTACTCATCTTTTCTCATGGCTGGAGACAAACCAAAAGCAAAAGTGTTTCCATTGATATACAGGAAAGATATATATCTTGGTACCGTGTTAGCCAGTAGATAGAAAAATATTTAGAATTGAGAGTCCTCAGTGGTTGATAACCATTTTTTCCATTGATATAAATATGCATGATCATCCTAGTTGAGCACGCATCTTGATGAGGATGGATATCGAAGACTGAAGTTCACATCTGGAGGCTCTGTTAGCAGAACTGTTTTTCACAAAGGGAAAACACTGGTCACAGCTGTGACATTTTTTGGACTGCATTCAATGTTCCTGTAGTCCATTGACGTCCATCAGACAATATGTTGTGACTTTTGCTTTGATTGTAGCCAGATGATGCAGATGTGAACAGTGCCTAATGTGTGTGGCCATGTAAAAAATAGCAGTTTTCACATGTGCTGACATCTAGTGGCAGAGCAAAAAAAATCTCATTTTACAGCTTTCAGTGGAATTGAATCAGTGGCCCTATTGGGGAGTGACTTAAAGGGAATCTGTCAGGAAGGTTAACCCTCCTAAGCCGTGTTTATGGGCATGGATGTCATAGAAAGTCAAATGAAATGAGATCTTGATATATTATCTGATGTCTTATGCCAGGGAAATCCATGTTTTTCTTAAAATGCAAATGAGCTGTTAAGTTCTGTGTTGGACACTGATCTGAATCTGCCTCCAGAGCTTATGAAATAGAACGTTACCCGTTTGAGATATGTAAAGACTGACAATCTGCTCTCCTGATCTACATGTCTCACAATGGTAATGACCCTTTCATTTGCTCTGGAGGTATAGTCTTAGTGAGATCTATGTCCCGTCCATAGATCTTGACAGCTCATATATTTTTTTTAAGAAAAACTTTGAATTCTCTGGAATAAGACATCAGATCACAGATATCAAGGTGTCATTTTATTCACCTTTGTGTTATCTACATGCCCATATAGACTGTTTGGGAGTGTTGAGCCTTCTGACAGAATCCCTTTAAAGTGTAACTTCACTTAAAGAGAAAAAATGTGCTCATACATTGCATAGCAGAATCTACTTGTAAATGGCAACACAAAGTGCTCTCTCCTGGTGCATCAAGATGAACAGCATGGACTGCATCTGGTTTGTGAAGCTATTTAATAGCAGTCTGCCATGAAGTCTATAACTGCAATAGTAATAAATGTGTACATTCATTCACTATAATAATTCTTCTATTGTGTGTTATGGCATATCCCGTGCCATAAATGTGTGCTATGAGACATCTTTAAGGAAGCAAAATGAAATATTTAATTTTCATTAAACGGCCATTATCTCTACTTTAGGAAGTTTCTTTATTTAGGTGTATATCCTTTTCTTTTTAGGACACTTGGACGCACTGCTGAGGGGGCTAGTTTTAGGGAAGTTAGGAAAGGCTGGCCATAAACCCACCCTGGAAGAGGCACGTCGTAGGTTTAAGGACCACGTGGAAGGAAAGAACACGCTGAGTGCTGACCTTAGGAGCCCGGTTAGTTGTTTTTTTTTAATTGGAGTGTTTTTTTTCTTTCCCAATATCACAACATCTACCTATACCAAAATCTATATTCCCAGGTTTATGTGACTGTCCTGAAGCATGGAAACGCCACAACTCTGGATACCATGCTGAAGGTTCGTGCCACCTGTAATGTTATAACCTTAAGACTTGGTATACATATAAGTTTTTGCATGGTGTGACTATATCAAAAACAATACAGATGTACAGATAAACCATGCTGATACAGGTAGTCCCCGGTTTACGAACTAGATTAATTCTGTGTATGTTTGTAACCCAAATATGTATTTAAGTTAGAACAGGGCAGGGATTAAAAAAATACTACTCACTGCTGACCACTCCGGCTGCCCCGCTGCTCGCCATCTGAGCCTATTCCATCATGTCACACCACATGTTCGGGCTTTTTATTACATACCAGGACTTCAGGCCGTCTGCAGGCTTCGGAGGTTACTGCATGTCATAAGATTGTGACGTCATCGCCGTGGTGTTAAAACGCACAGTGACCTTCGGGGCTTAGACGTGACCTCAGGTCTTGGAAATCAGGCATGCAACTGCGTAAATAAGAGCACTGGAAGATGGCCGGAGAGGTCAGTGGTGAGTATAGGTTGTTTGGTTTTTTTTTTTTTTTTTTTTTTTAAACATTTCACATTTGTAATGCCAGCATTGCAGCAAAGCTTGGGAGCGCCACTATCCAAACCCTTCAGACCAGCAGGTCACCCAGCAACCTTCACTCCAACCATTATCCAGCTACCTCATTGTGGATCCCATTGGGAAATCCTACCTCTTTCCTAATACCACTGTGATACCTTGCTCTGTTATCTTCAGAAAACAGCGACTTAATGATTAAGACCCAGGATGGGTCGAAACGTCTATTATAATTTTTAGTCGCTTTTCTCTACTACCATTTTGACCTGCTCCCATTTTGTCTGCTTTGTTCACGGACTTGAATAAATAAACGTTTTCACCATGAACCCAGGAGTTTGCGGTGAATTCTGATAGTCTTTAGAGTCTAGGGCTCTACAGCCCGTTCCACCAGCGCCTCATCTTTTGACAGTGTGCACACTAATTACTACTACATTATAATTGCTTATGGTCAGATCTGAATGCTAAACAGTGCTAACCACTGAGCCAACTTGTTTATAACATTCACAGGTCAAGGGGGTTAAGATTCTTCTTATCATGCAAGGAGACTTGTAGGTCAAGCAATGCTCAGTGGGAAAATGGTATGCAAATTATCCCTCTTCCCCAAATAAGGTAGCCACCCTTTTGATTTATTGAGGGGTCACCTCCAGTATTTGGCACTACTAGAGAGCTTTTTTCTCTTGGATGATGGTTGATTTGCTACCATTCACATAGACATACACAATACCAGACCATTATCAGAAATAAATGTAGGGTAAAAAATGCCAAACTAAAAGAAGCCCTGTAGCAGGAAACTTGAGGAAACAGGAACAATGATTGATTGACAGGCAATTAAGGAAGCTTTATGGTGTTCTCAGCAGCCATCACCGGACTGAACTTCCAGGGAATCACATGTTTTAGAATTGATCCTAATCATTTGGGTTACCATAAAAATCTCAATGGACATGGTCAATTAATGAAAAGCTGTAAGGATCATATACCTAAGACCTTCCTGTCTAGTGCACGACTCCGTGATTCCTATTTCTCACTTGTAAATCTAAACAAAATTGCACACATTTGTGGTGGGGGGGGGCAACTTCAATATTACCTAGCTATGCACATTGCCTGGCATCACACATTACCGTTATCTTCCACTTTAAACTTTCAGCTCCACAAACAGGCTGACATGCAAGAGGAAAAGAACCGAATCGAAAGGGTTCTTGGAGCTATTCCTTCCCCAGAGTTAATCCACAAGGTGTTAAGTTTTTCACTTTCGGTAAGTTTGTGGTTGCGCACCCACATGTACTCACAATGACTTTGTCTCCATAATCATTGGTTCCTTCAAACTTTATTGGGTTTAGAGGTACTTTCAACAGTAAGCAACTGATGCTAACACAAACATCCCTGTCTGCCTGTCAAGCGAGGTTGTTCTTACTATCTTACTAGAGTAAAGGTACCGTCACATGTAGCGACGCTGCAGCGATCTAGACAACGATCCCGATCGCTGCAGCGTCGCTGTGTGGTCGCTGGAGAGCTGTCACACAGACAGCTCTCCAGCGACCAACTATGCGAAGTCCCCTGGTCACCAGGGTAAACATCGGGTTACTAAGCGCAGGGCCGCGCTTAGTAACCCGATGTTTACCCTGGTTACCAGCGTAAACGTAAAAAAATAAACACTACATACTTACATTCCGGTGTCTGTCCCCCGGCGTTGTGCTTCTCTGCGCTGACTGTGAGCGCCAGCCGGAAAGCACAGCGGTGACGTCACCGCTGTGCTCTGCTTTCCGGCCGGCGCTTACACAGTGCAGAGAAGCACAGCGCCGGGGGACAGACACCGGAATGTAAGTATGTAGTGTTTGTTTTTTTTAACGTTTACGCTGGTAACCAGGGTAAACATCGGGTTACTAAACGCGGCCCTGCACTTAGTAACCCGATGTTTACCCTGGTTACCAGTGAAGACCTCGCTGAATCGGCGTCACACACGCCGATTCAGCGATGTCTGCTGGAGATCCAGCGACGAAATAAAGTTCTGGACTTTCTGCTCCGACCAACGATGGCACAGCAGGATCCTGATCGCTGCTGCCTGTCAAACTCAACAATATCGCTAGCCAGGACGCTGCAACGTCACGGATCGCTAGCGATATCGTTCAGTGTGAAGGTACCTTAATTGTGTTCATCACATCCTTCCGATCGTTATGCTTCTCTTTGCTTTCTAGGAAGAGGTACGTCCTCAAGACACAGTGTCTGTAATAGGAGGTGTCGCTGGAGCCAGCAAACAAGGCAGGAAATCGGCATGGACCTTTGTGAAGGAAAATTGGGAGGAATTGTATAACCGGTACCAAGGTGGCTTCCTTATCTCACGACTCATTAAAGTATGAAAGCTTTTTCTGTGAGATTACATTACTTTATCTCATGCCCATGACATTGACAGTCTTTTGCAGCTAACACATTTATTTTTGTCCTTCAGCTTTCTGTTGATGGCTTTGCTAGTGACAAGATGGCTGCAGAGGTCAAGGTAAGCCATTGGTATAATTTAGTGATTTCACACTGATCTCATCTTTTTATGTTCTTTTTTGTTGTATGTGAAAATTATTCATGAACCTTAGTTTGTTGGTATATAGGAATAATATTGTGTTTCTGTTTTTTCTCCCCCCTTTCCTGACCAGACATTCTTTGATGCTCATCCAGCGCCCTCTGCTGAGCGTACAGTTCAACAGTGCTGTGAAAATATCCTACTGAATGCTGCTTGGCTGAAGAGAGATGCAGACGCCATGCATCAGTATCTACTGCTGCGCAAGTCGCCCTCCTCTACAGTGTGATTGTGCGCAGTGATTCCCATCCGCCTGCTCTCTCACCGCCCCAACAGGCTAAACCCTAGGCCCCCTGCTATGGGAGGCTATGTACCCGTCCTCCCTTACCCCTCAACACCCTTTACACCCACTGGGAAGCTGGTGCAAAAAAATAAAATGAAAGCTCCCATCTGATCCCTGCTCAGTCCCCAATCAACTCCTTAGGGATTTTATTCAATTGCTCAGTCAAATCTGTATATATGATAGAAGTAGCATCAAGCTGCTAACTGTGAATCTCCCAGATGGCCTTTCTGTGCAAATTCTGCCTGAAAGTAGACGTGGAGAAAGAATGTTTCTATTGGCTCCTGTGAGATAAGAGGTACCAAACACCAGTGTAGAGGGTTATCTTTAAGTAAGGGGGCCGCAACTTGACGAGTTATCACAGAGTGTGCATTAGCCAAGGCCATTAATGGAAGGTGGCTGGGTTTAGATGGATTTTTTTCCCTTTATTTTCTGGTGAGGGCTTTTCACTTCATGTTTGGTCCTTTAATTACTTCTTGTATTTTCCCACATCAGAAAACTGTACTTGTTGGCTGCCTGTTTTGTTCTGACGTCATACCCCTTGTTCTGAAAGGAGTATCTAATCAGGGGTTGTGTGCACTCACACTAATCCTCTGCCCGCCACTCTTTCTGTGGCCAGGGCCAGTACTGCAGAGACCTCCATTATGTAGGTCTTTCCAGTACTAATAAGCATATCTATACTGTATACTTCTTTTCTTCCCTGTGCTGGAAAGAAAAAGGTGCAGGCACTGTTTTCATGTTCTTGATGTTTTCTTCCTTTTCCTCCCAAATTCAAAATTAATTTCTAGGTTACACCCTTGTTCTGGTTTGTATAGTCTAATGGTTTAGTGGCAGGGCCATGGGCCTTGGTTCTGAGACTTGCTTACCTGGGTTCTCTTTGTGCTATTGTTTTAAAACAAGAAAAACCATAATAAAGAATTGAAGAAAAAAAAAGACAAAAAAACCTAAACAGTTGGAGTTAATAAAAACAAAATGTGAGTGTGTAATGAATGTCTGGTGTTGAGTTTCTCTGTTTTATTATTGTTAACGTTCCCAATATTAATTGATAACATTGTCACGACACTGTCGGGTATACCAGGACCAGGGGCTCCTTGCCTGTCCGTAATGTTAGGGGAGCCCTAGCTTGCCCTGTTCCCCAAATTACTTCTGATGGTGAAGACGCCGGGGCCACATGCTTTGCCTTGGCTCCTGAAACCGCCCTCAGCCTGTACCCTTCCCCCACCCACGGAAGAAGGAAGTAGTAGTGTAACATAACACAACAACCTGACTAACAAGGTAATATGAACAGGAATAAAGGAAAATACCAATCATACAAATGTACACACATAAACAGAGGTAAACATCGGGGAGTGGAGGATGGGGTTAAACCAAAGTAGGAGAAGAGAGGGAATTATCACACACTCAAAATCTAGCAACAGTCACAGTTAAATCCGGCAAACACCATCTTCTATAATAACCAAGCACAACTTCCAGCCATGCCAGTGAGTGCTAGCCAGGACCCAGATTATATAGGAGATGGGAGTAGCTAACGGTGCACAGATGAACCTTAACACATGAAATCTTCCAGAAGCTCTCAACAGCAGATTAACCCCTGCACTCCTAAAATAAATGTACACGGTTTAATATGAAGGTGAAGTGTTTCTAATCAGTGCAGGTGTAGGAGAAATCAGACGCTGCGGTTTTCTGGTTCCGCTGTCATGGTAAACCATTGACAAACATTTTGTTAACTCAAGATAAGTTATTAACAATTGTATAGGTGATAATTTCCAGTGGCACATAAAAGTTTGGTCACCCCTGCTCAAAACTATTGTTCTTGTGAGCAGTTAAGCAAGTTCAAAATTAAATTATCTCAAAAAGGCTTAAAGTTTACTTCTTTTCATCTTCTACATTTTTAAAACTACAAAACGAATAATGGGCTGATACAAAAGTTTTGACACCCTGCATGGTTAGTACCTAATAGCACCCCCTTTTGAAAGTATCACAGCTTGTAAATTCTTTTTGTAGCCAGCCAAACGTTTTTCCCTTCACCCATGACAGCACACCTGAGAGAGAAGAATCTGCCTAGCCAGGACAGGAAACCTCCTGAAATAAAAGGGCGGTATCTCTCTCCTACTTCAGTTGGGTTTCCTGTCCTGACAGAAACCCTCGTGTTGAGACCTGGGCGGGTTGAAGATTTTATTTGTTTTATCTACTTACCCACTCCTGTCCCGGCACTGGAAGAACAGGCAGAGCGCCTGTATGCCGGCCTTCAGGTGTTGGTACTGACCGTGGGTCCAGTGAGCTTTGGCGCACATGTGGGTGTAGGTGGCACAGTCAAGGGCCAGGTGGCTCTAACGTATCCGCTGCGCCCCTCTTCCTCCCCTACCTTTGGACCACAGCTTTGTAGTGAGCCTTGCTTCTTGGGGTGCGTGACGTCAGCGGAGCAAAGCATGCTGGGAATGGGCATGCCCGCGTGACTTCGGAGGGGGTGTGCCCTGGGCGAAAGACTGCCGGGATACGTGGAGACTTGGTGCGTCCTGGAAGGGAGGCGTGAAGCTCAGTGGATCCCTCTTATAAGGAGGGATGACCACAGAAGAAGCGCTTATGTCCAAAGCTCCCCTTTATGGAGGATCACAGAGGACAACAGCTGCAGCAATCTCCAGTATATGTGCCTGGTCACCATTTTGGGCGCACTAAAAGGAGAAGCTGCTCGAGTTGCAGGAATGGCAGCCATCCCAATCAGAGGTCACCGGACTCCAGGAGGGATGTTGTATGTAGCCCTGATCAGCCTCTGAATGTGGTACTCTTGATATGACAGCAGGTGGTGAGTGATCTACAAGAATGTCACCTTTTTTGTTAATAAGGGCCATTTTCTGCTTTAAATTACTAGGGGCCTTGGAAGGCTAACTCCAAAAGGAAGAATAGGGAATGTGCCCTTTCTAGGACATTGGCAGAAAAATCTCTGCTATGACTGCATTCAAAAAAACTATGGGATGAGGCCCCCGACTTCACCACTTGCCTTAAGTCCATGATCAGGGCAGAGGTGCAAGGTTCCCTTAAGATGGTTAAAAAAAGTGAACAAGAGAGCTCAGGATGTCGTTACAGAATCGGAGGCCTATCTACAATCCGTTGGAGAATATAGTGAATCGGACAGTGATATAGGTGGCCGACTTTGCTTTCCGGCGGAGGGTAGACTCGTTAGGCCAGTCAGGTCAACAATGGGCCTGAAGGAGGAGAAAGCACCTGAATCCCTAGAGGATATTATGTGTTTGGGGGCCTTGAGGAAGTGCACCTTTCCTGTTAATTCCAGGATAAGGGCGCTCATAGAGTGGAAGAAGCCAGAGAGATCTGGTAGCCTGCCCTCATCTTCTAAAAAGAGATACCTCTTTGAGGAGAAAGTTGGGATAAAATCTCTAAAATTGACGGGGCAGTAGCAAAATCCTCTAAAAGGTCGTACCTGCCCTTTGAGGATTCCGGTGCACTTAGAGACCCATTGGGATAAAAAAGCTGTTTCCTGAGGCACACCTGGGAGGCAGCAGCAAGAGGTCTGAAGCCGGCAATAGCTGGGACTTGTACTGCCCGCTCCCTTATGGTCTGGCTGCAAAATATGGAGGAGCAATTTAAGAGTAAGGTCCAGAGAGATGAGATCTTGGCCAATATGACTGTTGCAGGGAGCAGCGGCTTTTCTGGCAGGCAGCTCAACAGACTCTGTGAGGTTAGCGGCTAGGTCGGCGAGCCTATCCAATGCAGCTAGACAGGCCTTATGGCTGAAGGGGTGTCTGGAAGATCTGCCTTCAAATAAAAGATTCTGCTCCATCCCATGTGATGGCCAGTTTCTCTTTTAACAAAAGCTATAAAACATTTTGGAGAAGGCAGGTGACAAAAAAGGGATTCCCTCGTTTCCCAGTGGAAGCTAGGAGGCCTTCTTTCGAAGGAGTAAGGTTAATAGGCGACGTCCGCTGGGAGTTCAAGGATAGAAAAGGCTCCGGATAGATGTTCAGAGGGTCCTCTACATCTTCTGAAAAGCTCCCCAATGGCGTCTGGTCATAGTTAGGGGGAAGGCTCTCCCTCTTTCTCCTCGCCTGGGTGAACATCTACCCCAGCCACTGGACCTCCATTGTCATCAAAGACGGTCTGAAGATAGACTTTGTCCATCCACCTTGCCAGACCGTTGTATTATCCCTGCAGGAAATCACCAAAACAGCTGGCCCTGGAGGCAGATATCTTTGGACTCTTACAAATGCGGGTTCTGTGCGAAGTCCTGGTGGAAGAAATAGGAAGGGGATTTTATTCCCATCTTTTTTGGATAAAGAAGCCAGATGGTTCTCTAAGCATTCTCATCAGCCTGAGGAAGCTCGGCCAACTGGTAGAAGGAATAGGAAGGGGATTTTATTCCCATCTTTTTGGATAAAGAAGCCAGGTAGTTCTCCAAGGACTCTCATCAACCTGAGGATGCTCACCCAATAGATTTTGAATTATTCCTTCAAGATGGAGTCAGTGAACACAGCTATAAAGCGGTTATTCCAGGATTGCTTCATGGCAGTCATCGACTTAAAAGATGCCAATTATCACATCTCAATCCATAGGGACCATCAGATATTCCTGAGGGTGGCTCTGTATGTCCAGGGACTGGTCAGGCATTACCAGTATACAGCCCTTCCATGCAGACTGTCAGTTGCTCCAAGAGTATTTACCAAAGTAATATCGGATGTGATGCCTACCTTTGTTCTTGGAACACCGTTATCATCCCATACCTGGACGACTTCCTTATAGTTGGAAAGTCAGAAGATCACTGTGCAGAGCAGGTGTGGGAGATGACGTTGGCACTGAAGGAGCTGGGCTGGATGGTGAATACCCTCAAATCAAGACTAAAACCAGAGGGGATACAATCAATCCTGGTGTTGGTGTTGGACTCCCGAGTACCAGATCTGTCTTCTACCAGAGGACAAAGTAGCCAAAATAATAGCTCTGGCACGGTCAGTCCCATTTTTGGCTGATGTATTACTAAGAAAAGTGATGTCCTTGTTAGGATCCCTAACATCTTGCATTCTGGCAGTAAGATGTGCCCAATCTCACCTGAGGCAGCTACAGTAGGAGGTCCTGTCTGCACAGAGATTAACAGGGTATTTAGAGGGAAAGTTACATCTTTCTTTGGCAATAAGTGATTTCCTGTCTTGGTGGACAGTAAGGCTACTTCACACTAGCGTTGTTTGCTGTACGTCGCAATGCGTCATTTTGGAGAAAAAACGCATCCTGCAAATGTGCTCGCAGGATGCGTTTTTTCTCCATAGACTTGCATTAGTGACATATGCCCACACGTCGCATCCGTCGTGTTTTGGCGGACCCTCGGCACAAAAAAAAAGTTACATGTAACGTTTTTTTGTGCGTCAAGTCCACCATTTTCGACTACGCAGCTGCTGAAACTGCCCCCTCCTCCCCGGAACTCACAATAGGCAGCGGATGCGTTGTGAAACTGTATCAGCTGCCCACATTGTGCTACATTAATACTGTCCGTCGGGCCGACGGTTTGCGACGGCCCGTACCGACGGACTAGTGTGAAAGTAGCCTTAGGAAGACATCCTGTGCAAATTGTAAAAAACTGATGCACTGGATCTGGGGTTTTTTACGGATCTGTCGAAGCATCTGCTGCAGGAATTTAAAGGAACAGAATTCTAGAGATTCCCTGAATGGAAAATTATCTAATATATAATTGCCTAGAATACTACTTCCTGCAATTTGTGCCAACTTCCGTGGCTTTGTCCGGAGCTAATGTCCGGAGCTAATGTCCGGAGATTAATTGCCTAGAATACTACTTCCTGCAATTTGTGCCAACTTCCGTGGCTTTGTCCGGAGCTAATGTTCGGAGCTAATGTCCGGAGCTAATGTCCGGAGATAAGTGACGTCAACAGTGTCCGGTGTCTAATTGGTTGCCGCCTGCTGCGAGCGACCAATCAGAAACGTGCCGTACTGTGACACACTCCGCCCGCCATTTTGTTGTGATTTTTGAATTTTTACCTCACAGCAAGTTTCTACTGCGTGGAGGCGGGCCCAGTGACGTTGCTCTTCAAGCTCCTGCCGAATTTCGTCAAAAAAATGATAATACCATTTACCAAAACTATATATATTTAGTTGTGAAGTGGTTCAGTGACATTTTCACACCAATTTTGAACTTTTGTTTGGTGTTTTCTCCATATACTGCCTATTATTTTTGTTCTTTCTTACTATTATTTATTAATTGTATTATTCTTACATTTGAATAAATAAAGTATATATGGATTCTAGACTCCCGATTCTTTAGAATCGGGCTGCCATCTAGTTTAAAATAAAGGAATAGAAATTATTCCAGGCATACTCCGTTTCAAACAACGGAATCCATCGCTGGATTCCGGACAGTGACTGATCCTGCGCCCATAGGCTTCCATTATAGCCAACGATGGCCGGCTTAGAATCCGTCGCTGTCTGACTTTTCGACATACACAAAAAACATTACTTTGTCCGTTGTCTCCAGCCGATGGACAAAGACTTTAACCCCTTCCCGACCTGTGACACAGCGTATGCGTGATGAAAGTCTGTGCCAATCCGACCTGTGATGCATATGCTGTGTCACAGAATGATCGTGTTCCTGCAGATCGGGTGAAAGTGTTAACTCCAATTTCACCCGACCTACAGGAACAGGGGGTTCCGATCGCTCTAAATGGCTGTTTCACTTTCAACAGCCAATCAGAGCAAATTGAAATATTTCACCAGTCAAACTGCTGAAATATTTCAATCCAGCCATGGCTGATGCTGCAATATCATCGGCCATGGCTGGAGACCCCGATCCACCGACTGACAGCGGCGATCTGCCACTGCCGTTAGCCCTCCTCTCCCCTCCGTCCTTTCCTCCATCTGACCCTCCCCCCAGTCCACCTGCCTGTTCTCCATCCCCCACGCTGTCCAATTTCACCCCTTCTGTGCCTCCCGAGTCCTGGCGTCCCTCCAGGTGTTGGCGGTCTTCAGCGATGGGTGCCGCCTTCCAAAATGGGCGCATGCGCAGTGCGCCCGTCGAGTCTGCCAGCCGGCAGATTCATTCATTCATTCATTCAATGCCGGTACATTTTCATCACTGTGATACAACCTATCACAGTGATCAAAATCAAAAAATAGTAAATAACCCCCCCCTTTATCACCCCCACAGGTAGGTAACATAATAAAATAAAGTATATTTATTTTTATTTTTCCACTAGGGTTAGGGTTAGAACTAGGGTTAGGGTTAGAATTAGGGTTAGGAATTGGGGTATGTGCACACGGTGTGGATTTGGCTGCGGATCCACTGCAGATTGGCCGCTGCGGATTCGCAGCAGTTTTCCATGCATTGTACAGTACCATGTAAACCTATGGAAAACCAAATAGTCTGTGCCCATGGTGCAGAAAATACCGCGTGGAAACGCTGAGTTGTATTTTCCGCAGCATGTCAATTCTTTTGCAGATTCCGCAGCGTTTTACACCTGCTCCTCAATAGGAATCCGCAGGTATAAAACCGCAGGTAAAATGCAGTGTATTTTACCTGCGCTTTTTAAAAAACGGTGCTGAAAAATCCGCACACAAATCCGCAACGTGTGCACATAGCCTTAGGGTTGGAATTAGAGTTGGAGTTGGAATTAGGGTTAATATTGGGTTAGGGGTGTGTTGGGGTTAGTGTTGGAGTTAGAATTGAGGGGTTTCCACTGTTTAGGCACATCAGGGGGGTCCCAAACGCAACATGGTGCCACCATTGATTCCAGCCAATCTTGAGTTCAAAAAGTCAAATGGTGCTCCCTCCTTTCCGAGCCACGATGTGTGCCCAAACAGTGGTTTACCCAAACATATGGGGCATAAGCGTACTCAGGAAAAATTGCACAACAACTTTGGGGGTCCAATTTCTCCTGTTACCCTTGGGAAAATTAAAAAATGGGGGCTAAAAATTTATTTTTGTGGGGGGAAAAAGTGATTTTTTATTTTCACTGCTCTATGTTATAAAATTCTGTGAAGCACTTGGGAGTTCAAAGTGCTCACCACACATCTAGATAAGTTCCTTGGGGGGGTCTATTTTCCAAAATGGGGACACTTGTGGGAGGTTTCTACTGTTTAGGCACATCAGGGGCTCTGCAAACACAAGGTGACGCCCGCAGACCATTCCATCAAAGTCAGCATTTCAAAACGTCACTACTTCCCTTCCGAGCCCCGACGTGTGCCCAAATAGTGGTTTACCCCCACATATGGATTACCAGCGTACTCAGGACAAACTGGACAACAACTTTTGGGGTCCAATTTCTCCTGTTACCCTTGTGAAAATAAAAAATTGCTAAAAAATAATTTTTGAGGAAAGAAAAATGATTTTTTTATTTTCACGGCTCTGCGTTATATACTTCTGTGAAGCACTTGGGGGTTCAAAGTGCTCGCCACACATCTAGATAAGTTCCTTGGTGGGTCTAGTTTCCAAAATGGGGTCACTTGTGGAGGGTTCCTACTGTTTAGGCACATCAGGGCCTCTGCATACGCGACATGGTGTCCGCTAACGATTGGAGCTAGTTTTTCATTCAAAAGTCAAATGGCTCTCCTTCCCTTCCGAGCCTTGCCGTGTGCACAAACAGTGGTTTACCCCAACATGTGAGGTATCGGTGTACTCAGGAGAAATTGCCCAACACATTTTAGGATCCATTTTATCCTGTTGCCCATGTTAAAATGAAAAAATTGAGGCTAAAAAAATTTTCTGTGAAAAAAAGGACTTTTTCATTTTTATGGATCAATTTGTGAAGCACCTGGGGGTTCAAAGTGCTCACTATGCATCTAGATAAGAACCTTGGGGGGGTCTAGTTTCCAAAATGGGGTCACTTGTCGGGAAACTCCAATCTTTAGGTACACAGGGGATCTCCAAACGCGACATGGTGTCCGCTAAAGATTGGAGCCAATTTTTCATTGAAAAAGTCAAATGGTGCTCCTTCCCTTCCGAGTCCTGTCGTGCGCCCAAACAGTGGTTTACCCCCACATATGGATTACCAGCGTACTCAGGACAAACTGGACAACAACTTTTGGGGTCCAATTTCTCCTGTTACCCTTGTGAAAATAAAAAATAATTTTTGAGGAAAGAAAAATGATTTTTTTATTTTCACGGCTCTGCGTTATATACTTCTGTGAAGCACTTGGGGGTTCAAAGTGCTCGCCACACATCTAGATAAGTTCCTTGGTGGGTCTAGTTTCCAAAATGGGGTCACTTGTGGAGGGTTCCTACTGTTTAGGCACATCAGGGCCTCTGCATACGCGACATGGTGTCCGCTAACGATTGGAGCTAGTTTTTCATTCAAAAGTCAAATGGCTCTCCTTCCCTTCCGAGCCTTGCCGTGTGCACAAACAGTGGTTTACCCCAACATGTGAGGTATCGGTGTACTCAGGAGAAATTGCCCAACACGTTTTAGGATCCATTTTATCCTGTTGCCCATGTTAAAATGAAAAAATTGAGGCTAAAAGAAATTTTTTGTGAAAAAAAGGACTTTTTCATTTTTACGGATCAATTTGTGAAGCACCTGGGGGTTCAAAGTGCTCACTATGCATCTAGATAAGAACCTCGGGGGGGGGTCTAGTTTCCAAAATGGGGTCACTTGTCGGGAAACTCCAATCTTTAGGTACACAGGGGATCTCCAAACGCGACATGGTGTCCGCCAAAGATTGGAGCCAATTTTTCATTAAAAAAGTCAAATGGTGCTCCTTCCCTTCCGAGTCCTGTCGTGCGCCCAAACAGTGGTCCCCCCCACATATCCACATATGGGGTATCGGCTTTATAGCTGTGTTCACTGACTCAATCTTGAAGGAATAATTCAAAATCTATTGGGTGAGCATCCTCAGGTTGATGAGAGTCCTTGGAGAACTACCTGGCTTCTTTATCCAAAAAGATGGGAATAAAATCCCCTTCCTATTCCTTCTACCAGTTGGCTGAGCTTCCTCAGGCTGATGAGAATGCTTTAGAGAACCATCTGGCTTCTTTATCCAAAAAAAGATGGGAATAAAATCCCCTTCCTATTTCTTCCACCAGGACTTCGCACAGAACCCGCTTTTGTAAGAGTCCCAAGATATCTGCCTCCAGGGCCAGCTGTTTTGGTGATTTCCTGCAGGGTGTTAATACAAAGGTCTGGCAAGGTGGATGGACAAAGTCTATCTTCAGACCGTCTTTGATGAAAATGGAGGTCCAGTGGCTGGGGTAGATGTTCTCCCAGGCGAGGAGAAAGAGGGAGAGCCTTCCCCCTAACTATGACCGGACGCCATTGGGGAGCTTTTCAGAAGATGTAGAGGACCCTCTGAACATATATCCGGAGCCTTTTCTATCCTTGAACTCCCAGCGGACGTCCCCTATTAACCTTACTCCTTCGAAAAGAAGGCCTCCTAGCTTCCACTGGGAAACGAGGGAATCCCTTTTTTGTCACCTGCCTTCTCCAAAATGTTTTCTAGCTTTTGTTAAAAGAGAAACTGGCCATCACATGGGATGGGGCAGAATCTATTATTTGAAGGCAGATCTCCCAGACACCCCTTCAGCCATAAGGCCTGTCTAGCTGCATTGGATAGGCTCGCCGACCTAGCCGCTAACCTCACAGAGTCTGCTGAGCTGCCTGCCAGAAAAGCCGTTGCTCCCTGCAACAGTCATATTGGCCAAGATCTCATAGTACACGCCTGCGCAAGGCAAGATTTCCTTGTGCAGGCATGTACTACGGAGGACAGAGAATGAACTTCAATCCAATATTGCAGCCAGCGGGTAAGGAAAGGGTGAATCAAACACCCAAAAACCCTGCCTCCATGGCTGAAGATTGTTCCCTCCAAATTCAGGTGACAAAGTCCCTTTAAAGGGACTCTGTCACCTGAATTTGGCGGGACTGGTTTTGGGTCATATGGGCGGAGTTTTTGGGTGTTTGATTCACCCTTTCCTTACCCGCTGACTGCATGCTGGCTGCAATATTGGATTGAAGTTCATTCTCTGTCCTCCATAGTACACGCCTGCGCAAAGCAATCTTGCCTTGCGCAGGCGTGTACTATGGAGGACAGAGAATGAACTTCAATCCAATATTGCAGCCAGCATGCAGCCAGCAGGTAAGAAAAGGGTGAATCAAACACCCCAAAACCCCGCCCATATGACCCAAAACCAGTCCCGCCAAATTCAGATGACAGGTTCCCTTTAACACAGAAAGATTAACTCCTCCTCTGCAGTATACACCCATCCACTGGCCAGGATTCAACCAGTTCTTGCTTAGAGTCTGTAGGAGGCACTTGGGTCTGTTTTCAGACCTCAACTTTCTTATTTTTTAGTTTTCTGTAAATTTTTATTTAACGGAGCAAAGAGGGCGACGGATTCCTTTTATAGGGTCCGCTCTCCCCCAAACCATCAACAGGGGAGCACGGCAAGTATACTTCCCCATCCCTCCTGCGACGTCTGGGACATGCCGAATTTTACTGAGGTGACGGTTCCTCCTTGGTCCCGATCTTCCCCCCCCCCCCCTGCAAGACGGCGAGCACGTAGAGCCCTGCTCTCATGTCCCTCTCCGGGGCCTGACAGAGGAGGATGTACCACCTGAGACAAGGCCCACATCGGATGGCGTCACACAGCCCCAAGACAAAGCCCCCTTAGAGGACAGACGAAGATGTATCAGGGGCCTCTCCATCCCCCATCCAGAGTGCATGGATTGAGCGCGCACCCTCACAGTGACAGGAGGGCCTGCAACACTGTGAGTACATACCCTCCCTGTGCTCCTATCTGTGGCAGAGATGCGGTTCGGGTCCCTGGGGAGAGGCCGTTGGCCGGGGTCAGCGGTGGTCAGCAGCGCTCCATCGCGGCCGCGCATCGCCGGCAGGGCCCAGAAATTTGGTCCCCAGGATTTCAGCCGGACCAGGCCGCAGTGTGCAGATCCGCCCATGGCTGTAACCCCACCCCCTATATCAGCACTTCTCGTCTGGGATGAGAGGTGCCCTGCAGAATCTCGGAGGCCATATTGCCACTCATCTGCGGGGATGACAAGACCCCGAAGGTGGCTCATGCTGACTGGCACTACCAGGACCGCCACGGCTACATTCCTCCCCGGGGACACAGGCACAGGACCGTGAGTAAGCTGCTTCAAGAAAGCTTAACCCCTTCCCTGCACCACAGTGCATATCCTGTCTCTAAAGACACTGTCTCAACCTAAGGAGACCAAAAAGGGTAACAAGAAGCACACTGTGTTTTTCACTTCATGTGGCCACTTGCAATACAGTCCTGCCCCGAGCTCACAATACCCCATTATGTGCGGATTGTGACTCGACCTCTGCAGCCGCCTCCCGCCACCTCCAACCCTGCAGAGCCTAGCCCCCGAGTGGGCCACATCCCTGTCACAATCTATGGCTTCCCTAGCCAAGGCAATTGACTCCCTCCGAGGTCCCTCTTTAAATCTGCCCGCGGAGGACTCTGGCGACGGTACGGATCCGTCCACCGGCAGGGGGCGTCCTCTGTCCCTAAGAGCTCGGGGTGCCAGGAAACGTACCCATGTCTCACCCCCCCCCCGAGCACGGGCGTGTTTGTTTTTCAGCATCTGCGAGTTCAGTCTCTTGTTCCCCTTCTTCGGAGAACCTAAATGACTCTGAATATGAGTCCGAGGACTCTTACGTCCAGGATTCCTCTACTTCCCAAGAGACACTGGATTCTCTCATTGAATCAGTCAACAAGACCCTGAAAGTGGACGAGGAATCTTTATCCACACCGGAACACGCGGTGTCTTTTAAGAAGTGTCCAAAAAGTTTTTGTCACTCATCCTGAGTTTAAAGAAATCGTGCAAAAACACAGGGACTGCCCTGACAAACGCTTCATGGGGCAAAAGCCTATTGAGGCCAAATACTCCTTTGCTAAGGAACTAGCCAAGGACTGGCTACAGTCTCCCTCAGTGGATCCTACAGTATCGCATCTCGCTTCCAAAACGATACTATCACTGTCAGACGGTTCCTCAGTCAAGAACCCCTCTGACCGCCAAATTGACAACCTGGCTCCGTCTTTAAAGCCATAGGAGCGTCTCTCTTTCCATCCTTCGCCGCTTCTTGGGTGGCTAAGGCTATGGTCGCTGGGGCTGAGGTGCTTACCACGACCATCCAAGACAGTAATCTCCCTCCTGAGGCGATCAACCTGGCTAACCAGATAGCCCAGGCCGGGGACTTCGTAGTTAACGCCTCAATAGACGTGGCCAATTGCACTGCTCAGGCAGCCGCAAATGCAATTTCCATCAGAAGAGTCCTGTGGCTCAGAGATTGGCGAGCAGATTCTGCTTCCAAGCGTTCATTGACATCTCTACCCTATCAAGCCGGTCGCCTATTTGGAGAAAAATTAGACTAAATAATCTCGGATGCTACCGGGGGGAAAAGTAAATTTCTCCCCCAACAAAAGCCTACCCGGCCGTTTCGGTATCAACAATGATCTCGATTCCGGCCTTTTTGCAACAATCCCAATTGGTCATCTTCATCCTTCTCCCCCGCATCAGGACGAGGTGCGTGTGGGGACTGAGGCTCCCAGGTCCCATACAGACCCAACCATAACTGGAAACCCAGACCACGGTCATCTGGGGCTAAGGGATCCAGATCCCTTAGATCCTTCACCCAATGACTTATTACAACATCCGAAGGACATCAACAAAGTAGGAGGTCGCCTACTTTCTTTCCGTCAAGCCTGGCTCTCGGTCGTCTCCGACGAGTGGGTCAGGGAACTGGTGTCCTCCGGATACAAAATAGAATTTTCTTTCCCCCCCCCCCCCCCCCCTTCCCGACATGGTTTTTCCAGTCGTGTCCTCCCAAACCAAAGACAACGGCCTTACTCCAGGCCATACGGGCTCTACAAAAGGATGGAGTCATTCCGATTCCCCAAGACCAAAGGTTCAAAGGGTTTTACTCGAACCTATTCGTGGTCCCAAAAAAGGACGGATTACGTCCGATTCTAAACCTAAAACTAAACTTCTGAAAAATTTGTCAAAATTCGGCGTTTCAGAATGGAATCTCTCCGCTCTGTCGTCGCGTCCATGGAAAAAGTAGAGTTCCTAGCATCTATAGACATCAAAGATGCTTAACTCCACATCCCAATTTTTCCTCCTCATCAACAGTTCCTTCGCTTCGCATTTCGCGAGGAACACTTCCAGTGTGTGGCCTTACCTTTCGGCCTCGCCACCGCTCCCAGAGTCTTCACAAAGATCATGGCGGCTGCTATGGCCATTCTTCATTCCAGGGGAGTGATGGTACTTCTGTACCTGGACGACCTACTGATAAAAGGCCCATCAGACCCAGCCTGCAAAGAGTCCATCAATCTCACGGTGGATACTCTTTCTCGCCTGGGTTGGAAGATAAACTTCGAAAAATCCTCTCCGATCCCGACTCAACGGATCTCCTTTCTGGGAATGACACTGGATACTTCCCGCAGTCTGGTCATTCTACCTCCAGACAAGACCTTGGCCTTGCAGCGGGGAGCACGGAGTCTTTCCCATCCAGTCTCCCACTCCATTCGTTTCACCATGCACATTCTCGGGCAGATGTGTTATGATTAGGTAATTCAGTACCACAATGGACATAGAAGTCAGAGCACATACAGTGACCTGACAATAACCCAAAAACATAGAACGAACTCTGAGGCCGGCTTCACACTCGCGAGTTTTACGGACGTAAGAGAGGTGCAGAAAATACGGATTGCACACGGTACAATGCATCTCTATGGCGAAGCTTCTATCTGCCGTATTTTACGGATCCGTATTATACGGCCTTCTACGGCGGTAGAAAATCGCAGCATGCTGCGTTTGTCACCGTATTGCGCAAAAAAAATCGCCAATGAAAGTCTATGGGGGCGAGAAATATACGGATTACACACGGACCAACAGTGTGACTTGCGTAAAATACGCCAGACATCTCCAGACATCGCCAGGTGCAAGGAATTGAGCCAAGCCCTCAATCATGAAACTCAGACATGCTAATTAGCTCAAAAAGCCACACAGACATCTCGGAAGTCTGGGGCTCGCCTCCACAGAGTTCCAAGCAGCATGGCAAACATCATCAATGTTGATATGCTCCTCATCCTGGTCCAAGAAAGGCCTGAAATATGGGACCAGCGGGATCCTAACTATTCTAACCGGGCCAGGAAAGAGGCAGCTTGGAGGGCCATCTGTGGGCTACTATTCCCTGATTATGCCCAACGGCCACGTGCGGAGCAGACAAGTCTATGTAAGTACACTCATGTATTCACAAGATTTTACTTTAAAAGATGCTTTCCCTACTTGATTACTTGAGCAATCATTTTTATCTTTATATGTCATTTATGGCCTTATTTGTCATTTTCAAAAGCTGAGTAACATGCCAAAGTGTTTCTGGACATAGTTCATGTTCATCTTGCCCTGCTAAATATTTTTCTTGGCCTCATACTCCGTCCTGAGGGTTGTTGTCCCTTGTCTTATTTTTAGATAATTTTGAGCATTATTCTCATTATAGCACAAGCCATGTAGCTTGAAATGGTATGCCACATTATGATGTGTCGTGATAGTGTTTGTTACATTTGTGGGGCTCTCCAAGACAAATCTTGGATATTCTTGTGTGAATATGAGATAATAGGGGAGTAGAGAAGGAGATGTTGTGCTGCTGTTTTTTTTTTTTGGTTTTATTTTAATATTGCACACCGATGTCTAATTAAACAATGTAAAAATAATAATTTTATTTTATTGTTTTCTTTACAGAACACAGTCAAACCTCACAGAGAGGGAAACCGGATCAGAATCAGACCCTATCATTGATCCTGTAAGTGTTGAGGAAGAGGTTGCAGGACCATCTGTGGCTGCATCAGGATCCATCATTGAGGACCCATCAGCACCATCATCACTGCAGGCAGCAGCAAGTGATGAAGATGCTGCACCACCTCCCTCAGCAGCACATGTACCAAGGCCTGTGGAACATGGGCACAGCAGCAGCCCTACAGGCCCACTGGTGTCATCCCCACAGGCAGCTAGGCCTTTACGGAGATCCCGGCGAAGGAGAGAGCTTGAAGGCAGAAGAAGTGAAGTTGATGCTGGGGTCCTCAACTATTTGGCCAGGGCAGCCACAGATGATGGCGAGGAGGCCTTTGCCCGCAGCCTTGCCCGATACCTTAGACCCCTTCCCCGTCAGGTGAGGCTACGTGTGAGAGGGTGTATGCAAATCCTGATTGATTTAAGCACCCCTCCAAATAACCCCTATGAGGTTTTTGAATACCTGGAGCGAAGGCAGCTTGGCCAAACAAACCTCTTGCGCCTTCATTTCCCTCAACAGTAGCCAAATCAATCAGGATTTGCTGCACCTACTCCACGTATGCCTCCCCTTCAACCACTCCCATCCCAAAATCTACAAAGGCCATTAGAGTACCAAATGGCAGGCTTCAACCCCCAATCCCAATATGGCCACTTCTCCAGACACAGTGATGTTGGCTGGTCCCAACCTGGGTTTGGACAACATGGCCATTTTGGGTTGGGGTATGATGCAAGGCAATCTGTACCTCAGCATGATGCCCAGAGCCAAATGGCTTTTGGTCAACACACATCTGGCCAATATGGACAAGGCCAGTATTCTGGGCCGCAAGCCACTGCATCCTCACAGGATGAACTGCCATCGGCCCAACAAAGGCCACCAGACCAGGACCCAGAGCTGCCAACATCTCCCCCACCAACTTACAGGGATCTGTAATTTAGTTTTGTTTTTTTTGTTTTGTTTTGGTAGCTGGCTACCATGTTAATGTTGTGTTTTCAAAACATTTCCACTTTGTTGTGGATCCTTGGTATAAAGCAACCCATAAAAAAGGCTTATCAAAACCATATGGCAAAAATATGGGGTTAACAAAAAAAAAGGGTTGCAAAGTTAGTAAAAAGTTTACAAAAAAGCCAATTGATGTTTGTAGACTAATCATTTTTGCATCACACACATATTCAGAAAACAGAAACATATGGTCATTAAGGAAAAAAACACACACAGTGCGTTTTCAGTGGTTGATAATAATATATTACAAAAACATATCTTTAAAATAACAAAAATCACAACTGAGAAACAGCATAATCTTGCCAGGGAGTAGAACCCTGAGGAGAAACAAAATAATTGGTCAATACATCCCTAACTTTGATACCAGAAAGGGGACGGCGCGGAGGTGGGCCATGTGGTGTTGGACTACTGACACTACGCAACATGTGTTCATCATTACCATCTGAGAAGCAATCATGTATGCGGGTATAGTTGTGCAAAATTACAGATGCTTTGATTACTTCATTGACTGTAGCCTCACTGAGCTGCATGGCAGTCTGTAGGACACGCCATTTGGCCACCAGAATACCAAAGGCGCACTCCACCAGTCTGCGCGCCCTAGAAAGGCGCAAATTAAATATCCTCCGACGGTGATCCAGGTTGCGCCGGGGATAAGGCCTCATGACGTGTCTGGTGAGTTGGAAGGCCTCATCTCCAACCAAAAAAAAAGGCAGTGCTTCTGCAGTGGAGCCTGGGAGTTGTTGTGGTGGGAGGTCTAACTGGTTTTCACGTAGCCGCCGACCCATTATAGACGAATTGAAGACCCTAGAGTCTCCAGTTCGTCCATAGGCCCCAATGTCTACAATTAAAAACCTGTAGTTACTGTCAACTACAGCTAACAGAACTACAGAGAAAAACTGCTTATAGTTGTAGAATTGGGAGCCAGAGTTCGGCGGCTTACGTACCCTAATATGTTTCCCATCCACCACCCCAATGCAGTTTGGGAAGTCACAATTGACCTTGAACCCACGGGCTATTTTGAGCCAATCAACCTGTTTGGGCTCAGGCATCACAAGGTCCTTAAGTCTATCCCATATTTGGCGACAGGTTAACCGCACAATGCCAGAAATGGTGGAGCGGCCAATCAAAAATTCAAGGTGGAGACCCGCAAAGGACAATCCAGTGGACAGAAATCTGTAAGTGAAACAAACACAATAAATTAGGTTTGTATCAAGAGTGCACACAAAACATGAATAAGCACAATCATATTTGCATTTGTGGCCTACTAAATTAACACTGAAATGGGAAAAATGGCCTTAAGGGGCTGAAATATAACAGTTACGTCACGTTGTCACATCTGCTTTGGCCTTAATGTACACATATTATGGGTAAAAATTTAAAAAAGAAGAAACATTTATAAAAAAGATCATCAACATACAGTATGTGAGGATGGCGAATACATACCGTAACGTGAGGAGAAGACGCTCCTCAGCAGAGATGGCTTTGCGCAGCCTTGTGTCCTGAAATGTTATTCCTGGGCGTAATATCTCCAACAATCTGTCAAAGGTTTGTATAGACATGCGACAGTACAGATAAAACTTGTCTGGATGTTCCCGCAGAGCTGTATATAGCCGATGAAAATGGCCTTTAGTGAGGCGTTTAGTCAGAAGAGGATGCACCCACATACTTCTGCTCCTCCTTCGCGGATCCACAATCACAGGGTATGGGTGCCCAAACCGACGAGACAATAGCCAGTTAAACAAAACACGCTGCGTTGGGGTGAACTGCAGGTGGTCAGACATGGTCAAAATGTTACAACAACACTCCAACAGTTGCAAAACCACAAAATGACCATATGGGAGTGAGAAACCTGTTGTAGAGGCCTTAAATAGGGTTGATGAGGGTAATTTAAATCAATTTCAGCCTCCAAAACCGTTATATGTCCATTTTGTCAGGTTGCGTGAAAAATACGCATTACGGTGGGCATACGGATTACATACGCAACATTACATGCGCAAAATACGCGACCACACCTTGCCTACGGAGTTCTTACGGACCACCGTATTTCTAATTTTGGAGCGTATTACGGCCGTAAAATACGGACCGTATTTTTCAACGCTGAGTGTGAGGCCGGCCTGAGACGTGGGAACTCTGCTGACCGCAATCCCTAATCCTCTCTAACCACACTAAAGGCAGCCGTGGATTGCGCCTAACGCTCCCTATGCAACTCGGCACAGCCTGAGAAACTAGCTAGCCTGAAGATAGAAAATAAGCCTACCTTGCCTCAGAGAAATACCCCAAAGGAAAAGGCAGCCCCCCACATATAATGACTGTGAGTAAGATGAAAAGACAAACGCAGAGATGAAATAGATTTAGCAAAGTGAGGCCCGACTTTCTGAACAGAGCGAGGATAGGAAAGGTAACTTTGCGGTCAACCCAAAACCCTACAAACAACCACGCAAAGGGGCAAAAAGACCCTCCGTACCGACTAACGGTACGGAGGTACACCCTCTGCGTCCCAGAGCTTCCAGCAAGCAAGAAAAAACCAAATAAGCAAGCTGGACAGAAAAAACAGCAAACAAAAATAACAAAAGCGGAACTTAGCTATGCAGAGCAGCAGGCCACAGGAACGATCCAGGAGGAAGCAAGTCCAATACTAGAACATTGACTGGAAGCCAGGATCAAAGCACTAGGTGGAGTTAAATAGAGCAGCACCTAACGACTTTACCACATCACCTGAGGAAGGAAACTCAGAAGCCGCAGTACCACTTTCCTCCACCAAAGGAAGCGCATAGAGAGAATCAGCCGAAGTACCACTTGTGACCACAGGAGGGAGCTCTGCCACAGAATTCACAACATAACCCCTCTTGAGGAGGGGTCACCGAACCCTCACCAGAGCCCCCAGGACGACCAGGATGAGCCATATGAAAGGCACGAACAAGATCGGGAGCATGGACATCAGAGGCAAAGACCCAGGAATTATCTTCCTGAGCATAACCCTTCCACTTAACCAGATACTGGAGTTTCCGTCTTGAAACACGAGAATCCAAAATCTTCTCCACAATATACTCCAACTCCCCCTCCACCAAAACCGGAGCAGGAGGATCAACAGATGGAACCATAGGTGCCACGTATCTCCGCAACAATGACCTATGGAATATGTTATGGATGGAAAAAGAATCTGGAAGGGTCAAACGAAAAGACACAGGATTAAGAACCTCAGAAATCCTATACGGACCAATGAAACGAGGTTTAAACTTAGGAGAGGAAACCTTCATAGGAATATGACGAGAAGACAACCAAACCAAATCCCCAACACGAAGTCGGGGACCCACACAGTATCTGCGATTAGCGAAACGTTGAGCCTTCTCCTGGGACAAGGTCAAATTGTCCACTACATGAGTCCAAATCTGCTGCATCCTGTCCACCACAGTATCCACACCAGGACAGTCCGAAGACTCAACCTGCCCTGAAGAGAAACGAGGATGGAACCCAGAGTTGCAGAAAAACGGCGAAACCAAGGTAGCCGAGCTGGCCTGATTATTAAGGGCGAACTCAGCCAAAGGCAAAAAGGACACCCAGTCATCCTGATCAGCAGAAACAAAGCATCTCAGATATGTTTCCAAGGTCTGATTGGTTCGTTCGGTCTGGCCATTGGTCTGAGGATGGAAAGCCGAGGAAAAAGACAAGTCAATGCCCATCCTAGCACAAAAAGCTCGCCAAAACCTCGAAACAAACTGGGAACCTCTGTCAGAAACGATATTCTCTGCCATGTAAACGAACCACATGCTGGAAGAACAATGGCACCAAATCAGAGGAGGAAGGTAATTTAGACAAGGGTACCAAATGGACCATCTTAGAGAAGCGATCACAAACCACCCAAATGACTGACATTTTTTGAGAGACGGGAAGATCTGAAATAAAATCCATAGAGATATGTGTCCAAGGCCTCTTCGGGACCGGCAAGGGCAAAAGCAACCCACTGGCACGAGAACAGCAGGGCTTAGCCCGAGCACAAATCCCACAGGACTGCACAAAAGAACGCACATCCCGCGACAGAGATGGCCACCAAAAGGATCTAGCCACTAACTCTCTGGTACCAAAGATTCCAGGATGACCAGTCAACACCGAACAATGAACCTCAGAGATAACTTTATTCGTCCACCTATCAAGGACAAACAGTTTCTCCGCTGGGCAACGATCAGGTTTATTAGCCTGAAATTTTTGCAGCACCCGCCGCAAATCAGGGGAGATGGCAGACACAATTACTCCCTCTTTGAGAATACCCGCCGGCTCAGATAAACCCGGAGAGTCGGGCACAAAACTCCTAGACCGGGCATCCGCCTTCACATTTTTAGAGCCCGGAAGGTACGAAACCACAAAGTCAAAACGGGCAAAAAAACAGCGACCAACGAGCCTGTCTAGGATTCAACCGCTTGGCAGACTCGAGATAAGTCAAGTTCTTATGATCAGTCAAGACCACCACGCGATGCTTAGCTCCTTCAAGCCAATGATGCCACTCCTCGAATGCCCACTTCATGGCCAGCAACTCTCGATTGCCAACATCATAATTTCGCTCAGCAGGCGAAAACTTCCTGGAAAAGAAGGCGCATGGTTTCATCACCAAGCAATCAGAACTTCTCTGCGACAAAACAGCCCCCGCTCCAATCTCAGAAGCATCAACCTCGACCTGGAATGGAAGCGAAACATCTGGTTGACACAACACAGGGGCAGAAGAAAAACGACGCTTCAACTCTTGAAAAGCTTCCACAGCAGCAGAAGACCAATTGACCACATCAGCACTCTTCTTGGTCAAATCGGTCAATGGTTTAGCAATACTAGAAAAATTGCAGATGAAGCGACGATAAAAATTAGCAAAGCCCAGGAACTTTTGCAGACTTTTCAGAGATGTCGGCTGAGTCCAATCATGGATGGCTTGGACCTTAACAGGGTCCATCTCGATAGTAGAAGGGGAAAAAATAAACCCCAAAAATGAAATCTTCTGAACACCAAAGAGACACTTTGATCCCTTCACAAACAAAGAATTAGCACGCAGGACCTGAAACACCGTTCTGACCTGCTTCACATGAGATTCCCAATCATCCGAGAAGACCAAAATATCATCCAAGTATACAATCAGGAATTTATCCAGGTACTCTCGGAAGATGTCATGCATAAAGGACTGAAACACTGATAGAGCATTGGCAAGTCCGAATGGCATTACTAGGTACTCAAAATGGCCCTCGGGCGTATTAAATGCAGTTTTCCATTCATCGCCTCGCTTAATACGCACAAGATTATACGCACCACGAAGATCTATCTTGGTGAACCAACTAGCCCCCTTAATCCGAGCAAACAAATCAGACAACAGCGGCAAGGGGTACTGAAATTTAACCGTGATCTTATTTAGAAGGCGGTAATCTATACAAGGTCTCAGCGAACCATCCTTCTTGGCCACAAAAAAGAACCCCGCTCCTAATGGCGATGATGACGGGCGAATGTGCCCCTTCTCCAAGGACTCCTTCACGTAACTCCGCATAGCGGCGTGCTCAGGCACAGATAAATTAAACAGTCGACCTTTTGGGAATTTACTACCAGGAATCAAATCGATAGCACAATCACAATCCCTATGCGGAGGTAGGGTATCGGACTTGGGCTCATCAAATACATCCCGGTAATCAGACAAGAACTCTGGGACCTCAGAAGGGGTGGATGACGAAATAGACAGAAATGGGACATCAGCATGTATTCCCTGACAACCCCAGCTGGACACAGACATGGATTTCCAATCTAATACTGGATTATGGACTTGTAGCCATGGCAACCCCAACACGACCACATCATGCAGATTATGCAACACCAGAAAGCGAATAACCTCCTGATGTGCAGGAGCCATGCACATGGTCAGCTGGGTCCAGTACTGAGGCTTATTCTTGGCCAAAGGCGTAGCATCAATTCCTCTCAATGGAATAGGACACTGCAAGGGCTCCAAGAAAAACCCACATCGCCTAGTATACTCCAAGTCCATCAAATTCAGGGCAGCGCCTGAATCCACAAATGCCATGACAGAATAAGATGACAAAGAGCAGATCAAGGTAACGGACAAAAGAAATTTTGACTGTACCGTACCAATGATGGCAGACCTAGCGTACCGCTTAGTGCGCTTAGGACAATCAGAGATAGCATGAGTGGAATCACCACAGTAGAAACACAGCCCATTCTGACGTCTGTGTTCTTGCCGTTCAACTCTGGTCAAAGTCCTATCGCACTGCATAGGCTCAGGTTTATGCTCAGATAATACCGCCAAATGGTGCACAGATTTACGCTCACGCAAGCGTCGACCGATCTGAATGGCCAAAGACATAGACTCATTCAGACCAGCAGGCATGGGAAATCCCACCAGGACATCCTTAAGGGCTTCAGAGAGACCCTTTCTGAAAATAGCTGCGAGCGCACCTTCATTCCATTGAGTGAGTACGGACCACTTTCTAAATTTCTGACAATATACCTCTATCTCATCCTGACCCTGACACAGAGCCAGCAAATTTTTCTCTGCCTGATCCACTGAATTAGGTTCATCGTACAGCAATCCGAGCGCCAGGAAAAACGCATCAATATTACATAATGCAGGATCTCCTGGCGCAAGAGAAAATGCCCAGTCCTGAGGGTCGCCACGTAAAAAAGAAATTATGATCCTAACTTGTTGAACTGGGTCACCAGAGGAGCGAGGTTTCAAAGCCAGAAATAGTTTACAATTATTTTTGAAACTCAGAAATTTAGTTCTATCTCCAAAAAACAAATCAGGAATAGGAATTCTTGGTTCCAACATAGAATTCTGAACCACAAAGTCTTGAATATTTTGTACTCTTGCCGTGAGCTGATCCACACATGAAGACAGACCTTGGATGTCCATCGCTACACCTGTGTCCTGAACCACCCAAATGTCTAGGGAAAAAAAAAGGCAAAACACAGTGCAGAGAAAAAAAAATGGTCTCAGAACTTCTTTTTTCCCTCTATTGAGAATCATTAGTACTTATGGCTTCCAGTACTGTTATGATTAGGTAATTCAGTACCACAATGGACATAGAAGTCAGAGCACATACAGTGACCTGACAATAACCCAAAAACATAGAACGAACTCTGAGACGTGGGAACTCTGCTGACCGCAATCCCTAATCCTCTCCAACCACACTAAAGGCAGCCATGGATTGCGCCTAACGCTCCCTATGCAACTCGGCACAGCCTGAGAAACTAGCTAGCCTGAAGATAGAAAATAAGCCTACCTTGCCTCAGAGAAATACCCCAAAGGAAAAGGCAGCCCCCCCACATATAATGACTGTGAGTAAGATGAAAAGACAAACGCAGAGATGAAATAGATTTAGCAAAGTGAGGCCCGACTTTCTGAACAGAGCGAGGATAGGAAAGGTAACTTTGCGGTCAACACAAAACCCTACAAACAACCACGCAAAGGGGGCAAAAAGACCCTCCGTACCGACTAACGGTACGGAGGTACACCCTCTGCGTCCCAGAGCTTCCAGCAAGCAAGAAAAAACCAAATAAGCAAGCTGGACAGAAAAAACAGCAAACAAAAATAACAAAAGCGGAACTTAGCTATGCAGAGCAGCAGGCCACAGGAACGATCCAGGAGTAAGCAAGTCCAATACTAGAACATTGACTGGAAGCCAGGATCAAAGCACTAGGTGGAGTTAAATAGAGCAGCACCTAACGACTTCACCACATCACCTGAGGAAGGAAACTCAGAAGCCGCAGTAACACTTTCCTCCACCAATGGAAGCTCATAGAGAGAATCAGCCGAAGTACCACTTGTGACCACAGGAGGGAGCTCTGCCACAGAATTCACAACACAGATGGTAGCAGCCATGGAAGCGGTTCAGTTCGCGCAATTTCACCTCCGTCCCCTACAACATGTGCTGCTGTCGGCGTGGAAAGGGAACCCGTCCTCTCTCGACTGCCGTTTCATTCTATCCCCACAGGTCAGAAAGAACCTCAGGTGGTGGATGCTGAAGTCCTCCCTGAGCCAGGGAAGGTCTTTTCTCCCAGTGCAGTGGCTGGTGGTGACCACCAATGCCAGCCTCATGGGCTGGGGGACGGTTTTCAATCACCACACAGCACAGGGGCGGTGGTCCACTCGAGAGTCTCGTCTCCCCATCAATATCCTGGAAATACGAGCTATCAGGATAGCGTTGTTCAGGTTTCACCATCTTCTGGCGGGTCACCCCGTCAGAATCCAGTCCGATAACGCCACAGCTGTGGCATACATTAACCGTCAGGGGGAACCCGCAGCAAGACGGCCATGCTCGAGGTGTCCCACATTCTCCGTTGGGCCGAAACCAACCATTCGCTCATCTCAGCGATCCACATACCAGTTGTGGAGAATTGGGCGGCGGACTTCCTCAGTCACCAGGGTCTCACATCAGGCGAGTGGTCCCTCTACCCAGAAATTTTCCAACAGATTTGTCATCGTTGGGAGATCCCGGACGTGGACCTCATGGCCTCCAGGCTAAACAACAAGGTCCCACAGTTCATTGCCCGATCCCTCGACCCACATGTCGGAGCAGATGCCTTGGTCCTGCCGTGGCGTCAATTCCGCCTCCCGTAAATTTTTCCTCCTCTCCCCCTGCTACCGAGGGTCATCAAGAAGATCAGAGCAGAAGGGCCACCAGTGATCTTCGTGGCACCGGACTGGCCGCGCCGAGCATGGCATGCGGAACTGGTTCAGCTTGTCGCCGACGTCCCCTGGCGTCTTCCAGATCGCATGGGTCTTCTCTCACAGGGCCCGATTTACCACCAGAACTCAGGGCCCTGTCTTTGACGGCCTGGCCGTTGAATCCTGGATTCTAGACCAAGTGGGTTTCACTCCCAAGGTGTCCTCCACCATGATCAGGGCTAGGAAACCCGTGTCCATGCGCAGTTACCACCGTATCTGGCGAATTTTCTTCGCATGGTGCGACGCACATGGACGATCGCCTCTGGCTTTTTCCATCCCTTCCATATTGGAATTTCTCAAATCAGGACTATAGTCGGGTCTCGCACTTAGCCCCCTCAAGGGACAGGTGTCAGCATTGTCAGTCCTGTTCCACCGAAAAATTGCCAATAGATTACCGGTTAAGACGTTCTTTCAGGGAGTTTCCCAATGCAAGTCAATGGGGAATCAAAGTTGGCAGGGAGTGCATGACAGGAAAACACCTACAGTGCCCATTTTAATGCCAAAAACATCAATTCGTATTTCTTAAGCTTGTCAATCTTAATTTACTTTATAATAATAGTTAGGCATTGAAAACAGGGGCTCATTTGGCTAAAGTTGTGGGGGGGTAGGGCTGGCTCAAGATTTTCGTGGGCCCAGGAAATGCAAAATACCGTATATACTCGAGTATAAGCTGACCCGAGTATAAGCCGACCCCCCTAATTTTGCCACAAAAAACTGGGAAAACTTATTGACTCGAGTATAAGCCTAGGGTAGAAAATGCAGCAGCTACCGGTGAATTTCAAAAATAAAAATAGATGCTCCATACCGTTCATTATTGCCCCATAGATGCTCCTTATAAAGCTGTGTCATATAGAATGCTCTGCACCGTTGATTATGGCCCCATAGATGCTCCTTATAATGCTGTGCCATATATGATCTGCACCTTTGATTATGGCCCCATAGATGCCCCTTATAATGCTGTGCCATATATGCTCTGCACCTTTGATTATGGCCCCATAGATGCCCCTTATAATGCTGTGCCATATATGCTCTGCACCTTTGATTATGGCCCCATAAATGCTCCTTATAATGTTGTGCCATATATGCTCTGCACCTTTGATTATGGCCCCATAGGTGTTCCTTATAATGCTGTGCCATATATGCTCTGCACCTTTGATTATGGCCCCATAGGTGTTCCTTATAATGCTGTGCCATATATGCTCTGCACCTTTGATTATGGCCCCATAGATGCTCCTTATAAAGCTGTGCCATATATGCTCTGCACCTTTGATTATGACCCCATAGGTGCTCCTTATAATGCTGTGCCATATATGCTCTGCACCTTTGATTATGGCCTCATAGATGCTCCTTATAATGCTGTGCCATATATGCTCTGCACCTTTGATTATGGCCCCATAGATGCTCCTTATAATGCTGTGCCATATATGCTCTGCACCTTTGATTATGGCCCCATAGGTGCTCCTTATAATGCTGTGCCATATAGAATGCGGCTGCAATAAAAAAAAAAAATCACATACTCACCTCTCTTCTCAGGACGCCAGCGCTTTCAATAATTACCTGCTCCTCATGCGGCTCCGTCTCCAGCACTGACGCTCAGCAGAGGGCGCGCACTGACTACGTCACAGCGCCCTCTAACCTGAGCGTCACTGCTAGAGGACGCTGCAGACGGAGCCGCACCGGAGGAGCAGGTAATTATAGCGCTGCGCTCCCCTTACCTGCTGCGGCGCGGTCCCTGCAGTCCCTGGCTTCTCCGGCGCTGCAGCTTCTTCCTGTAATTGAGCGGTCACATGCTCATAATGCCCTATGGGGGTGGAGCCGCCTATTCATTTCTGTAATGAGCGGTGCCATGTGACTGCTCAGTACAGGAAGAATCTGCAGCGCCGGAGAAGCCAGGGACTGCAGGGACCGCGCCGCAGCAGGTAAGTATGACTACACAGCCCCCGCTCCCCCTCCCCTGCCAACACCCGGGTATATGACTCGAGTATAAGCCGAGAGGGGGACTTTCAGCCCAAAAAAATGGGCTGAAAATCTCGGCTTATACTCGAGTATATACGGTACGTCACGGCGGTGGAGCAGGGAGAGGTAAGTATTTCAACTTTGCAAGTGCTGCGATCCTGAGCAAGCAGGGGGGCCCACTAATTGGCACTGGCACAGGGCCCCTCATAGTACGGTGGTGTGTTTGACGGCGGGCGGCGCCTCCCATTGCCAGAGACTTTTGTGTACTATGAGGGGCCCTGTGCCAGTGCCAACGAGTATGCCCCCCCACCTGATGAAGGATCCTGCACTTTCATCTGCACCTTCCTCTTTGTCCCTGTGTAAGGTGGTATAGTATGCGGGAAGGGGAACCTGACTTTCAGCAGGGTCAGATTCTGGCTGTGTAGAGTGCAAGGGGAATGTAGTGGTCTGGGTCAATGTACCAGCAGACTCATCTAGCAGTGGCTGGCCAATGGGCAGGATGAGGAAGAAACAGATATAGGCCCAAATAAGAAAGTAGGCTAAATGCAGTTCAAAATTGCTAAGAGGACTAAACTGGCGGCATTGCTTTGTTCAGCGGAGGACAACTGTAAGGAGTGGCTGACACAGTTACTAGGCCCAAATAAGTAAGTAGGCTAAATGCAGTTCAAAATTGCTAACAGGACTAAACTGGCGGCATTGCTTTGTTCAGCGGAGGACAACTGTAAGGAGTGGCTGACACAGTTACTAGGCCCAAATAAGTAAGTAGGCTAAATGCAGTTCAAAATTGGTAACAGGAATACACAGGCGGCATAGCTTTTTTCAGCGGAGGAGGACAACTGTTATGAGAGGCTCACACAGACTTAGTAGGCCTAAAATAAAAAAGTAGGCTAAATGCAGTTCAAAATTGGTAACAGGAGTACAGAGGCGGCATTGCTTTGTTCAGTGGAGGACAACTGTAATAAGTGGCTCAGACAGACTTAGTAGGCCTAAAATAAAAAAGTAGGCTAAATGCAGTTCACAATTGGTAACAGGAGTACACAGGCGGCATTGCTTTGTTCAGTGGAGGACAACTGAAATATGTGGCTCAGACAGGCTTAGTAGGCCTAAAATAAAAAAGTGGGCTAAATACAGTTCACAATTGGTAACAGGAGTACACAGGTGGCATTGCTTTGTTCAGTGGAGGACAACTGTAATAAGTGGCTCAGACAGACTTAGTAAGGCTAAAATAAAAAAGTAGGCTAAACGCAGTTCACAATTGGTAACAGGAGTACACAGGTGGCATTGCTTTGTTCAGTGGAGGACAACTGTAATAAGTGGCTGACACAGTAGGCCAAAGTAATAAAGTGGGCTAAATGTCAGCCCAAAAAATGTTCATAAATAAACTGATAGCATAGCTAGGTACAGGGGTGGGCTCATCTGCTGAGTAGCAGACAGTGGTAGTTAGCGCAAAGTATTAACTGCTCTAAATGGAGGCCTTGGCCCCTGTATATTTTTACTATCATCTATCATTTCAACAAATTTGTATTGGCAGTGCCATTGAAGGATTTAACAGCACAGACTACACAGTGGTGGAGCAGGGAGAGGTAAGTTTTGCAAGTGGTAGAGCACTGTTCGAGCTGGGGGGGAACACTCTCATGGGCGGCGGTACAGGCCCAGGGCCCCTCATATTACGACGGTGTGTCTGACGTTGGTTGTGCACCACCACCATCAGAGACACTTTATTGTACTATGAGGGACCCTGTGCCAGTGCCGTCCCAAGAGTGGGCACACCCACCTGTCCAGGCAAACGGCACTCGCACTGGTTCTTGCACCAAGTGGTGACCACGGCCCTGTGGGGGGAGTCAGCTCATTTTGTGAGGTATAAAAATGGCCTATGGTGGACATTCAGCAGCTGCAAATGGAGGAATTGGAGGAGTCAGTAAGATGAGGCCAAAAGCAAGACATTTTTCAGGCAAGCTACGTGTCAGCAGGGGAAGGTGGGACAAAATAATTTGAAATCCATGATTGGTTCATTTTAATGAAGGTTAGATCATCAACATTTCGGGTAGCCAAACGTGTCCTTTTTTCGGTCAGTATTGAACCAGCAGCACTGAAGACTCTTTCTGATAGCACACTAGCAGCTGGGCAAGCGAGCTCCTGTAATGCATATTCTGCCAATTCAGGCCAGGTGTCTATTTTAGATGCTCAGTAATCAGGGGGGAATGACCTGTGAGGAAGAACATCGATAAGGGAGGAAAAATAGTTGGTAACCATACTGGACAAATGCTGTCTCCTGTCACTTTGAATTGATGCAGCAGTACCTGTCGTGTCTGCGGTCATTGCGAAATCACTCCACAACCTGGTCATAAAACCCCCTCTGTCCAACGCCACTTCGGATTTGTGCACCTCTAACACCTCTGCCCTGTTGCCCCCTACAGCTCGTGTGAGAACCATCACCGCCTCTGTGTGCTGGGAATGCCTGAACCAAACGGTCTACAAGCGGTGCTTGTTTGTAGCCAATATTTGCTCCAGGTTCTCATGTGGCATGATATTTTGTAATTTTCCTTTGTATCGTGGATCCAGGAGGCAGGTCAACCAGTAATCGTCATCGGTCATCATTTTGATAATGCAGGGGTCCCTTTTTAGGATACGCAAGGCATACTCTGCCATGTGGGCCAATGTTCCAGGTGTCAACTCACTGCTTGTGCTGGGTTGAGGAGCACTTTCTTGCAAATCATAACTTGTGGTCCGCAAAAACCCTGTACCTGAGCTTGCAAAGCCACCAGTTTCTATTGCCCCCTGAGAAGCATCCTCCTCCCATAAATATTCATCCCCATCATCCTCCTCCTTTTCGTCCGCCACCTCATCCAGGAGCGTTCTCTGACCAGACAATGGCTGACTGTCATCAAGGCTTCCCTCCTCCTTGACTGAAGACGCCTGCTCCTTGATGTGCGTGAAACTTTGCATCAGCAGACACATTAGTGGGATGCTCATGCTTATGATGGCGTCGTCTGCACTTACCAGCCGTGTGCATTCCTCAGAACACTGAAGGACTTGACAGAGGTCTTGGAGCTTCGACCACTGCACACCAGACAACTCCATGTCTGCCATCCAACTGCCTGCCCGTGTATGTGTATCCTCCCACAAATAAATGACAGCACGCCTCTGTTCGCATAGCCTCTGAAGCATGTGCAGTGTGGAGTTCCACCTTGTTGCAACGTCAATTATTAGACGGTGCTGGGGAAGATTCAGTGATCGCTGATGGTTCTGCATAAGGCTGGAGTGTACGGGCGATCGGCGAATGTGCAAGCAAAGTCTTCGCATCTTCAGTAGCAGGGCTGGTAACTCTGGATAATTTTTCAGGAAGCACTGCACCACCAGGTTCAAGGTGTGAGCCAGGCAAGGAATGTGTTTCAGTTCTGAAAGGGCTATGGCAGCCATAAAATTCCTTCCGTTATCACTGACTACCTTGCCTGCCTCAAGATGTACACTGCCCAGCCATGACTGAGTTTTTTGCTGCAAGTACTCGGCCAGTACTTCCGCGGTGTGTCTGTTGTCGCCCAAACACTTTATTTGTAGCACAGCCTGCTGACGCTTACCACTAGCTGTTTCATAATGGGAGACCTCGTGTGCAACACTGCCAGCTGCGGATGGAGTGGTCGTGCGACTGCGCTCTGTGGACGAGCTTTCACTTCTGGAGGAGGAGGAGGGGTGGCGAACTCCTACAGCCAACTGTTTCCTAGACCGTGGGCTAGGCAGAACTGTCCCACTATGGCTGTCCCCTGTGGACGCTGCATCCACCACATAACCCAGTGCGCCGTGATGGACACGTAACGTCCCTGGCCATGCCTACTGGTCCATGCATCTGTTGTGAGGTGCACCTTTCTACTTCACGGTCTTTGACATGCTGATGGAGGGCTGGGATGGCTTTTCTTGCAAAGAAGTGTCGACTGGGTAGGTCATAGCGTGGTACTGCGTAGGCCATCAGGGCTTTGAAAGCTTCACTTTCAACCAACCGGTAGGACATCATCTCTAACGAGATTAGTCTAGCAATGTGGGCGTTCAAACCCTGTGTACGCGGATGACAGGATGAGTACTTTCTTTTCCTAATGAGAGTCTCTTGTAGGGTGAGCAGGACTGGAGAGCTGCATATGGTGGAACTAGCGGGGGTGGTGGTGGACATGGCAGATTGAGAGAGGGTTGGTGATGGTATTCTTGATGTTGGCCTACCTACAGTGTTTCCTACCAAGAACCTTGTGATTCCCTGACTGCTTTGGCCTTGCAACGATACCTCCACATTTGCTGCTGGTGGTGTCCTAACCGGTCGGCTTACTGTGAGGGAAGCAATGTAGCGTTGCTGACTACCTTCATTCTGAGCAGGTGCACCAATGGTACTGGACGTTTGGTAGTTAGTCCAGGCTTGCAAGTGCATGCTGGTTAAATGTCTACGCATGCACGTTGTATTTAAACTTAGGAGATTCTTCCCTCTGCTAAAGGTCTTTGAGCACTTCTTACAGATAACTTTGCACTGATCATTCGGATCTTGGTTAAAAAATGCCCACACTGCACTCTTCCTACTATGGATTACCTTTTCAGGCATTGCACGATGTGCTACTTTCACCGGATGGCCACGGTGTCCTAAAACTGTTTTTGGATTTGACAAACATTTTTGGCCAGATACGGGTCTGCCAGATGAAAGCTGTTGCGCTGTAGATGGCTGCTGCGGATCATCCTCCTCTGCTTCTGAGCCTCTGGCAGCGGCACCCTCTTCCCCCAATGGCTGCCAATCTGGGTCAACAATTGGGTCATCTATCACCTCCTCTTCAATTTCATGTGCACCTTCCTCTGTTTCACCGTGTAAGGTGCTATAGCGTTCGTGACGGGGCACCATAGTCTCATCAGGGTCAGATTCTGGCTCAGTACACTGCCAGGGCAATGTAGTGATCTGAGTCAATGGAACAGCATAATAATCTAGCTGTGGCTGTGCACTCCATGTCCGATTCATCTTGTAATGGGCTTTTAACAATTTCCCTCTCTAACCCAGGCATGGTATGTGTAAAGAGCTCCATGGAGTAAACTGTAGTTTCTCCTGCCGCATCCTTCACTTTTGGTTCGGATGAAGGACACAAGGAGGCGACTTGTTCCTGACCGGGAGCATCCACTGATGACTCGCTGCTTTTAAATTTCGAACCTTCTGAAGCAAGGAAAGCCAAAACTTTTTCCTGCTGCTCCGGCTTTAAAACCTGTTTTCGTACTTCCAGACAAGGGAGCCTTCGATGCCTTGTGTAGCCAGACGATAATGCTGGCTCAACACCTCGAGCCTTTGGTGCTATTTTGCTTTTCCCACTACCACCAGATGCTCCACCACCACCAACACCACCATCAGTACCAGCTGGCAACGCTCGCCCACGGCCTCTTCCACCAGACTTTCTCATTTTTGGAAAAATGTAACCAAAATAACAACCGTTATATGGTACTGTGAAACAAGGTAGAAGGTGTATATAAACTTGTGGAGAATTTTAATCTCACTTTTTTGGGGGGAGGAGACTGCAACAAAACTCAGGCGTAGTGTATTACACTACACAATGTAAGTGGCAGAACATGGCTGGAAGATGTACGACAAACTAACAGAACTGTGATGTAGATCCACTTAGTGCCAATTTAAATCTCCCTTTTATTTGGGGGAGACTGCAACAAAACTCAGGCCCAGTGTATTACACTACACAATGTAAGTGGCAGAACGTGGCTGTAAGATATACAACAAACTAACAGAACTGTGACGTAGATCCACTTAGTGCCAATTTAAATCTCCCTTTTATTTGGGGGAGACTGCAACAAAACTCAGGTCCAGTGTATTACACTACACAATGTAAGTGGCAGAACGTGGATGGAAGATGTACGACAAACTAACACAACTGTGACGTAGATCCACTTAGTGCCAATTTAAATCTCCCTTTTTGGGGGGGGAGACTGCAACTAAACTCAGGCCCAGTGTATTACACTACACAATGTAAGTGGCAGAACGTGGCTGGAAGATATACGACAAACTAACACAACTGTGACGTAGATCCACTTGTTGCCAATTTAAATCTCCCTTTTTTGGGGGGGAGACTGCAACTAAACTCAGGCCCAGTGTATTACACTACACAATGTAAGTGGCAGAACGTGGCTGGAAGATATACGACAAACTAACACAACTGTGACGTAGATCCACTTAGTGCCGATTTAAATCTCCCTTTTATTTGGGGGAGACTGCAACAAAACTCAGGCCCAGTGTATTACACTACACAATGTACAGTGGGGCAAAAAAGTATTTAGTCAGTCAGCAATAGTGCAAGTTCCACCACTTAAAAAGATGAGAGGCGTCTGTAATTTACATCATAGGTAGACCTCAACTATGGGAGACAAACTGAGAAAAAAAAATCCAGAAAATCACATTGTCTGTTTTTTTTAACATTTTATTTGCATATTATGGTGGAAAATAAGTATTTGGTCAGAAACAAACAATCAAGATTTCTGGCTCTCACAGACCTGTAACTTCTTCTTTAAGAGTCTCCTCTTTCCTCCACTCATTACCTGTAGTAATGGCACCTGTTTAAACTTGTTATCAGTATAAAAAGACACCTGTGCACACCCTCAAACAGTCTGACTCCAAACTCCACTATGGTGAAGACCAAAGAGCTGTCAAAGGACACCAGAAACAAAACCTGACAAAATGGACATTTAACGGTTTTGGCAGCTGAAATTGATTTAAATTACCCTCATCAACCCTATTTAAGGCCTGTACAACAGGTGGCTCACTCCCATATGGTCATTTTGTGGTTTGTCAACTGTTGGAGTGTTGTGATAACATTTGTACCATGTCTGACCACCTGCAGTTCACCCCAACGCAGCAGGTTTTGGTCAACTGGCTATTGTCTCGTCGGTTTGGGCACCCATACCCTGTGATTGTGGATCCGCGAAGGAGGAGCAGAAGAATGTGGGTGCATCCTCTTCTGACTAAACGCCTCACTAAAGGCCATTTTCATCGGCTATATACAGCTCTGCGGGAACATCCTGAAAAGTTTTATCTCTACTGTCGCATGACAATCCAAACATTTGACAGATTGTTGGAGATATTACGCCCAGGAGTAACATTTCAGGACACAAGGCTGTGCAAAGCTATCTCCGCTGAGGAGCGTTTTCTCCTCACGTTACGGTATGTATTCTACATCCTCACATACTGTATGTTGATGATCTTTTTTTTTTAACCTTTTTTTTTTTAATTCATTTTTTTCCCGGAATATGTGTACATTATGTCCAAAGCAGATGTGACAAAGTGACGTAACTGTTATAGTTAAGCCCTTTAAGGACATTTTTCCCTTTCCAGCGTTAATCTAGTATCAGACAAATGCAAATATGATTGTGCTTATTCATGTTTTGTGTTCACTCTTGAAACAGTCCTGATAATTTTTTTATTTTTCACTTACAGATTTCTGTCCACTGGATTGTCCTTTGCGGGTCTCCACCTTGAATTTTTGATTGGCCGCTCCACCATTTCTGGCATTGTGCGGTTAACCTGTCGCCAAATATGGGATAGACTTAAGGACCTTTTGATGCCTGAGCCAAAACAGGCTGATTGGCTCAAAATAGCCCGTGGTTTCCAGGTCAATTGTGACTTCCCAAACTGCGTTGGAGCGGTGGATGGGAAACATATTAGGGTACGTAAGCCGCCAAACTCTGGCTCCCAATTCTACAACTATAAGCAGTTTTTCTCTGTAGTTCTGTTAGCTGTAGTTGACAGTAACTACAGGTTTATAATTGTAGACATTGGGGCCTATGGCCGAACTGGAGACTCTAGGGTCTTCAATTCGTCTATAATGGGTCGACGGCTACGTGACAACCATTTAGACCTCCCACCACCACAACTCCCAGGCTCCACTGCAGAAGCACTGGCTTTTTTTGGTTGGAGATGAGGCCTTCCAACTCACCAGACACGTCATGAGGCCTTATCCCCGGCGCAACCTGGACCACCGTCGGAGGATATTTAATTTGCGCCTTTCTAGGGCGCGCAGACTGGTGGAGTGCGCCTTTGGTATTCTGGTGGCCAAATGGCGTGTCCTACAGACTGCCATGCAGCTCAGTGAGGCTACAGTCAATGAAGTAATCAAAGCATCAGTAATTTTGCACAACTATACCCGCATACATGATTGCTTCTCAGATGGTAATGATGAACACATGTTGCGTAGTGTAATTAGGCCAACACCACATGGCCCTCCTCCGCGCCGTCCCCTTTCTGGCATCAAAGTTAGGGATGTATTGACCAATTATTTTGTTTCTCCTCAGGGTTCTACTCCCTGGCAAGATTATGCTGTTTCTCAGTTGTGATTTCATTTTTTTAAAGATATGTTTGGGAAATATACTATTTTCATCCACTGAAACCGTACTGTGTGTGTTTTGTTTCCTTACTGACCATATGTTTATGTTTTCTGAATATGTGTGTGATGCAAAAATGATTAATCCACAAACATCAATTGGCTTTGTTGAGAACTTTTTACTAACATAGCAACCCTTTTGTTTGGCTCCTTACACCATATTTTAGCCATATGGTTTGTATAACCCTTTTTTATGGGTTGCTTTCTAACAAGGATCCACGACAAAGTGGAAATGGTGTGCAAACACAAAATTAACATGGTAGCCAGCTACCAAAATAAAAACAAAATAAGCAAAAAAACCAAAATATTACAGATCCCTGTAAGTTGGTGGGGGAGATGTTGCCAGCTCTGGGTCCTGGTCTGGGGGCCTTTGTTGGGCTGATGGCAGTTCATCCTGTGAGGATGCAGTGGCTTGTGGCCCAGAATACTGGCCTTGTCCATATTGGCCAGATGTGTGGTGACCATAAGCCAATTGGCTCTGTGCATCATGCTGAGGTACAGATTGCCTTGCATCATACCCCAACCCAAAATGGCCATGTTGTCCAAACCCAGGTTGGGACCAGCCAACATCACTGGGTCTGGAGAAGTGGCCATATTGGGATTGGGGGTTGTAGCCTGCCATTTGGTAGTCTGATGGCCTTTGTAGATTTTGGGATGGGAGGGGTTGAAGTGGAGGCATACGTGGAGTAGGTGCTGCAAATCCTGATTGATTTTGCTCCTGTTGAGGGAATTGAAGGCGCAAGCTGTCTTCGCTCCAGATATTCAAAAACCTCATAGGGATTATTTGGAGGGGTGCTTAAATCAATCAGGATTTGCATACACCCTCTCACACGTAGCCTCACCTCTCGGGGAAGGGGTCTAAGGTAACGGGCAAGGCTGCGGGCAAAGGCCTCCTCGCCATCATCCGTGGCTGCCCTGGCCAAATAATTGAGGACCCCAGCATCAACATCACTTCTGGCTTCAAGCTCTCTCCTTCGCCGGGATCTCCGTAAAGGCCCAGCTGCCTGTGGGGATGACACCAGTGGGCCTGTAGGGCTGCTGCTGTGGCCATGTTCCACAAGCCTTTCCGCATCATGTGCTGCTGAGGGTGGTGGTGCAGCATCTTCCTCACTTGCTGCTGCCTGCAGTGATGATGATGCTGATGGGTCCTCAAGGATGGATGCTGATGAAGCCAAAGATGGTCCTGCAACCTCTTCCTCCACACTTACAGGATCTATGATAGGGGCAGATTCTGATCCGGTTTCCCTCTCTGTGAGGTTAGACTGTGTTCTGTTAATAAAACAATAAAAGGTAATTATTTTGTGGACATTGTTTAATTACACATCTGTGTGCAATATTACCACAAAAAAAACACAACCTCAGATCAGCACAACATCTCCTTCTCTACTCCCCTCTTATCTCATATTCACACAAGAATATACAAGATTTGTCTTGTGGATCCCCACAAATGTACCAAACACTATCACAACACATCATAATGTGGCATACCATTTCAAGCTAGACCAAAACCATGAAGAACCACCTCTTCAAACAATCAGATAACATGCAGTAACAACCCATCCCACAAAACACTGCATGAACATCTCTAAACTTGCATACTACATTCTCACCCATCCCTTGTTGAAGCTTGGGATGCTTGACGGCCAGTGTCCTCTCTCCTCCAGGACACTTTTTGAATTTATGCTTGTTTACATTATTGTTTGCACTATATTGACACATCCTTACATGTAATTTGCAATGTCATAACCCTATTCCACAAAACAGACTAAGATTTAGTTTCATTACAAATGTGTTGAGTGGTTTTTACTTACTGCCTAAGATCCATACTGACATCCAAAAAGGAAAGACGGTCATAGTATATATATTTCCGCTTCTTCAGTGGGGCTGCTGACCCACTTCTAGCCCGCTGCTGTCTTTCCCGCCGGTATTGGTCCCGGATGCTGCGCCATCGTGTCATAACATCATCCACTGCAATTACATGGTCAGAAATATTGTTCAATATCATTCTGAACATAGCTTATTCCAGTTGTCAGTCATATTTTTTATTTTTGTTTAAAAAGTTGGTAGAGCACCATAATTTCCATGGTGAGGCAGATGATAAAGGGGTTACATGCAGAGGTCTATATATCGTACACAGTTAATAACTTGACAGTATCAGACTGGTAGAGAGGGGAGAGAACTCGGTTCTTGCAAACATACATTAGGTAAGATAGGATAGGATAGTACAGGAAAATGCCTTGTGCAATAATGAGACTACTGTGCGAAATTATGTAAAAATAAGACAAGGGACAACACCCTTCTGGACGGGTTATGAGGCCAAGAAAATATTTAGCAGGGCAAGATCAAGATGAACTATGTCCAGAAACACTTTGGCATGTTACTCAGCTTTACAAAATGCCAAAAAAAAGCCATAAATGACATATAAAGATAAAAATGATTGCTCAAGTAATCATGTAGGGAAAGCATCTTTTAAAGTTAAATCTTGTGAATACATGAGTGTACTTACATAGACTTGTCTGCTCCGCACGTGGCCGTTGGGCATAATTGGGGAATAGGAGCCCACAGATGGCCCTCCAAGCTGCCTCTTTCCTGGCCCGGTTGGAGTAGTTGGGATCCCGCTGGTCCCATATTTCTGGCCTTTCTTGGACCAGGATGAGGAGCATATCCACGTTAATGATGGATGCCATGCTGCTTGGAACTCTGTGGAGGCGAGCACCAGACTTCCGGGATGTCTGTGTGGCTTTTTGAGCTAATTAGCATGTCTGAGTTTCATGATTGAGGGCTTGGCTCAATTCCTTGCACCTGGCGATGTCTGGAGATGTCTGGCGTATTTAACGCAAGTCACACTGTTGGTCCGTGTGTAATCCGTATATTTCTCGCCCCCATAGACTTTCATTGGCGATTTTTTTGCGCACTACGGTGACAAACGCAGCATGCTGTGATTTTCTATGGCCGTAGAAGGCCGTATAATACGGATCCATAAAAAATACGGCAGGTAGAAGCTTGGCCATAGAGATGCATTGTACCGTGTGCAATCCGTATTTTCTGCACCTCTCTTACGTCCGTAAAACTCGCTAGTGTGAGGCCAGCCTCAGGGGTTCAAGGTGCTCACCACACATCTAGATAAGTTCTTTGTGGGGTCTAGTTTCCAAAATAAAGGCACATGAGGGGCTCTCCAAATGGGACATGGCATCTGCTCTCGATTCCAGCCAATTTTGCGTTCAAAAGTCAAACTGTGATCCTTCCCTTCCGAGCACACAGTGTATTTCCCACACGTATGCGGCATCTGCATGCTCAGGAAAAATTGTACAACAATTTTGGGATATATTTTCTCCTGTTGCCCTCGTGAAAATAAAAAAAAATGGGTATTAACATTTTCGTAAAAAAAGTAAAATGTTTATTTTCTCCTGCCACATTCCATTACTTCCTGTGAAGCACCTGAAGGGTTAATAAACTTCTTGAACATGGTTTTGAGCACCTTGAGGGGTGCAGATATTAGAATGGTGTCACTTTGGGGTATTTTCTGTCATACAGACCCTTCAAAGTCACTTCAAATGTGATGTGGTCCCTAAAAAAATGTTTTTGTTTTTGCTTTTAACCCTTCTAACTTCCTAATAAAAAAAAATAATGTTTCAAAAATTGTTATCATTGGAAGTACATGTGGAAAAGGTTATTTATTAACTATTTTGTGTGATATAACTGTAACATTTTCACAAATAAATGCAAATTGTATCAAACAAATTTACCACTCTCATGAGGTACAATATGTCACGAGAAAATAATCTCAGAATGAGTGGGATCTGTTGAAGCGTTTCAGAGTTATTACCTCATAAAGTGACACTGGTCCGAATTGAAAAAATTGGCCTGGTCAGGAAGGTGAAAACAGTCTCTGAGGTGAGGGGGTTAAAGTATGTTTCGCCATCGCCACATTGGGGGACACAGGACAGTGGGTGTATGCTGCTGCCACTAGGAAGCTGACACTTAAGTAAATACAAAAAGGGTCAACCTCGCCTCTGCAGTATACACCGCCCACTGGCTCCTGATAGAACCAGTTTAAGCTTAGTGTCCATAGAAGGCACAGTGGGGTCTGTTATTCAGACCACATTTTCTTTATTTTGATTTTTAACAACCTTTTGCACAAGAGGAAGACTGGGGTGACGGACCCTTTCAAGGGGCTGATCTCCCCCAAACATCAATAGGCGAGCACGGCGAATGTCGCCTCCCCGTACCCTCTCCTGCGACGTGGGATGACACAGCCCTGTGAAATCCTAGGGGATCGAACCTTTAGGATACACAGAGGCCCCCCTTGACATGGCGTCCGGCTGCTCCCCTCTGCACCACCACTGTTTTAACAGCGGTGCTGCATGGCTCTGGATGGTCCCTCTCCACCTCCCCAGCAAAGGGGATGATGAATCGAAGGCTCCTGCATCGTCCCCCCTCTTACTATTCCCAGTAGACCAGCTCCAGCAGTGAGTTATCGGCACGGGGTGGGGGCTCCTGAGCGCACCGGCGGCCGGACTCTTCTAAATTAGGCCCCGGCTTCGGCCTTACACTAGGCCGCAGGCCGGAAAAACGCCACCCACTGGGCTTCTCGGACACTGCGAGAAACGCCTTCAAACTCTCGGCGGCCATCTTTGGTCCTCCTAACGCCGGTAAAGCAACTCTGCCGGGGCACAGGACCTGGATAAGTGCTATGCCACCCTACCGCAGGTCCCCCCTCCATATAGCCTACTCTGACAGCTGCCCACAAAGTGCTCTGTTAATTTTCAGCCACACATAAAGTGCTCCGTTGATCTTTTCTGCCGCAGCATCCCTGCAACTCCTTTTGGAGGTTAACGAGGTTCAACATGTCTCTATCTAAAACCTCCAAAAAGTCCTCTAAAACACATACAGTGTTTTCACTTCTTGCTCCTCCTGTCAAGCAGGCATACTGCTCCGCTCTGTCATGCTTGTGACCCTAAATGGGCTCAGGGGCCCCCTACCGTGACCGATCCCACGATGACCAGTCCCCTTGAGTGGGCTTTGTCACTCTCGCAATCTATGGCTTCCTTGACTAAAGTGATCGAGTCCCTCCAGGAGCAGGACTACTGATCCGCCTGCCCAAGAAAATTCCCCTACAGCAGGGGAATCTTCGGCCTGCAGGGGCCGTTCTCATTCTAGACACAAGCGGGCATCTACACTGTGTTCCAAATTATTATGCAAATTGGATTTAAGTGTCCTAAAGATTTAATTGTTTTGTTTTTCAAATAAACTTGTGGATGGTATTGTGTCTCAGGGCTCAATAGATAACTGAAATCAATCTTAAACACATATGATAATTAGTTTTCCAGGTGATTCTAATTAAAGGAAAACTACTTAAAAATGATATATTCCACATTATTAAGCAGGCCAAAGTTTTCAAGCAATATGAGAAATAAAAAATTAGATACTTTACAAAAACTTTGTAACAAATTCATTGGATTAAGAGAGCAGCTGCCAAAATACCATTACAAAGCAGCAAACAGTTATTGGAGCTGCTGGTGCCTCTGGAGTCCCTCGAACCTCAAGGTGTATGATCCTTCAAAGGCTTACTGTGGTGCATAAACCTACTATTCGGCCACCCACAAACAGTTTTCACAAGCAGAAACGGTTGCAGTGGGCCCAGATATACATGAAGACTAATTTTCAAACAGTCTTGTCGAGCAACCCTGGATCGTCCAGATGGATGGAGTAGTGGATGGTTGGTGGATGGCCACAATGTCGCAACAAGGCTGCGACGTCAGCAAGGAGGTGGAGAAATCATGTTTTGGGCCTGAATCACGGTGAAACAGCTGGTGGGGCCCTTTAAGGTTCCTGGAGATGTGAAAATGACATCAGTAAAGTAAATATCGTTTCTGACTGACAACTTTCTTCCGTGGTCTAAAAGCAGAAACGTGCCTTCAGGAGCAAAATCATCTTCATGCATGACAATGCCCCATCTCATGCTGCAAATAATATCTCTGAGTCATTGGCTGCTATGGGCATAAAAGGAGATAAATTCATGGTGTGGCCACCATCTTCCCCTGACCTCAACCCTATAGAAACCTTTGGAGTATCATCCAGCACAAGATCTATGAGGGTGGGAGGCAGTTCACATCAAAACAGCGGCTCTGGGAAGCTATTCTGACTTCATGCAAAGACGTACAAGCAGAAACTCTCCAAAAACTCAAGAATGCAAGAATTGTGAAGCTGATATCAAAGAAGGGGTCCTATGTTAACATGTAACTTGGCCTGTTAGGAGGTTTTGGAGTTAAATAGCTTTTTGTTCAGTGAATGTGACCTCCTAATGCTGCAAATTCCACAAATGAGCATTTTCAGTTCTTTAAAACATATTAAATGTTTAGAAATTCTACTGTGCTTAATAATTTGGAACAGTGCATTTTGAGTTTTTATTCATTTTGGAGATTATACTTTTATAATTGTGAGGTTTCTTCAATAAAATTCGATGTATACTCTAACGGGTGATGACTTTTATTAGACTGACTGTCATTTGCACCGACTATTTAGGAAACTCCGAGAAAAATGTCATCTGCATAATAATTTGGAACATAGTGTAGGAAGCGGGTTCATAGCTCGTCCCCCAGGCCTTCTGGTGCCCCGGAGTCCGTTAGCTCTGCTTCCCACTCTTGCTCTCCAGGCATCTATAGCGACCAGGATTCTGAACCTGAGTGTGATGGACCCCTTGATCTAGAGTCGCCAGGTTATCAGACTACTATAGATAGTCTCATTGAGGCCAATAACCAGTCACTTCAGGTTGCTGAGGAACCTGCAACCTCCCATACAGATAATTTGTGTCCTTCAAAAGGGCCCAGCGTCCTCACAGGATGTTCGCCAATCACCCAGAGTTCCAGGACATAGTCAGCGTCCAGACAAATGCTTTGCAGGTCAGAGATCTCTGGAGTCCAAATGTCCTTTTTCTCCTGACCTCTGCAAACCATGAACAGAATCCCCTCCTGTGGATCCCCCTGTTTCACGTTTGTCCTCCAAAACTCTTCTATCCTTGCCGGACGGATCTTCCATCAAAGATCCCACGAATCGCCTAGTTGACAGCCTCGCCCATTGAGTTTTTGAGGCATCAGGCTTGGCCCTCTTTCCCTCTTTTGCCGCTGGGTAGCCAAAGCCGTGACTTTTTGGGCAGACTCTTTGCATAAGGCCTTACCGAACAATGATCTCCCCTCTGACATAGCGGAGTTAGCTAATCAAATTTCCTTGGCAGGCGATTACTTAGAAAACGCTTCCCTGGACGCGGCTAATTGCTCTGCACTTACAGCTTCAAATGCTGTGGCAATTAGAAGGGCACTATGCCTGAGAAACTGGCGAGCGGACTCTGCATCTAAAAAGTCCCTAACGTCCCTTCCATATCTCAGTGGCCGCTTATTTGGTGAAAAGCTGGACCAACTGATTTCAGACGCTACAGAAGGGAAAAGTACTTCCCTTCCCCAGCAGAGATTGAGACAACCATTCTGCTGACAGCCATAGGCTCATTTTCGGTCCTTTCGTGGCCGAAAGGGCCGAGGGCAGAGCAATGTACTGCAGTGAGCAGGCGCCGGGAAAGGTCACAGAGGCCCGGCGCCTGCGCACTGCAGTACTTTGCTCTGCCTTCAACAGGGCAGACAAAATACGCCGGAGCCGGAGCCACAGCGTGAAGACCAGAAGAGGAAGTCATCAGATGAAGATGGGAGGCGCTGGACCGCAACACCCATCGGACCGGACCGGGACCGCCCCTGGGTGAGAATAATCTAACCTTTTTCTTATCTTTTAGGATACATTGTGTAAGGATTTGGACTGTACATCTGTTCCTGTCTGCTGTTGCCCTCAGTTCGCTTACTTTTGCCCTTACCTAAGATGGAGTCACTGGCCTCACGGGGGCCATCTTGCTTCCTTTCAGACTTTCCTTGTTCCTGTCTGTGGTGTATATAAGGGAGCTCTGTATATTACTCATTGCTTGAGTATCTTGTTCCTGGACTTGTGATCAAGCTGGAAGAACTGCTATCTTGCTGGTTTCTTCGTTACTTTGGGATACCCCATCTGTCTCCGGATCTACATCTCTTCATCATAAGACTTGTTTCCCTGGATCTGCTCTGCACTCATCTCTGCTGCTGGACTGTTCCCTGCTAGGAAGCCTGGCCTGGTCTCCAGGTCTCTGGATCTCACATACTTGGACTTCCACGGTCTGTACACGTGCTTACTGCTTATCCAGCTCTGTCTGCTACTAACTTGCTGTGTCATAGCTGTTTACCTGCATACTATCATAAATATTATTGAACTCTTAACCTGTTGTCTCTCGGCCTCTTTTCTGACCCATGATACTGATCTCCACTGCACTTAGCACTAAGTTTATAACAGAATACTCAAGCCCAAAAAAATGGAGATCTCTGGGTCAGATTCTATGGAGGTGCGAATGAAAAAACTTTGCTCTTTTGTCTCTGGACTTCATGGGGAGCTGCAGGCTATAAAAACAAAACTGGGGACATTAGAATCGCAAACTAATCATAATGCGAATGTGGCCGATACGTCTATTCAGGCCTTAGCATCTCGACTTTCAAATGTGGAGACTACAGCTGCAAACATGGTATCTGCTCCAATCCCGGCTCCTGGTCCGGCTTTTCCTAAACTCCCACCATTCAGGTTTGGTGGTGAAAGAGACAAATTTCGGGGGTTTTTGAATCAATGTCAGCTGTATTTCTCTGCACGTGCGGCCCAGTTTGCAACTGATCGGGATAAAGTGTTGACTATAATTATGTTGCTAACAAACAAAGCGTTAGCCTGGGCTAATCCTCTGATTGAGACTAATGATGTGTGCTTGAATTCCCTGAAAGACTTTACTGCAGCAATGTGTCAAATGTTTGATGACCCTAATCGGAGTATCACAGCTGAAACTGCATTACTGACACTACGTCAGGGGAAGCGTCCTGTTGTGGAATACGCAATGGAGTTTCGGAAATGGGTGCTGGATACTACATGGTGCGATTCAGCGAAATATGCAGTGTTCAGGAGAGGTTTATCTGCTTCCATCAAAGATGAACTAGCTCGAGGTGAATCACCTACTAACTTGGCTGACTTTATACATCATTGTATTCGGATTGATATTCGTCTCACCGAACGTCGTCAAGAAAAATAGGCTGATGCTTATCGTAATAACGTTATGCCTTTTCCATCCCCCACCAAGGAGGCGCTGACTAAGACTTTATCTCAGACAGAGCTGGAACCTATGCAGGTTGACGCAGTACGGAGGAAACCCATCGATGCACGTAAGGAATATCGTTTCAAGGAGAATCTATGTTTTTACTGCGGTAAATCGGGTCACTATATTTCAGAGTGCCCTGGGAAAAATCGCAAGTCAGCAGCTGCAGTAACTGGACTTGACTTTTCGGATGTATCTTCAGTGTGTTCTCTTCCGCACAAACAGGAAATATCCGCTGATAACTTTGATTTTCCTGATGATTCATCATTAACATCATCACCTGTGGACATAGCCTTACTTTCTGTAACTTCTACCATGGCGAGGAGGGATTCGCTCTGCTGCGTTTCCATCAAAATTTGGGTGTGTTCCTGCTGGATCACCTGCTCCGCCATGATAGACTCTGGAGCTTGCAGCAATCTCATGGACATCTCCTTTGCTGAAAAACATGGCATACGCTCACGAAAAAGAGACTCTCCGGTGTTTATGGAGACCGTGGACGGGTCTCCACTAATATCTGGGCCTGTGAAACTCGTAACAGTCCCATTAAAGATCCGTATGGGCGCGGATCATTCTGAAAATATGTCCTTTTTGTTGATTTCTTCTCCTAATTTTCCTATTATTTTAGGTTTGCCCTGGTTGCGGCTGCGAAATCCGACTATCAATTGGACAACGAAGGAATTACAGTTTCCAAATGAATCAGCGTTGTCCGGAGAGCTGGCTCCAGTGAAGACAGCAGTCACGGTCGACTCGACATTGCCAGTAGAGTATCGGGACTTCAGTGATGTGTGTGACAAAAAAAAAATGCGGATAAATTACCGCCACATCGGCCATATGACTGTCCCGTGGAATTATTGCCTGGTGCCGCGATTCCTTTCGGTAGTATTTATCCATTGTCTGGGCCAGAATTAAAAGCTCTCAAGGAGTACATAGATGAAAACCTAGCTAAGGGGTTTATACGACCATCTTCCTCCCCAGCAGGTGCTCCAATCTTCTTTGTAAAAAAAAAAAGATGGCTCACTCCGACCATGCATTGACTACCGGGAGCTCAACAAAGTCACAATCAGGAACTCTTATCCACTCCCACTAATTCCCGAATTACTTGAGAGAGTGCGACACGCCAAAATCTTCACAAAATTGGATCTTCGTGGAGCGTACAATTTAGTACGGATTCGTCCTGGCGATGAGTGGAAAACGGCTTTTCGGTCACGTTATGGACATTTCGAGTACCTCGTTATGTCTTTCGGTCTCCGTAACGCACCGGCTACATTCCAGCACTTGGCGAATGATGTTTTCCGGGATATACTCAATATTTTTGTTGTGATTTATTTGGATGACATCTTGATTTTTTCCAGCAACATCGAGGACCATCAGCGACACGTGAAAATAGTTTTGGATCGTCTACGGCAGAATCATTTATACATCAAACTGGAGAAATGTGAGTTTCACAAAACAGAAATTCAATTCTTGGGATATGTTATTTCTCCCCAGGGTCTCAGCATGGACGCAAGCAAGACACAAGCCATTCAGGAGTGGCCGACTCCCAAGTCAGTGAAGGAAGTACAGCGATTCATCGGATTCGCCAATTTTTACAGACGCTTTATTAAAAAATTTTCAGCGATCGTTGCACCCATCACTCAGTTAACCCAGAAGAAGACGCCATTTGTCTGGTCTCCCCAAGCTCAAACAGCATTTTCTACATTGAAATCTAAATTTACGACAGCTCCCATTCTTATCCACCCTGATCCAGACAAAGCCTTCATAGTGGAAGTGGATGCCTCGGACTGTGCTGTAGGGGCCATACTCTCACAAAGAACAGGTGAGAAAGATCTCTTGCATCCGTGTGCCTTTCTCTCGCAAAAATTGTCACCCGCAGAAAGGAATTACGACGTTGGCAACAAGGAACTGTTAGCCATCATAACCGCATTTAAGGAATGGAGACATCTGTTACAAGGAGCATCCCAACAGATTGTTATACTCACAGATCATCGGAATCTCGAATTTATGAGGTCGGCAAGATGTCTGAAACCTAGACAGGCTCGATGGAATCTTTTTCTTAATCAATTTGATTTTGTCATTTCCTATAGGCCGGGCTCTCGTAATAAGAAGGCTGATGCACTATCCAGGATTCATTCAGATGAAGCAACTTCGGCTTTGTCTTCAAGGACCATTCTATCTGAGAAAAACTTTGTAAGCGTCTTGCATAATCAGGATCTTCTAACTGAGATTAAGGAGGCTTATGCTGCGGATTCACTTTTGAGTCAACCACCCACTCGGGTAAATCTGACTTTCAAGAATGGACTTTGGTTTCAAGGACAGCGTCTGTATATCCCAGAAACAGTAAAACTGAGTGTGTTGAAATTAATGCATGACTCCAAGTTTGCCGGTCATAGGGGAGTTCAGAAGACTCAGGAATTTCTGTCTCGTTTTTTCTGGTGGCCGACTTTTCGGAAAGATGTTCTTCGGTACGTGTCATCGTGTGAGGTATGTGCCAGGTCAAAAGTCCCTCGTTCTTCACCTACAGGACTGTTGCAACCTCTGCCTGTTCCATCTCGTCCCTGGGGGTCTATTTCAATGGATTTTATTGTGGAGTTGCCTTTGTCACAGGGAAAAACCACGATTCTTGTAGTAGTTGACCGGTTGACTAAAGCTGCTCATTTTATTCCCTGTGCTGGTGTCCCAACAGCTATGCAAACAGCGGATCTTGTTGTGCAAAATGTTTTTCGTTTACACGGAGCTCCGGATGAAGTCATATCTGATCGTCGAGTTCAATTCACCTCACGGTTCTGGCAAAGCTTCTGTGCTGCTCTGGACATCAAAGTAAAATTATCATCTGCTTTTCATCCACAGTCTAACGGCCAAACAGAGCGAACCAATCAAACCTTGGAGCAGTATCTGCGTTGCTACGTGTGTCATCTACAAGACGATTGGGTGAGTCTACTGCCGTTGGCCGAGTTCACGTATAACAACTCTCAGAATGCTTCCACCAAATTATCTCCATTCTTTGCTAACAAGGGATATCATCCCAGTATTCTCCCTCGACTCCCCATAGACATGTCTGTGCCTGCGGTTGCTGACTGCATTGCATCTTTACAGCAAAATTTGGACGTTCTAAAAAACACCTTAGTTTCAGCACAGGAAAGATTAAAGAAGGCAGCAGACAGATTCTGTAAGCCAGCACCAACGTACAAGGTAGGAGACATGGTCTGGCTCTCAACAAAAAACTTAAAACTCAGAATTCCAACTTCCAAGCTGGGGGAAAAGTATGTTGGCCCATATAAGATCAGCGGTATTGTGAGTCCTGTAGCCTGTCGACTCAAGTTGCCTAACTCTTTAAAAATTCATCCTGTTTTCCATGTTTCCCTGCTTAAACCAGCAGTGCCTAATTCTTTTCCCGGACGCACCTCTGCTCCTCCTGATCCAGTCTTCATTGATGGGCAAGAGGAATTCGTCGTGGAGAAAATCTTGGATTCACGGATTCATAGGGGACGTTTTCAGTATCTGGTGAAATGGCAGGGATACTCGGTTGAAGAAAATTCCTGGGAACCTCTGGAGAACATCCATGCTCCCCATCTGATCAGACTGTTTCACAGCAGATACCCCAATAAGCCAGACTTAAGATCGTCCAGAGGACGTCTTTTAAGAAGGGAGTAATGTAAGGATTTGGACTGTACATCTGTTCCTGTCTGCTGTTGCCCTCAGTTCGGTTACTTTTGCCCTTACCTAAGATGGAGTCACTGGCCTCACGGGGGCCATCTTGCTTCCTGTCAGACTTTCCTTGTTCCTGTCTGTGGTGTATATAAGGGAGCTCTGTATATTACTCATTGCTTGAGTATCTTGTTCCTGGACTTGTGATCAAGCTGGAAGAACTGCTATCTTGCTGGTTTCTTCGTTACTTTGGGATACCCCATCTGTCTCCGGATCTACATCTCTTCATCATAAGACTTGTTTCCCTGGATCTGCTCTGCACTCATCTCTGCTGCTGGACTGTTCCCTGCTAGGAAGCCTGGCCTGGTCTCCAGGTCTCTGGATCTCACATACTTGGACTTCCACGGTCTGTACACGTGCTTACTGCTTATCCAGCTCTGTCTGCTACTAACTTGCTGTGTCATAGCTGTTTACCTGCATACCATCATAAATATTATTGAACTCTTAACCTGTTGTCTCTCGGCCTCTTTTCTGACCCATGATACTGATCTCCACTGCACTTAGCACTAAGTTTATAACACATTGGTGGCTTATCTACAGCATTACAGAATGCTGTAGATAAGCCCTCGATGCTGGTGGGCTTAGGTCACCCCTGATTTTGGGGGTGACAGGTTCCCTTTAAACAGATTTGTCAAGGTCTGACATTTCAGGATGGAGTCCCTCCGTTCCGTCATCGCCTCGATGGAGCAGGGAAAGTTCTTAGCCTCCATCGACATTCGGGATGCATATCTTCACATCCCAATCTTCCTGCCTCACCAAAGGTTCCTTTGCTGTCCGCGGGGAACATTTTCAGTTCAAGGCCTTATGTGATGAGGGAGCAGCTGCCATCTTGGATACGGGCATACTAACAGAGATTGGCGTGACTGCATTTTGTCTCCTGGTCACAGGTCTGCAGAGATGAGCACTCCTGGCCCCCACCTTTTCTCATGAATAAAGTTCCTTTTAGCATGGTAATGGAATTAAGCTCAGTGTAGCAGGCAGAAGGTACTTCAAAGCTTAATGAGGAAGCCACACCAGCAGGGGACAAGGAGGTGCCTGGGAGCTCAATTAAAGCACGCATGTCAAGTGGCCACAGGATACACATCTATTGTGGCCTTCCAGTCGAACCGTCTTCAACATGGAATCATGAATTATGGACGCATCGTCCGAGGTACAGGCTCATAAAAAATATCCCCCTCGCCCTAAGGAAATTGTGCATCTGACAGTGCAACTCCCGGGTCCGTGGGAGTTCTGGTACCTGAGATATGGAGATCAGCCTACCACAGTGACCGAATGGGTCCAGGTTTGGTCCCTGGGCGACAGGCAGAACAAACCTTGTGCGCTCATACCCAACGTGTGCTGATCCGATCATCCTGAGAGAAGTTATCCCATTTATTAGATATTGGATACAGATCTTGCAGGGAAGCTGAGGGGTGGAGATTCTTATCCTGCCCAGGTACAGGGGGGAGGGACACACCAGGGTTAATAGCTTGGACTCTTGGAGAGTGGGTCAGAACAGAGGAAGATTACTAACTAAGGAACTAAGGGAGAGGGTATGCCAGCCAGAGGGGAGCAAGCACACGCTTTCTGGGGGCTACCCGGCAACTAAGTCTTGGACCTGCAGAACGCTGAGCCCCCCGGCTTCCACAAGCGACCTTCAACCTGGTAAATTGACCTCCAGCTTTATACCTTTAAGCCTTGTATTATTATTGTTATATTTTACTCTGACTGTAACTCTTGATATATTTTGACTGTATATTTCTTGTAATTACCTAGTGCGCCCTTAAGGCAATTAAATCATAAATTAATTTTGGGCTGGTCCTTTTACTCTGATTGCGAATCTTAGAATACCCAGCGTGGGTAACAGGGCAGTCTCACCGGCGGTCATGTGCTCTAGGTGCAGTTCCCTTATTGACCTGAGAGACCAAGGGGGCGTCGGAGAGCTGTGCCTGTGTAGTTACGTCACAGATTGGTGACATGGGAGGAATCGGGTTTCCTTCACATTGGTGGCAGCGTCTGGGATCAGAGTAATAGTGTGCGTGGGACCCCTACTCCCAGACACTAAAGAATACCAGCGGTAATTTTCATTGCTGGGGTCTTAAGGTCAGCCCAGCACTAGACGGTCAGATTGTAGATATAATAAGTTGTGTGCAAGGTCAGGGTTACAGCTGTGTCAGTAACCAGAGGTTCCAAAGATGGCGGATGGCACCAGGAGTGCAGTGAGGGCGCAGGCCAGTGCTATGGTCTATGAGGAGGTGGTGGTGGATGGTACTGTTCAAGGCGAGGGGGAGCTCAGCCCAGACTCCCCAAGGAGCCAGCCACCCATGCTTAGTCCGGCAAGGGACTACCCACCACCTACCCGCCCTAGCCTGTCCACATCAGAGGCCCTTGTTGCAGCTGCGGTGGCACGTCTCGAGGCGGGTAATGAAGATGCCTATATGAGACTCATGGCAGCTGCAGAGAAAGCAGCGGAGGCTGAGTGTGCAGAACGCCGTGAAGCGGTGGAGAGAGAGCGTGCAGAACACCGTGAAGCAGAGGAGCGAGAGCAGGCAGAATGCCGTGAGGCAGCGAAGCGGGCAGAGAAAGCTGCAGAGCGGGCAGCGGAGCAAGCACTGGCAGAGCAGCGGAGCGCCAGCACCAACGGGAGATGGCTCAACTCGGGCTCCCGCTGGATGCCGCAGCACCACCAGAGTCCAGGGCTTCCAAAGTCCGGGCCGAAGACTTCCCTCTGCTTGAGAAGGATGGAGACCTGGATTCCTTCTTGCTGGCCTTTGAAAGGACCTGCCTTCAACACCATCTGGCCCCGGATCAGTGGGCAAGATACCTGACCACCCCCCCCCCCCGTTTGAGGGGTAAGTTTGAGGGGGAAGTTTTGGGGGACTTACTTGTCGAGGCGGAGCAGGACTGCAGCAGCATCAAGCGGGCCCTGATCCAGCACTACAACCTCACCCCGGAGTCCTACCGCAAGAAGTTCCGGAGCCTGCAGCGGGGCCCAAGGGACACCTGGACCGACCACATGCAGGCGTTGCTGAGAGCTGCAGAGCACTGGACCTCGGGTCTAGCACTCACCACCCACCAGGAGGTCCAGGAACTGTTCATCACGGAGCAGTTCTTGTGGAACTGCCCAGAGGACCTCCAGCAATTCCTCCGTGACCGGAAACCGAAGGGGGCTTCTGCTACAGCCGCCCTGGCAGACGAGTATGCCAATAACAGGACGCCTGAGCCGAAGAAGCCTGCCAGCAGCACCTGGAGAGGGGGTAAGCCCAATCCTGCCCCTGTTTCCCCAGCCCCCAGAGTGCAAGGGGTGTACCCCCCTGCTGCCTATCCAGGCCAGGCGCAGAACCCAGACGTTGTCATCACTGCAACCAGCTGGGACACTTTAATGCTGTATGTCCCCAGCGTCTTAAGGCCCCATCCCCGTCCCCAAAACCGTCCACTGTTTTATGTGTGGGAGGGGGTGGTGGGAGGTCCCTGGACAATTACCAACCTGTCACCATCGGCCGCTCAGCGGTCATGGGCTGCGGGACACAGGTGCTGAACGAACCCTGGTACATCCTGAGGTGGTGTCCCCTCAAGACTTGGGAAAACCCGTTCCGTCTCCGGAATTGGAGGCGTAGAACCGGCGCTACCTGTCACCAAGGTGTTTTTGGAATGGGGCGCCGGGAGGGGAATGTGGGAGGTGGGAGTAACGTCAAATATTCCTGCCAATGTATTACTTGGGACCGATTTGGGGCAGCTAGTGTCTCAGTATGTGGCCACTGAACCCCCAAGTTCGGCTCCCCAAGAATGTCATGACTCTACTGAGAATGTTGATGTGTTGAATGTGCCTCCAACAGTGGAGGAGGGAGTGAAACCTGAGGGTAATCCATGCACTGACACCACACACACAGGGCTCACAGGGAGGACAGGTGAGGAGACTAGGGGAGAGCTCAGAGGTGGAGGGAGGGGCTGCTATGGGCAATGTAGGGCCCCTAAGTGAATCCAGCCTGCCGAGTCTAGGGCCTCTGCAGGAAGAGGAATGGCCCATGGGGGGAGGGGGCGTTCTGGGAGAGGAGACACCAGGTAAGACCCCAGGGCAGGAGTTCCCCACACCTGGGATGTCTGGAGTGCAGGGAAGTCTGTCTGACCTGGCGACTTGGTCAGGAGCCGGGGGGAAGCAGGCGCTACCCGTGGGCACAGCAGTCATGGCCGCTGTCACCAGGAGTGGGAGCACCGGAGCCCAAGGAACCTCGCAGAGGTCTGGCGGCTTCCCCCTTTCTGACGAAGTGGCTGCCGAGTCAGACAGCAGCCAGGAGACAGATCCCGGGGAGTTGACAGCGGATGTGGCAGTGTCGTCCATTCTCGCCACATCGAGTCAGGGATTTCAGGCAGCATTAGAAGCTGACGCTAGCCTGAAAGCTCTCAAGGAGCAGGTGGCACAGCCTCCCAGGGAGTCAGACCGCGAGCGGGTGGTCTGGGACCAGGGATGGCTGTACCGGGTAACGGTCCAGCAGGGTTCACCGGAGGCGTGGCACAGGGACCGACAGTTAGTGGTACCCTATCCGTTCGGGGCAGATTTGTTGCGGATAGCACATGAGATTCCCATGGCCGGACACCTAGAGATCGCTAAAACCAGGGCCAGGCTAGGGCAGCATTTCTACTAGCCTGGAATGAGGACAGAGGTAATTGCCTACTGCCGTTCGTGTGACACCTGTCAGAGGGTGGGGTAGGCGGGGCAGCGCCCCAAAGCTCCACTGGTAACTCTGCCCATCATTGAAAAACCTTTCTCGAGGGTGGCTGTGGATCTCATTGGACCTCTGTCCACTAACAGCCGCTCTGGAAAATGCTTCATATTAATAGTGGTGGACTATGCCACTCGGTACCCGGAGGTGGTAGCTTTGTCGTCCATTCGGGCTGACAAAGTGGCCACTGCCTTACTGGAGATCTTCTCCAGAGTGGGGTTTCCCCAGGAAATGCTCACTGACCGAGGGACCCAGTTCATGTCACAGCTGATGGAGTCTCTCTGTAAGTAGATACAGGTGCAACATCTGGTAGCCAGCCCGTATCACTCACCGACCAATAGCCTGTGTGAGCGGTTCAATGGCACCTTAAAGCAGATGCTTAACATGTTGGTCGACTCCCATGGGAGAGACTGGGAGCGGTATCTCCCACACCTTCTATTTGCCTACCGGGAGGTTCCACAGGCCTCAACTGGGTTCTCCCCCTTTGAGCTCCTGTATGGGCGATGTGTATGAGGGCCCCTTGCCCTGGTGAAGGAAGCATGGGAAAGAGATTTGGCCACCCTTGGAGTGTCGGCCATTGAGCATGTTGTGCGCTTCCGGGACAGAATGACCGCCTTGACACGGCTGGTGCATGACAATATGGCCCAGGCCCAAGCTGACCAGAAGCGGTGGTACGACCAGAATGCTTGTGAGAGGACCTACCAGGTGGGTCAAAAGGTGTGGGTACTGGTCCCCATCCCACAAAACAAGCTTCAGGCGGCCTGGGAGGATCCATACCTCGTGCACTAGCAGCTCAACGCCGTCACCTATCTGGTCACCCTGGACCACGCCCGTGGAAGGAGGAAGGCCTTCCACGGAACATGATGAAGGCACATCATGAGCGGGAGGCTTGTGCCCACCCAGTGTGCAACCTCCCTGAGGAAGGTGAGGTAGAAACCCCCCTGTATCTGCTCACCCAAGCCAAGGCGGGTGGATCCATTGAGGATGTGGGGGTTGGCCACCAGCTCTCGGAGGACCAACGTTCCCAGCTGGGGGTCACCCTACACCCCTTTCGGGGGCTGTTCAGTAGCCTGCCCGCGAAGGACCGAGGCAGCCGTCTATGAGGTGGACACCGGCAATCACCCCACGATCCGGCGTTCAGCATATCGGGTCTCTCTCAAGGTGCAGCAGCACATGCGCCAAGAGATAGACGAGATGCTGAAGCTGGGGGTGATCCAAGCGTCCAACAGCACGTGGGCTTCACCTGTAGTCCTGGTCCCTAAAAAGGACCGAACTACGCGGTTCTGTGTGGACTACCAGGGGCTCAACGCTGTGACGGTCACCGATGCGTACCCAATGCTGCGCATCGATGACCTGCTCGATCAGCTGGCCAGGGCCAAGTACCTGACCATCATGGATCTGAGCAGGTGATATTGACAGATTCCCCTGACCCCTAAGGCACGGGAACGCTCTGCCTTTATCACCCCATCTGGACTGTACGATGCCCTTCGGCATGAAGAATGCCCCTGCCACTTTTCAGCGAATGGTCAACACGCTGCTCGAGGGACTGGAAGGGTATGCGACGCATACCTGGATGACGTTGCCATCTTCAGTCCCACCTGGGAGGATCACCTACAGCACCTAGTGCAGGTGTTAGGGAGTATCCAGAGAACAGGCTTGACCATTAAGCCAGATAAGTGCCAGCTGGGTATAAGTGAGGTCCACTACCTGGGACACCAGGTAGGTGGGGGAGCTCTGAAGCCAGAGCCCAGGAAGGTGGATGCCACCACCTCCTGGCCTTCCCCCAGGGCCAAGAAGCAGGTGATGTCCTTCTTGGGGACTGCCGGGTACTATAGGAGGTTTGTTCCACACTATAGCATCCTGGCCAAGCCCCTGATGGACCTCACCAAGAAGAAGCTGCCTGTCGCAGTCGACTGGACAGTCGCCTGCGAGACAGCCTTCCAGGCGCTTAAAACCGCCCTTTCTTAGCTCTCCCGTACTACAGGCAGCCAACTTCACGTGGCCGTTCGTAGTACAGACCGACGCCAGCGACTTTGGCCTCGGTGCTGTGCTCAGCCAGGTTGACACTATGGGACATAACACCCTGTTTTGTACCTCAGCCGGAAGCTCCTGCCGAGGGTAGTGGCCTATTCCACGATGGAGAAGGAATGTCTGGCAATTGTATGGGCCCTGCAGCGTCTGCAGCCATACTTGTACGGATGCCACTTCACCGTGGAAACAGACCACAACCCCCTCAGCTGATTACACTCTGGGATGAATGGGAGGTTGCTACGCTGGAGCCTCACTCTCCAGCAGTATCACTTCACCTTTCGCCACCGAAGAGGCAGTGACCATGGTAATGCTGATGGGTTGTCCCGGGAAGGAGGAGGTGGGGAAGGGTGCATGAGGGAACACAGGAATGTGATGCCCCCTAGCGCCCTCTAAAGCAGGGAGATGTGATGAGGGAGCAGCCGCCATCTTGGATACGGGCATACTAACAGAGATTGTCTCCTGGTCACAGGTCTGCATGGATGAGCACTCCTGGCCCCCACCTTTTCTCATTAATAAAGTTCCTTTTAGCATGGTAATGGAATTAAGCTCAGTGTAGCAGGCAGAAGGTACTTCAAAGCTCAATGAGGAAGCCACACCAGCAGGGGACAAGGAGGTGCCTGGGGGCTCAATTAAAGCACGCATGTCAAGTGGCCACAGGATACACATCTATTGTGGCCTTCCAGTCAAACCGTCTCCCACATGAAATCATGAATTATGGACGCATCGTCCGAGGTACAGGCTCATAAAAATATCCCCCTTGCCCTAAAGAAATTGCGCATCTGACAGTGCAACTCCCTGGGACATGGGAGTTCTGGTACCTGAGATATGGAGATCAGCCTACCACAGCGACCGAATGGGTCCGGGTTTGGTCCCTCGGCGACCGGCAGAAAAAACCTTGTGCGCTGGTACCACGCCCGTGTGCTGATCCGATCATCCTGAGAGAAGTTATCCCATTTATTAGATATTGGATACAGATCTTGCAGGGAAGCTGAGGGGTGGAGATTCTTAGCTCGCCCAAGTACAGGGAGGAGGGACACACCAGGGTTAAGAGCTGGGACCCTTTGAGAGTGGGTCAGAACAGAGGAAGATTACTAACTAAGGAACTAAGGGAGAGGGTATGCCAAGCAGATGGGAGCAAGCACACACTTTCTGGGGGCTACCCGGCAACTAAGTCTTGGACCTGCGGAACGCTGAGCCCCCCGGCTTCCACAAGCAACCTTCAACCTGGTAAATTGACCTCCAGCTTTATACCTTTAAGCCTTGTATTATTATTGTTATATTTTACTCTGACTGTAACTCTTGATATATTTTGACTGTATATTTCTTGTAATTACCTAGTGCGCCCTTAAGGCAATTAAATCATAAATTAATTTTGGGCTGATCCTTTTACTCTGATTGCAAATCTTAGAATACACAGCGTGGGTAACAGGGCAGTCTCACCGGCGGTCATTTGCTCTAGGTGCAGTTCCCTTATTGACCTGAGAGACCAAGGGGGCGCCGGAGAGCTGTGCCTGTGTAGTTACGTCACGGATTGGTGACATGGGAGGAATCGGGTTTCCTTCACACCTTACCTTTCGGCCTTGCCACCGCCCCCAGAGTTTTCACAAAGGTAATGGTGGCAGTCCTGGCCATTCTGCACGCTCAGGGTTTAGTCGTGCTCCCCTATCTAGACGACCTGCTAGCCAAAGGTCCATCCTTTCAAGCCTGCGAGGAGTGCGTCCGCATTTCCTTGGATACTCTTTCTCGGCTGGGCTGGTTGATCAACTTAAAAAAGTCATCTCCTGTTCCAGCTCAGCGGATCTCTTTCCTGGGCATGACTTTGGACACTTCCCGAGGGTTCGTGCTTCTCCCTTGGAACAAGGTCCTAGCTCTTCAACAGGGGGTCCAGAGGCTCTGTCAACTGTCGCCCTGTTCCATCCATTTCGGCATGAAGATTCTCGGGAAGATGGTGGCTGCAATGGAGGCAATTCCGTTTGCGCAGCTACACATTCGTCCCCTTCAGCACGCATTGCTGGACGCATAGGACGGGAGTCCTTTTTCCCTCGACCGACTGTGTCCTCTGACTGTGTCCTCCCTCGGGTCAAGCAGGCACTCCAATGGTGGATGCTCCGAACCTCTCTTCTCCAAGGGAGGTCCTTTCTCCCAGTCCATTGGCTCGTAGTCACTACCGATGCCAGCCTACTCGGCTGGGGAGCGTTTTTTCGTCATCACACTGCACAGGGGACCTGGAATCATTACGAGTCTCGCCTTGCAATCAATATCCCGGAGATCCGTGCGATTTGGCTTTAACTGAGGCGGTTCCATCATCTCCTAGCAGGCCGCCCCATCCGTATCCAGTCGGACAATGCCACGGCTGTGGCTTATATAAATCATCAGAGGGGCACCCGCGGCAGAACTGCAATGCGCGAGGTCGAGCACATCCTTCGCTGGGCCGAAAACAACCACTCGGTCATATCGGCCGTTCACATTCCAGGAGTGGAAAATTGGGCCACGGACTTCCTCAGCCGTCAAGGTCTTGTGTCAGGAGAGTGGTGTCTCCATCAGGACGTTTTCCAACAGATCTGCCTTCCTTGGGGTACTCCGGACATAGACTTGATGGCTTCCTGGTTCAATGCCAAGGTACTTCAGTTTGTAGCCCGGTCTCAGGACCCGAGAGCAATCGGAGTGGACGTGCTGGTCCTTCCTTGGAGTCAGTTTCGCCTTCCTTATCTGTTTCCTCCCCTGCCCTTGCTTCCGAGAGTCATCAGGAAGATCAGGGCGGAGGGCGTGCCGGTGATTCTCATCGCTCCGGATTGGCCTCGCCGGGTGTGGTACGCAGAGCTGGTCCAGCTCATCACAGACGTTCCTTGGCGACAACCAGATCGTCCGGATCTGCTTACTCAGGGTCTGATCTACCACCAGAACTCGGGCCCTGTGTCCTGGGTTCTGACTCAAGCAGGTTTTTCCCACAAAGTAGTTTCCACCTTGATCAATGCCCGAAAGCCGGTGTCATTGCGCATCTATCATCGGACAAGGAAGACTTTCTTTGAGTGGTGCAGAAGTAGAGGTCGCCCTCTTTTCAACATCCCTACCATCCTGGAATTCCTGCAATCTGGTCTGGACTTGGGGCTATCGCTGAGTTACCTTAAAGGACAGGTCTCTACCTTGTCAGTCTTCTTCCAGTGAAAAATTGCTTCAAAACCTCAGGTGAGAACGTTCTTTCAGGGAGTCGCCCACATGGTGCCTCCCTATAGAGCACCTCTAGAGGCTTGGGACCTTAATCTGGTCCTAGGTGTCCTGCAGGAATCTCCCTTTGAGCCATTGCAGGACATCTCTCTATCCTTTCATGGAAGGTGGCTTTTCTTGTCGCTATTATGTCGATCAGAGGAGTCCCGGAGTTGGCTGCACTTTCCTGTCGGACGCCGTTCCTTACATTCCACCTAGACAAGGTGGTCCTCAGACTGTCCCTTATCTTTCTTCCAAAGGTGGTGTCTTCCTTCCACCTCAACGAGGATATCGTACTTCTGTCGTTTTGTCCTGCTCCGACGCACCACGTGGAGAAGTGTTGTGAATTCCGTTCTTGGGCTCCCTCCGGTGGTTGTAAATGGCACTTTTGTGAATTCTGCCCTTGGGCTCCCTCTGGTGGTTTTGAGTGGAACTGCTGCTCCTTGGGTTTAGCTTTGCAGCTGCTTTCACTAATCGTCTCTCCTGGCTCTGCTATTTAACCTGGCTCTAGTCTTCAGCCTATGCCACTTGTCAATGTTCTCTGGCTGAATTCACATCTCTGCTTGGATTCTCCTGGTTTCCTGACCAGTTCTGCAAAGATAAGTTCTGGCTTTGCTCATTTCAGTCCACATGTTGCGGACTTATTGTTCTATGCATTCTATTTTTGTCCAGCTTGTCATTATGGATTTTTTCTGTTAGCTGGAAGCTCTGGGAAGCAGATTTACCCTCCACACCTTTAGTCAGGTGTGGAGATTTTGTAAACTCTGTGTGGATTGTTTTGTAGTTTTTATACTGACCGCACAGTATCCTTTCCTGTCCTATCTATCAAGCTAGACTGGCCTCCTATGCTAAATCTGATTTCATCTCTGCGTATGTTATTTTCCCCTCCTCTCACCGTCAATATTTGTGGGGGGCTATCTTTCCTTTAGGGATTTTCTCTGAGGCAAGATAGGCTTCCTGTTTCCATCTTTAGGGGAAGTTAGATCTTAGGCTGTGCCGAGGGGGTCTAGGGAGCGTCAGGTACCCCCCACGGCTATTTCTAGTTGCGCTGCTAGATTCAGGGTCTGCGGTCAGTACAGATACCACCTCCTTCAGAGCTTGTCTCATGTTGTTCCTAATCCACCAGATCATAACAGAGAAGGCTCTTCACTCCCTGGATCTTGTAAGAGCTCTCAGGAAGTACATGTCTAGGACGGCAACTTTTCGACAGACGGAAGCTCTGTTCATGCTCCCGGCAGAACACCGGAAGGGACTGGCCACTTCTAAGTCGACAATCGCCAGATGGATTCGGTCGACTATTCAAGAGGCTTATCGCGTCAGGGGCAAGCCTATCTTAGCGGGTATCAGGGCACACTCCACTCGGTCGGTGGGTGCTTCCTGGGCCATTCGGAATCAAGCATCTGCAGAGCAAGTTTGCAAAGCTGCGACCTGGTCTAGCCTGCACAGTTTCTCAAAGCATTATAACGTCCATACTCAGGCTTCTGCAGATGCAAGCCTGGGTAGGTGTGTTCTGGAGGCAGCGGTAGCGCACCTTTAGACAGCAGGTGCAATGAGTTTACACTGTTATGTTATTTCCCACCCAGGGACTGCTTTAGGACGTCCCACGGTCCTGTGTCCCCCAATGTGGTGATGGAGAAATAGGGATTTTTGTGTACTCACCGTAATATCCTTTTCTCCGAGCGACTCATTGGGGGACACAGCATCCACCCTTCTTTGGCTTGTTGCCTATGTTGAGCATTATAGTTTTGACATGTTGTACCTACGGTTAAATTTTTTTTAATCTGCTTGGTCACTAAACTGGTTCCATCAGGAGCCAGTGGGCGGTGTATACTGCAGAGGAGGAGTTAACTAAGTGGCAGCAGCATACACCCACAGTCCTGTGTCCCCCAATGATTGGCTCGGAGAAAAGGATTTTACGGTGAGTACACAAAAATCACTATTTTTCTTTGAAACACCACAGCTCTTTAGGGTATGTGCACACCTTGAAGATTCTATTGCATATTTTTCCACGCAGATTCTGCAGAATCCACAGGTAAAGTGACCTACGTTTTACCTGTGGATTTTATGCGGATTTCGCCTGCATTTTTACACCTGCAGATTCCTATAATGAAACAGGTGTAAAACGCTGCGGAATCCTCACAAAGAATTGACATGCTGCGGAAAATAAACCGCAGAGTTTCCCCGCGGAATTTTCAGCAGCATGGGCACAGCGGGTTTGGTTTTCCATAGGTTAACATTAGTGATGAGCTGTGGCACTGAAAACTAAATCTCCGAGTACTTACAAATACTCGGAGGACTCCCGAGCGTGCTCGGGAAATCTTGAGTAACGAGTATATTCGATCATCAGTGGTTAACATGGTACTGTACACTGCATGGAAAACTGCTGCGGAACCACAGAGCCAAATCCGCTGTGGATCCGCAGCCAAATCCGCAGCGTGTGTACATACCTAACACCTGGCTATGCATGCTGACCATGAATCAGGCAGCATGTATCAGCTGTCAGATTCACTTCAAAAGGAACCTGTCGCCAGGTCTTACCAAAAAAAGGGAAAATACAGGATGCCTTGGCCGATACTCTGCTGTAAGAAATGTTGTTTTGATTGGGGAAAGAGATTTTATTTATATCTATGGAAAGTTATACTGGATTATCACAGATATTCAGAAAATGCACAAGTGTTCCTGGTCTATGTGCTGTGAACTTCATTAATTTGCACATGGAGCAGAAGTTAACCCCTTCATGACGAAGCCATTTTTCGTTTTTGCGTTTTCGATTTTTGCCATAACTTTTTACTTTTCCTTCAATATGGCCATGTAATTGCTTGTTTTTTTGCAGGACAAGGTTAATTTTTGCACGACACCATTTGTTTTACCATATCATGTACTCGATAACGGGAAAAAAATTCCAAGTGCAATGAAATTGCAAAAAAAAAGTGCAATTCCACAACTTATTTTTTTTTTTACCATGTTCTCCAAATGCTAAAACTGACCTGCCATTATGATTCTCCAGGTCATTACGAGTTCATAGGTTCTTTTTTATTTAACCCCTTCATGACCCAGCCTATTTTGACCTTAAAGACCTTGCCGTTTTTTGCAATTCTGACCAGTGTCTCTTTATGAGGTAATAACTCAGGAACGCTTCAACGGATCCTAGCGGTTCTGAGATTGTTTTTTCGTGACATATTGGGCTTCATGTTAGTGGTAAATTTAGGTCAATAAATTCTGCGTTTATTTGTGATAAAAACGGAAATTTGGCGAAAATTTTGAAAATTTCGCAATTTTCACATTTTGAATTTTTATTCTGTTAAACCAGAGAGTTATGTGACACAAAATAGTTAATAAATAACATTTCCCACATGTTTACTTTACATCAGCACAATTTTGGAAACAAAATTTTTTTTTGCTAGGAAGTTATAAGGGTTAAAATTTGACCAGCGATTTCTCATTTTTACAACGAAATTTACAAAACCATTTTTTTTAGGGACCACCTCACATTTGAAGTCAGTTTGAGGGGTCTATATGGCTGAAAATACCCAAAAGTGACACCATTCTAAAAACTGCACCCCTCAAGGTACTCAAAACCACATTCAAGAAGTTTATTAACCCTTCAGGTGCTTCACAGCAGCAGAAGCAACATGGAAGGAAAAAATGAAAATTTAACTTTTTAGTCACAAAAATTATCTTTTAGCAACAATTTTTTTATTTTCCCAATGGTAAAAGGAGAAACTGAACCACAAAAGTTGTTGTCCAATTTGTCCTGAGTACGCTGATACCTCATATGTGGGAGCAGGGCCGGCTCCAGGTTTTCGAGGGCCCCGGGCGAAAGAGTCTCAGTGGGCCCCCCCCCTTTAACACATACCCCGATTTATGATGCCCAGATACGGCAGAGAAATGTATAGTACAATGCCAGATTTCACTTCTTACATGAGTGACAGCTATTGTAGATTCTGCAGTGTATATATACAGGATAGGTGCTTTTCTGTTTTGAGTTTTTCTATGAAACAAAGACTTTTCTACATAAACAACTTTGTTTGGTTTTGCGGCCCCAACAGATCTGTGCTACAAAGTAACAGGCGGCTCGGGCATTAATGAGGGACCTGATGCTGAATCCTTTCCACAAACCCTAATGACCCAATTAGTGCCCCGTCATTAGAAGCTCATTAAACGCCTCCCTGTCCTGAGTAGTCATGTACAGTATGGGGAGATCCTGCAGCCCACGCCCTGACTGCTCCATACCATACACTGCCCTCTGTCGCTCTCACTATTATCCTGTGCATTTCTCTGTCATCGTTACCCCATGTTACACTTGTCACCCCCCACTACAGAGTAGAAGGGCAGCCAATGTCACCCCCTCCCGGACCCTAATAGCAGCAGGAAATGTCTGCTCCTCTATTGGGTTGGAACCTGATTTAATCAAGGAATGATGTGGATTTGTTGCCGGTGGCTGCAGGGGAAGGGTTAAGTGATGCCATGTCCTTGGTGGGAGCAGTGGCAGCTGCTGGGACCTGGACAGACACAACCAATGTTGCTGTGACTGCACAGTGTGACCTAGAGGAGAGAAGCTGAAACTCCGGAGCAGAAATCACCCACATGCCAGCACTGGGCAGAGTCCCTCCAGTCACCAGCCTGGGGCCACGGGGCCCCAATGTACAGCCCACAGCTCAGTTTTATCCATGGCAGCAGCTCCCCTTCCTCCTGGCATCTGGTTAACCCCATTTATGCGGGTCGGATTGTTATCTTTAAGGTTCAGCAATAACCTTCATACAGATGGGAAGGGGTTAAGCTTCTTCCTACCCCACTGGTGCAGGTTTGGTGCAGCATGCATGTATTCTGGGTGAGCTGGGCGGCTACAGGCTGCACCCCACCAGCTGCTCCTCCACACATCACCCACATTTTTAGGCAGCGGAGACAGACAGCAGCAGACTGAGCCACAACTGCAACCACTGCTGGATACCTTTGCACTCACTCAGTCACTAGTAGGACCGAGCTCCTCTGGAATCTGCCTGATAAACTTCAGCACTGTCTGCAGCCACCCAGGGGGGAGAGCAGAGAAGGTGCTCTCTCCGCCCACAAACAGTCACACTGGCTGCCTTCTGTTAACCCCTATGTGTGCCTGCCTGGCTGCACTGACTGAGTGAGAAGATGCTTGTGTCAGAGCTGGCACATAGGGGTTAAGAGAACGCAGCCAGCAGTGACTTTGTGGGGGGAGAGAGCATGTTATCTCCTGCTCTGCTCTCCGCGGCCCCCCCCCTCTCCCCAGGGCCCCGGCATTTGCCCGCTGTGCCGGGTGCTGACGCCGGCCCTGTGTGGGAGTAAACCACTGTTTGGGCGCACGGCAGGGCTTGGAAGGGAAGGAGCGCCACTTGACTTTTTGAATCAAAAATTGGCTCCACTCTTTAGCGGACACCATGTCACGTTTGGAGAGCCCCCGTGTGCCTAAAAATTGGAGCTCCCCCACAAGTGACCCCATTTTGGAAACTAGACGCCCCAAGGAACTTATCTAGATGCATAGTGAGCACTTTGAACCCCCAGGTGCTTCACAAATTGATCCGTAAAAATGAAAAAGTACTTTTTTTTCACAAAAAAATTCTTTTAGCCTCAATTTTTTCATTTTCACATGGGCAACAGGATAAAATGGATCCTAAAATTTGTTGGGCAATTTCTCCTGAGTACACTGATACCTCATATGTGGGGGTAAACCACTGTTTGGGCACATGGTAAGGCTCGGAAGGGAAGGAGCGCCATTTGACTTTTTGAATGAAAAATTATCTCCATCGTTAGCGGACACCATGTCGCGTTTGGAGAGCTCCTGTGTGCCTAAACATTGGCGCTCCCCCACAAGTGACCCCATTTTGGAAACTAGACCCCCCAAGGAACTTATTTAGATGCCTAGTGAGCACTTTAAACCCTCAGGTGCTTCACAAATTGATCTGTAAAAATGAAAAAGTACTTTTTTTTCACAAAAAAATTATTTTCGCCTCAATTTTTTCATTTTCACATGGGCAATAGGATAAAATGGATCATACAATTTGTTGGGCAATTTCTCCCGAGTACGCCGATACCTCATATGTGGGGGTAAACCACTGTTTGGGCACTCGGCAGGGCTCGGAAGGGAAGGCGCGCCATTTGACTTTTTGAATGGAAAATTAGCTCCAATTGTTAGCGGACACCATGTTGCGTATGGAGAGCCCCTGTGTGCCTAAACATTGGAGCTCCCCCACAAGTGACCCCATTTTGGAAACTAGACCCCCCAAGGAACTTATCTAGATGCATATTGAGCACTTTAAACCCCCAGGTGCTTCACAGAAGTTTATAACGCAGAGCCATGAAAATAAAAAATAATTTTTCTTTCCTCAAAAATGATTTTTTAGCCTGGAATTCCCTATTTTGCCAAGGGTAATAGGAGAAATTGGACCATAAATGTTGTTGTCCAGTTTGTCCTGAGTACGCTGAAACCCCATATGTGGGGGTAAACCACTGTTTGGGCGCACGGCAGGGCTCGGAAGGGAAGGCACGCCATTTGGCTTTTTAAATGGAAAATTAGCTCCAATCATTAGCGGACACCATGTCACGTTTGGAGAGCCCCTGTGTGCCTAAACATTGGAGATCCCCCAGAAATGACCCCATTTTGGAAACTAGTCCACCAAAAGAACTAATCTAGATGTGTGGTGAGGACTTTGAACCCCCAAGTGCTTCACAGAAGTTTATAACGCAGAGCCATGAAAATAAAAATAAAAATTATTTTCTCAAAAATGATCTTTTAGCCTGCAATTTTTTATTTTCCCAAGGGTAACAGGAGAAATTTGACCCCAAAAGTTGTTGTCCAATTTCTCCTGAGTACGCTGATACCCCATATGTGGGGGTAAACCACTGTTTGGGCACATGTCGGGGCTCGGAAGTGAAGTAGTGACGTTTTGAAATGCAGACTTTGATGGAATGCTCTGTGGGCATCACGTTGCGTTTGCAGAGCCCCTGATGTGGCTTAACAGTAGAAACCCCCCACAAGTGACCCCATTTTGGAAACTAGACCCCGAAAGGAACTTATCTAGATGTGTGGTGAGCACTTTGAACCCCCAAGTGCTTCACAGAAGTTTATAATGCAGAGCCGTGAAAATAATAAATACGTTTTCTTTCCTCAAAAATAATTATTTAGCCCAGAATTTTTTAATTTTCCCAAGGGTAACAGGAGAAATTTGACCCCAATATTTGTTGTCCAGTTTCTCCTGAGTACGGTGATACCCCATATGTGGGGGTAAACTACTGTTTGGGCACATGCCGGGGCTCGGAATTGAAGTAGTGACGTTTTGAAATGCAGACTTTGATGGAATGCTCTGCGGGCGTCACGTTGCGTTTGCAGAGCCCCTGATGTGGCTAAACAGTAGAAATCCCCCACAAGTGACCCCATTTTGGAAACTAGACCCCAAAAGGAACTTATCTAGATGTGTGGTGAGCACTTTGAACCCCCAAGTGCTTCATAGAAGTTTATAATGCAGAGCCGTGAAAATAATAAATACGTTTTCTTTCCTCAAAAATAATTATTTCGCCCAGAATTTTTTATTTTCCCAAGGGTTACAGGAGAAATTGGACCCCAAAAGTTGTTGTCCAGTTTCTCCTGAGTACGCTGATACCCCATGTGTGGAGGTAAACCACTGTTTGGGCACACGTCGGTGCTCAGAAGGGAAGTAGTGACTTTTGAAATGCAGACTTTGATGGAATGGTCTGCGGGCGTCACGTTGCGTTTGCAGAGCCCCTGGTGTGCCTAAACAGTAGAAACCCCCCACAAGTGACCCCATTTTAGAAACTAGACCCCCCAAGGAACTTATCTAGATATGTGGTGAGCACTTTGAACCCCCAAGTGCTTCACAGAAGTTTATAATGCAGAGCCGTGAAAATAAAAAATCATTTTTCTTTCCTCAAAAATGATGTTTTAGCAAGCATTTTTTTATTTTCACAAGGGTAACAGGAGAAATTGGACCCCAGTAATTGTTGCGCAGTTTATCCTGAGTATGCTGGTACCCCATATGTGGGGGTAAACCACTGTTTGGGCACACGTCGGGGCTCGGAAGTGAGGGAGCACCATTTGACTTTTTGAATACGAGATTGGCTGGAATCAATGGTGGCGCCATGTTGCGTTTGGAGACCCCTGATGTGCCTAAACAGTGGTAACCCCTCAATTCTACCTCCAACACTAACCCCAACACACCCCTAACTCTAATCCCAACTGTAGCCATAACCCTAATCACAACCCTAACCACAACCCTAATTCCAACCCAATCCTAACCCTAAGGCTATGTGCCCACGTTGCGGATTCGTGTGAGATTTTTCAGCATCATTTTTGAAAAATCCGCGGGTAAAAGGCACTGCGTTTTACCTGCGGATTTTCCGCGGATTTCCAGTACTTTTTGTGCGGATTTCACCTTCGGATTCCTATTGAGAAACAGGTGTAAAACGCTGCGGAATCCGCACAAAGAATTGACATGCTGCGGAAAATACAACGCAGCGTTTCCGCGTGGTATTTTCCGCACCATGGGCACAGCGGATTTGGTTTTCCATATGTTTACATGGTACTGTAAACCTGATGGAACACTGCTGCGGATCCGCAGCCAAATCCGTACCGTGTGCACATAGCCTAATTCTAAAGGTATGTGCACACGCTGCGGAAAACGCTGCGGATCCGCAGCAGTTTCCCATGAGTTTACAGTTCAATGTAAACCTATGGGAAACAAAAATCGCTGTACACATGCTGCGGAAAAACTGCACGGAAACGCAGCGGTTTACATTCCGCAGCATGTCACTTCTTTGTGCGGATTCCACAGCGGTTTTACAACTGCTCAAATAGAAAATCGCAGTTGTAAAACCGCAGTGAAATGCGCAGAAAAAACGCGGTAAATCCGCCATAAATACGCAGCGGTTTAGCACTGCGGATTTATCAAATCCGCAGCGGAAAAATCTGCAGAGGACCAGAATACGTGTGCACATACCGAAACCCTAACCCTAGCCCTAACCCTACCCCTAGCCCTAACCCTACCCCTAACCCTAACCCTACCCCTAACCCTACCCCTAACCCTACCCCTAACCCTACCCCTACCCCTAACCCTACCCCTAACCCTATTCTAACATTAGTGGAAAAAAAAAATCTTTATTTTTTATTGTCCCTACCTATGGGGGTGACAAAGGGAGGGGGGGTCATTTATTATTTTTTTTATTTTGATCACTGAGATATAATCTATCTCAGTGATCAAAATGCACTTTGGAACGAATCTGCCGGCCGGCAGATTCGGCGGGCGCACTGCGCATGCGCCCGCCATTTTGGAAGATGGCAGCGCCCGGGAGAAGACGGACGGACCCTGGCAGGATCGGTAAGTATGATGGGGTGGGGGGGAGCACGGGGGGGGATCGGAGCATGGGGGGGTGGATCGGAGCGCGGGAGGGGTGGAACGGAGCACGGGGGGGGGGGGTGGAACGGTGCACGGGGGGTGGAACGGAGCACGGGGGGTGGAACGGAGCACGGGGGGTGGATCGGAGTGCAGGGGGGGTGATTGGAGCACGGGGAGGGTGATTGGAGCACGGGGGGAGCGGACAAAAGCACGGGGGGAGCCGGAGCACAGGACGGAGGGGAGCCGGAGCAGTGTACCGGCCAGATCGGAGGGCTGGGGGGGCGATCGGTGGGGTGGGGTGGGGGCACATTATTGTTTCCAGCCATGGCCGATGATATTGCAGCATCGGCCATGGCTGGATTGTAATATTTCACCAGTTATAATAGGTGAAATATTACAAATCGCTCTGATTGGCAGTTTCACTTTCAACAGCCAATCAGAGCGATCGTAGCCACGGGGGGGTGAAGCCACCCCCCTGGGCTAAACTACCACTCCCCCTGTCCCTGCAGATCGGGTGAAATGGGAGTTAACCCTTTCACCCGATCTGCAGGGACGCGATCTTTCCATGACGCATATGCTGCGTCATGGGTCGGAATGGCACCGACTTTCATGACGCAGCGTATGCGTCAAAGGTCGGGAAGGGGTTAAGTGGTGAGAAAAAATCCAAAGTTTGTAAAAAAAAAAAAAAAATTGCATCTTCATTTTTCATGATCTGTGGCCGAGTGACGGCTTATTTTTTGCGTGCTGAGCTGACATTTTTAATGATACCATTTTGGTGCAGATATGAATTTTTAATGCAATGTTGCGGCGACCAAAAAACAATAATTATGGGATATTGATTTTTTTATTCGCTACCCCATTTACTGGCAAGATTATTTTGTTTTTGATTGATAGATGGGGTGATTCTGAAAGCGGCGATACCAAATACAGGTCCTTCTCAAAAAATTAGCATATAGTGTTAAATTTCATTATTTACCATAATGTAATGATTACAATTAAACTTTCATATATTATAGATTCATTATCCACCAACTGAAATTTGTCAGGTCTTTTATTGTTTTAATACTGATGATTTTGGCATACAACTCCTGATAACCCAAAAAAACTGTCTCAATAAATTAGCATATCAAGAAAAGGTTCTCTAAACGACCTATTACCCTAATCTTCTGAATCAACTAATTAACTCTAAACACATGCAAAAGATACCTGAGGCTTTTATAAACTCCCTGCCTGGTTCATTACTCAAAACCCCCATCATGGGTAAGACTAGCGACCTGACAGATGTCAAGAAGGCCATCATTGACACCCTCAAGCAAGAGGGTAAGACCCAGAAAGAAATTTCTCAACAAATAGGCTGTTCCCAGAGTGCTGTATCAAGGCACCTCAATGGTAAGTCTGTTGGAAGGAAACAATGTGGCAGAAAACGCTGTACAACGAGAAGAGGAGACCGGACCCTGAGGAAGATTGTGGAGAAGGACCGATTCCAGACCTTGGGGAACCTGAGGAAGCAGTGGACTGAGTCTGGTGTGGAAACATCCAGAGCCACCGTGCACAGGCGTGTGCAGGAAATGGGCTACAGGTGCCGCATTCCCCAGGTAAAGCCACTTTTGAGCTACAGAGAAGCAGCACTGGACTGTTGCTAAGTGGTCCCAAGTACTTTTTTCTGATGAAAGCAAATTTTGCATGTCATTCGGAAATCAAGGTGCCAGAGTCTGGAGGAAGACTGGGGAGAAGGAAATGCCAAAATGCCTGAAGTCCAGTGTCAAGTACCCACAGTCAGTGATGGTGTGGGGTGCCATGTCAGCTGCTGGTGTTGGTCCACTGTGTTTCATCAAGGGCAGGGTCAATGCAGCTAGCTATCAGGAGATTTTGGAGCACTTCATGCTTCCATCGGCTGAAATGCTTTATGGAGATGAAGATTTCATTTTTCAGCACGACCTGGCACCTGCTCACAGTGCCAAAACCACTGGTAAATGGTTTACTGACCATAGTATTACTGTGCTCAATTGGCCTGCCAACTCTCCTGACCTGAACCCAATAGAGAATCTGTGGGATATTGTGAAGAGAAAGTTGAGAGACGCAAGACCCAACACTCTGGATGAGCTTAAGGCCGCTATTGAAGCATCCTGGGCCTCCATAACATCTCAGCAGTGTCACAGGCTGATTGCCTCCATGCCACGCCGCATTGAAGCAGTCATTTCTGCCAAAGGATTCCCGACCAAGTATTGAGTGCATAACTGAACATTATTATTTGATGGTTTTTTTGTTTGTTATTAAAAAACACTTTTATTTGATTGGATGGGTGAAATATGCTAATTTATTGAGACAGGTTTTTTGGGTTATCAGGAGTTGTATGCCAAAATCATCAGTATTAAAACAATAAAAGACCTGACAAATTTCAGTTGGTGGATAATGAATCTATAATATATGAAAGTTTAATTGTAATCATTACATTATGGTAAATAATGAAATTTAACACTATATGCTAATTTTTTGAGAAGGACCTGTATGTGTATGTTTGATTTTCTTTTTATTTATTTTGAATGGGGATGATTTGAACTTTTATATATATATATTTTTTTTATATATTTTTAAAAACTTTTTTTTTTACTTTTTGCATGCTTCAATGGTCTCCATGGGAGACTAGAAGCTGCAGTTGTCCAATCGCCTCTGCTACATACAGGCTACATACAGGCAATGATCAGATCACCGATAGCAGAAATACTTGCTATGAGCACCGACCACAAGGTGGCACTCATTGCAATCTCGCTATTACAACCATAGAGGTCTGCTGGAGAACTCTGGTTGTCATGCCAACCCATCGGTGACCTGCGATCACGTGAGGGGGTCACTGATGGGTGAGATTTCCGGCGCACTTCCCAAAGCGCAAGTTAAATGCCCCTGTCAGAGATTTACAGCGGCATTTGACAGGTTAACAGCTGCGGATGGATCGCAATTCCACCCGCAGCTGTTAGAGGCACATGTCAGCTGTTCAAAACAGCTGACATGTGCCAGGGAAGATGTGGGCTCAGCCCACAACAAAGGGGGAGACACGACATGTGCAATTCATGTACAGTGCATGTCGTGAAGGGGTTAAAGCACCGCTCCAGAGGGTTTTTTTTATTTTACTGCTGAAGAGTGAAGAGGTGCCAATAATCTAAAGTTTTCTGCCCCTATTATATTTACCAGCTGCTATCTTCATCTGTTATCGGCAGCGCTCTGGTCCGACTTCTGCAGGTTGTGACCTGCTGGATTGCTCCAGTGTTTGCCGGAGCAGCACTGGGAAGAGCTGAAGATGGCAGCTTGTAAGTAAAATACTAGGGTCAGGGAATTTAGATTAGTGGCAACACTCCAACACTGAGATAGAAAATAACAAATGCTGGAATGGTGCTTTGAGGTATACAATGCTTCATAACGCAGTATGTTATAATATTAAGACTATACAACACAGCATATGGACAAAAGTATTGGTACACATCATTTAACACCTTTATGACCTTGGGTGTACTCAGCAAATGCTAGTTAGGAAGTGTTTCCCGACCTTGGACATACTGATTGCGTCCAGGCAATTTTGCGCACACATAGCTTCTGTGTGCATGCGATCGCCTCAGGGTGTTAGCTTATTCCGGCAGCTGACACCGCTCCTGACATTTTAAGCCCCTATATGCTACAATCGCTAGCGATTGCATAATTTAGAAGAAAAGCAGCCCCACAATGTCATCATGGGTTCCCGATCGTTGCCATTCTTTCTCGATGTTGTCATGATGATATCCGGGCCAAGAGGTTCTGCCCAAAATTTAGAAATAAACATTTCTGACATGCAAAAACAAAACCCCCAAAAATTAGTGACCAATAGAGCCACCTTTCTTTATGATGACACTCAACAGCCTCCCATCCATAGATTGTCAGTTGCTTGATCTGTTTACGATCAACATTGCATGCAGCAGCCACCACAACCTCCCAGACACTGTTCCGAGAGGTGTACTGTTTTCCCTCCCTGTAGATCTCACATTTTATGAGGGACCACAGGTTCTCTATGGGGTTCAGATCAGGTGAACAAGGGGGCCATGTCATTATTTTTTCTTCTTTGAGACCTTTACTGGCCAGCCACGCTGTGGAGTAGTTGGAGGCATGTGATGGAGCATTGTCCTGCATGAAAATAATTTTTTTCTTGAACGATACCGACTTCTTCCTGTACCACTGCTTGAAGAAGTTGTCTTCCAGAAACTGGCAGTAGGTCTGGGAGTTGAGCTTCACTCCAACCCAAAAAGGTCCCACAAGTTCATCTTGGATGATACCAGCTCATACCAGTACCCCACCTCCACCTTGCTGACATCTGAGTTGGAGTGAAGCTCTCTGCCCTTTACTGATCCAGCCTCTGGCCCATCAAGAGTCACTCTCATTTCATCAGTCCATAAAACCTTTGAAAAGTCAGTCTTAAGATAGTTCTTGGCCCAGTCTTGACGTTTTATCTTATGTTTCTTGTTCAAAGGTGGTCATTTTTCAGCCTTCCTTACTTTGGCCATGTCCCTGAGTATCGCACACCTTGTGCTTTTTGTTACTTCAGTAACGCTGCAGCTCTGAAATATGGCAAAACTGGTGGCAAATGGCATCTTGGCAGCTTCACACTTGATTTTCCTCAATACATGGGCAGTTATTTTGCACCTTTTTTGCCCAACACGCTTCTTGCGACCCAGTTGGCTATTTGCCATGAAACGCTTGATTGTTCGGTGATCACGCTTCAAAAGTTTGGCAATTTCAAGACTGCTGCATCCCTCTGCAAGACATCTCACAATTTTGGACTTTTCAGAGCCAGTCAAATCTCTCTTCTAACCCATTTTGCCAAAGGAAAAGAAGTTGCCTAATAATTAAGCACACCTTATATAGGGGTTTGATGTCATTAGACAACACCCCTCCTCATTACAGAGATGCACATCACCTGATTTACTTAATTGGTAGTTGGCTCTCAAGCCTCACCAGCTTGGAGTAGGACAACATGTATAAAAAGTATCATGTGATCAAAATACAACTTGCCTAATAATTCTGCACACAGTGTACAGTGCCTTGCGAAAGTATTCGGCCCCCTGGAACTTTTCAATCTTTTCCCACATATCATGCTTCAAACATAAACAAACCAAATGTAAATTTTTGGTGAAGAATCAACAACAAGTGGAACACAATTGTGAAGTTGTACGAAATTTATTGGTTATTTTATATTTTTGTGGAAATTCAAAAACTGAAAAGTGGGGCGTGCAATATTATTCGGCCCCTTTACTTTCAGAGCAGCAAACTCACTCCAGAAGTTCATTGTGAATCTCTGAATGATCCAATGTTGTCCTAAATGCCTAATGATGATAAATATAATCCACCTGTGTGTAATCAAGTCTCCGTATAAATGCACCTGCTCTGTGATAGTCTCAGAGTTCTGTTTGAAGCACAGAGAGCATCATGAAGACCAAGGAACACAACAGTCAGGTCTGTGATACTGTAGTGCAGAAGTTTAAAGCCAGATTTAGATACAAAATGATTTCCAAAACTTTAAACATCCCAAGGAGCACTGAGCAAGCGATCATATTGAAATGGAAGGAGTATCATATCACTGCAAATCTACCAAGACCTGGCCCTCCCTCTAAACTTTCATATCAAACAAGGAGAAGACTGATCAGAGATGCAGCCAAGAGGCCCATGATCCCTCTGGATGAACTGCAGAGATCTACAGCTGAGGTGGGACAGTCTGTCCATAGGACAACAATCAGTCGTACACTGCACAAATCTGGCTTTTATGAAAGAGTGGCAAGAAGAAAGCCATTTCTCAAAGATATCCATAAAAAGTGTTGTTTAAAGTTTGCAACAAGCCACCTGGGAGACACACCAAACATGTGGAAGAAGGTGCTCTGGTCAGATGAAACCAAAATTGAACTTTTATATAATTAAACTGTATATAAAGTGCTCACTGATTCCAGCATGGTCCTGTGAAAGGAGCCACTGCTGTAACAACTCAATGCATGGAATTTCTTCCTTCCTAAATATTGCACAATCAACTGTGAGTGGTTGACAGGTTCAACATTACTGCTGTTACCGATTTGTCACGAACACCACTCAAGACGCATGTGCATTGGAAGCTACTGTAAAGGGGACTCCGCTTCCCACACTCACTCATCCATTCACTTTTTGCAATAGGCTGACAATGAGCTAGGTGCAACCCCAAGCCACTTCTCACACAAACACACTTTTCGCTGCCACTACTCGCTGCTTTGATAGGCCAACGAGATGCCTACACTGGGTAATACACTAGCACACACAACACCAAGCTTTCCGGAGCACCTAAGAGATACTCTTCTTGCACTCTGGCATACACAGGTTAACACAATCCAGGTATTCTTACCATCTTCAGAATTTATGGGAACTTTTAGAGCAGCAAGGAAAACACAAAATTTTAGATTTAAAGAAGTACTCCCATTAAACTTTTAACATATTGCAACCATCACGTTATATAACACTGTATACAATTGCTCATTTTGCCTTTCTACCCAGTCAGTACACCAGTACAGCAGTTTTGGTTTTTGTACCTCTAAAAGATGTCAAACAACAAACCCTAATTGGGTACAAAAGGCCACCAAAGAAGGGTCAAGAGTATATTTTCCAAAATGTTATCATTTATTAATATGAAAATTGTACAGAATAACATCATACCAGAATAGCACTACCAAAGCAGGTACCATGGGGATTTTTGTGAGCCAAAGTACGGCATTATTTATGACAAAACATTATTAGTGCAAAAAAAAAAATACAAATACTATGCTATCTAAACAATGTAAAAGCACACTGAGTACATAGGAATAGCGCTTACCACATTCCTATTAGTCACATAAGGGGTCAAACTCCAACTGGAGTGGGGATATGGACATAAATCGCTCCTATGATAAAGTGCCGCAGTGCATATAAGTGCATATTGTTGAACAGAGTATATCTAAAGTGCAAATGTCAATGCCATAACTTACGTGTCTTACAAGATTAAGCCCAGGCATGCCACCTCTACGCGCGTTTCGCCCTTCTTCGTCCTCTAAAAGATGCAGTAGTATGCAATCAAAACATTGTACAGTGGGGGGGGGGGAAGTATTTGATACACTGAAACAGAGACAGAATCTAAAAAAAAAAAATCACGCTGTACATTTGTACATTTTGTTACCCCTTTATAAATCACTGGTGAAGCCACACTTAGAAATGGGATCCAATTTTGGACTCCACATTTTAAAAAGGTGCAGTGCAGCAGTATCTACGCTGTGCAGTGATGAGGCGGTGACCCAGAAAAGTAAAAAAAAAAACGTCTCTTTTAGGGTTGAGCGAAACGGGTCGGCCATTTTCAGAAGTCGCCGACTTTTGGCAAAGTCGGGTTTCATGAAACCCGACCCGACCCCTGTGTGGGGTCGGCCATGAGGTCGGCGATCTTCTGAATCTGGTATCGGAATTCCGATTCCGAGTTCCGATATGTTTGTAATATCGGAAATCGGTATCGGAATCCATATTTAAGTGTAAAATAAAGAACTAAAATAAAAAATATTGCTATACTCACCCTCTGACGCGCCCTGGTACTAACCGGCAGCCTTTCTTCCTTAGAATCAGCGCGTGAAAGACCTTAGATGACGTCACGGCTTGTGATTGGTCGCGCGACCGCCCATGTGACTGCTCGCGCGACCAATCACAAGCTGCGACGTCACCGAAGGTACTTCAAGCGCTGATTCTTAGGAAGGAAGGCTGCCGGAAAGAAGCAGGGCGCGTCCGAGGGTGAGTATATACCTAATAGGAATATACTCACCCTCGGACGCGCCCTGCTTCTTTCCGGCAGCCTTCCTTCCTAAGAATCAGCGCTTGAAGTACCTTCGGTGACGTCGCGGCTTGTGATTGGTCGCGCGAGCGGTCACATGGGCAGTCGCGCGACCAATCACAAGCCGCGACGTCATCTAAGGCCCTTCAAGCGCTGATTCTAAGGAAGGAAGGCTGCCGGTTAATACCAGGGCGCGTCAGAGGGTGAGTATAGCAATATATTTTATTTTAATTCTTTATTTTACACTTAAATATGGATCCCAGGGCCTGAAGGAGAGTTTCCTCTCCTTCAGACCCTGGGAACCATTGGAAACCCAATGCACTGCATTGGGTTTCGTGTTTCGGCCGACCCCGACCCCGACTTTTTTATAGGATCGGCCGATTTCACTCGACCCGACTTTTGAAAAAGTCGGGTTTCGTGAAACCCGACCCGATCCTATAAAAGTAAAAGTCGCTCAACCCTAGTCTCTTTAATGTTCAACTGACATAAAGTACACAGCACACGATATCCTCCAGATAGCAGCTGGGAAACATATCCTCCAGATTGCAGCCCATAAACACACCATTCCACCTCCAAGACCAGTTGCCGCTGGTGATTGCACTGCCGTGTACATTGTGGGTGCCTGGCCTCTCCGCTCCCTTGGCTGTTTGGCTCCGCTTGCCTGTGTTGCCTCACACAGGTGGAGCTCTGCAAAGCCTGCTGCTCTGCACTCCTCCAAACACTAGACTAACACTGACCCTGACACACCCAAACCCTTTACTGCAGGGTTTTTAACTGAAACAAAACCAAATTCTGATGAGCATTATATGTGGTATAATATGTCCAATATAAAAGATCACCTTAAAGCAGAGGTCCCCAACGTTTCTTTTCCTTGAGAGCCACATTCAGCTTTGAGAAACTGTCGCGAGCCACATTCAGCTCCCGCCAACTTACAATAGTGGCAGCCAAAGCCCCCATTACAGGCATAATGGTAACTAAAGATTTTCCACAAAAATCACTCCAAAGCAGTATGCTAAGATCCAGGGGTTCGCACAATACCCCCCATTAAGTATTCTCCTATAAAGCACTCCCAAGACACTGTCACATCCAGCTTCAAACACCTCCTCTGATAGGTGGTGTCATCTTGTCTCCAGTGTAGCCTACTTAAATCATCTCAAAACCCCTAAAACCAGGATATGTGCATCCAGATCTGCTTTTCTGTGCAGGGCTGCTCACAAAATTCACCATTTTCAGATGTACTCTTCATACCTGTTTCCTAGACCTGGAGCTAATGCACCAAGCTGGCAGACAGTCGCGAGCCACAAGTCATGGGACCGCGAGCCACATGTGGCTCCCGAGGTACAGGTTGGGAATCCCTGCCTTAAAGAGTTTTTCTGTCTCACTACCATTAACATGGATATATATATATGGATAACTTCCCAAATCACATAGATATACAAAAAAACACCAAGCAGTCCTAGAATCCAAAAATAACAACTTTATTGAATATTATAAAAACATGTCATATCAGACAAACGGATATGTGGGACTAAAATATGGCAACCAGATGCTACCAAAATCAAACAAAGAGCCCAAGGTTGGGTGTATCCCTTGTAAAAGGTATATACAGATATATGCAGGTTTCAATAACACACATAAATAATGGAGATATAAATATATATTTTTTAGAACGAGTAAGTACCAGCTAGCAGTGCGTAAGTAAATCACAAACCCCATTACTATGGACATAACAAACAATGTAATGACTCCATATATTACCTTATGGATGATGGATCTATCCCGCAGGAACACCCGTTCACCCCGATGCGCTTTTCGGTAATGATACCTTCCTCAAGGGTTTTTAACTGGAATCTGTGGCCATGGGCCACATGGAAAACCTGGGCCGGGGGAGGAAACGGACTGCCCCACTACCATCCTGTAGTCGAGGGGTGGGCAATTAATTTTCCAGAGGGGTCACATGAGAGACTGTGACCATTGTGGAGGGCAGAACCAATAGGCCGAAATTAATTCTGCTCAATATTAATATAATATTAATATAATTAATATATGCTGTGTACTACGGATCCGGTGAAGGTTCAGGCCATTCATGATTGGATTCAGCCCACATCCGTGAAGAGCCTTCAGAAATTTTTGGGTTTGGCTAATTTTTATCGCCGTTTCATTGCTAATTTTTCCAGCGTGGTTAAACCCTTGACTGATTTGACGAAGAAGGGCGCTGATGTGGCGAATTGGTCCCCTGCGGCTGTCTCTGCCTTTCAGGAACTTAAGCATCGTTTTACTTCTGCTCCTGTGTTGCGTCAACCGGATGTTTCTCTTCCATTTCAGGTTGAGGTTGACGCTTCTGAGATTGGGGCAGGGGCTGTTTTGTCTCAGAGGGATCCTGTTGGTTCCTTAATGAAACCGTGTGCCTTCTTTTCCCGTAAGTTTTCGCCTGCTGAACGCAATTATGATGTCGGCAATCGGGAGTTGTTGGCTATGAAGTGGGCGTTTGAGGAGTGGCGACATTGGCTTGAGGGAGCTAAGCACCGTATTGTGGTCTTGACCGATCATAAGAATCTGATTTACCTCGAGTCTGCCAAACGGTTGAATCCTAGACAGGCTCGATGGTCCTTGTTTTTTTCTCATTTTGATTTCGTGGTCTCGTACCTTCCGGGTTCTAAGAATATTAAGGCTGATGCCCTCTCTAGGAGTTTTTTGCCTGATTCTCCTGAGGTCTTGGAACCAGTCGGTATTTTGAAGGAAGGGGTGGTCCTTTCTGCTGGTTCTCCTGATTTACGACGGGTTCTTCAGAAATTTCAGGCTGACAAACCTGACCGTTGTCCTGTGGGGAAGCTGTTTGTTCCTGACAGATGGACTAGAAGAGTGATTTCAGAGGTTCACTGTTCTGTGTTGGCTGGTCATCCTGGCATTTTTGGTACCAGAGACTTGGTTGGTAGGTCATTTTGGTGGCCTTCTTTATCGCGTGATGTGCGGTCTTTTGTGCAGTCCTGTGGGACTTGTGCGCGGGCCAAGCCTTGTTGCTCCTGTGCTAGTGGGTTGCTTTTGCCATTGCCGGTCCCTGAGAGGCCCTGGACGCATATTTCTATGGATTTTATTTCCGATCTTCCTGTTTCCCAGAGGATGTCGGTTATCTGGGTTGTTTGTGACCGATCCTCTAAGATGGTTCATTTGGTGCCTTTGCCTAAATTGCCTTCTTCTTCTGATTTGGTTCCGTTGTTTTTTCAGCATGTGGTTCGTTTGCATGGTATTCCTGAGAATATTGTGTCCGACAGAGGTTCCCAGTTTGTTTCTAGGTTTTGGCGGGCCTTTTGTGCTAGGCTGGGCATTGATTTGTCTTTTTCTTCTGCATTTCATCCTCAGACAAATGGCCCGACCGAGCGTACTAATCAGACTTTGGAGACTTATTTGAGATGCTTTGTGTCTGCTGATCAGGATGATTGGGTGGCTTTTTTGGCATTGGCCGAGTTTGCCCTTAATAATCGGGTTAGTTAGGCTACTTTGGTTTCGCCTTTTTTATGTAATTTTGGTTTTCATCCTCGTTTTTCTTCTGGGCAGGTTGAGTCTTCTGACTTTCCTGGTGTGGATTCTGTGGTTGACAGGTTGCAGCAGATTTGGGCTCAGGTGGTGGACAATTTGGTGTTGTCTCAGGAGGAGGCTCAACGTTTTGCTAACCGACGTCGCTGTGTTGGTTCCCGGCTTCGGGTTGGGGATCTGGTTTGGTTATCTTCCCGTCAAGTTCCTATGAAGGTTTCTTCTCCTAAGTTTAAGCCTCGGTTTATTGGTCCTTATAGGATTTCTGAGATTATTAATCCGGTGTCTTTTCGTCTGGCGCTTCCGGCCTCTTTTGCTATCCATAATGTCTTCCATAGATCTTTGTTGCGGAAATATGTGGAGCCCGTTGTTCCCTCTGTTGATCCTTCGGCCACTGTGTTGGTCGATGGGGAGTTGGAATATGTGGTTGAGAAGATTTTGGATTCTCGTTTTTCGAGGCGGAAGCTTCAGTACCTTGTCAAATGGAAGGGTTATGGCCAGGAGGATAATTCTTGGGTTTCGGCCTCTGATGTCCATGCCGCTGATTTGGTTCGTGCCTTTCATCTTGCTCGTCCTGACCAGCCTGGGGGCTCTGGTGAGGGTTCGGTGACCCCTCCTCAAGGGGGGGGGGTACTGTTGTGAATTCTGCTCTTGGGCTCCCTACGATGGTTGTTGATGGTAATGCAGTTATTCCTGAGCAGCAGTCTTGGACAGGTGTTTCTGCTAATTGCAATTCGGACTGGGGTATTTAGCTGTGCAGGACTCATTAGTCCTTGCCAGTAGTCAATGTTCCTTTGGAAGTGTTGGTCCTCTGCCTGGCCCCTCCTGCTTGCTGCCAATTCAGCTAAGATAAGCGTTTTCTTCATTTTTTTAGACACACTGCTGTGTGTTTATTTTCTGTGCTTATCTTGTTTCTATTTTGTTCCTGCTAGACTGTGCCTGTTGTTTTTCTCAGTCTAGTTGGACTCGCTGGAGTCGCAGATATACTCTCCACATCTTTAGTTAGGTGGTGGAGTTTTTGTATTTTTCTGCTGTGGATATTTTGCAGTGTTTTATGCTGACCGCATAGTATCCTGTACTATCCTTTCCTATCTAGGTAGAAGTGGCCTCCTTTGCTTATCCCTGTTTTCTGTCTGTGTGTGTCTTTTCCTCTCCTACTCACAGTCATTATTTGTGGGGGGCTACCTATCCTTTGGGGGTCTACTCTGAGGCAAGAGAGTTTTCCTATTTCCATCTTTAGGGATATATAGTCCTTAGGCTGTGTCGAGGTGTCTAGGTCTGGTTAGGCACACCCCACGGCTACTTCTAGTTGCGGTGATAGGATCAGGGGTTGTGGTCAGTAAAGTTACCACTGCTCCAGCGAAGGTCATTTCATGCTGCTCCAAGGCCACTTGATCATAACATCGTACACTGAGCTCTGCTGCATCTCCCTGCCTGTCTAAGGCTACGTTCACATTTGCGTTGTGCGCCGCTGCGTCGGCGACGCAACGCACAACGCAAATAAAAACGCACCAAAACGCACGCAAAAACGCTGGGTTTTGCGACGCATGCGTCCTTTTTTGCCGAAATTTGGACGCAAGAAAAATGCAACTTGTTGCGTTTTCTGCGCCCGACGCTTGCAGCAAGAAAACGCATGCGTCGCACAACGCAGCACAACGCATGTCCATGCGTCCCCCATGTTAAATATAGGGGCGCATGACGCATGCGTCGCCGCTGCGTCGCCCGACGCAAACACGCAAAACGCTAATGTGAACGTAGCCTAAGTGACATGTGGACCAGAAACACACTGTGGGCTTTCTGACCCCCCTCTTCACTCTGCCTGTCAGCTCTGTGTAAGGCTACGTTCACATTTGCGTTGTGCGCCGCTGCGTCGGCGACGCAACGCACAACGCAAATAAAAACGCACCAAAATGCACGCAAAAATGCTGCGTTTTGCGACGCATGCGTCCTTTTTTGCCGAAATTTGGACGCAAGAAAAATGCAACTTGTTGCGTTTTCTGCGCCCGACGCATGCGGCAAAAAAACGCATGCGTCGCACAACGCAGCACAATGCATGTCCATGCATCCCCCATGTTAAATATAGGGGTGCATGACGCATGCGTCGCCGCTGCGTCGCCCGACGCAAACACGCAAAATGCTAATGTGAACGTAGCCTTATTCTAAACCCTTCATCCCCCCTCCCGCCTGAGACCAGCTACAACTGGTAGAGCAACTCTCAAACCACATGGGAACTTCTTTGTTCTTTAAAAGTTATGTATAATGGCACCGATTAGTGATAGAGACATAAAAATTACATATTCCAGATGTTCACCGAGAGATCTATACCCCACTGAAATCGCTAGGATTAAAACCCAATGAAAGTCAAGGAACGGATTTCTCTGTCATGTATCCACTGCGTGTTTATACTTAAATGAACCCCCACATCACGCATATGGCGAGATATGTTTAGAGATGGTTTTCCATAACTTTGGAAAAGGGGAGTATTCAGCCTCCTAAGTGAGGTCAGCACAGGGGGAGTGCCTTGGTTTTGGGCACAGGTATAAGACAGAGAGATGGCATTTTGCAGTAGTCATTGTCCAGGAAGCTAGCTGAGAGATGCTCTGTAATGCAGCTGGATGTATCACACCTCCCCCACACCGCTTTATACGTTTGTAAAGACTGCCTACTTTTTGGAGTAAAATATATAAAATTACTAGCTTTTTTTTTCTCCATGCTCTATAACGTACTGTCACGTCTTCTGAAGTAAATTACGCTACTAAATGGGCTGACTCCTCCTGACCCATTATTAATTAAGGAACAGGAGCTGGTGGCAGCGGAAGTGTCCTGCGCTGGTGGGTAACACTGGCAGTGACAGAATGGGTTTTTATAGTGTATTGCTCTGCTGCGGCTGGGAATAATTATATCACCCTCACTGCAGTGTGTGCCCAATAGCCAGTACATAGCAGGCAGCCTTTCTGGTGACTAATTATCCAAGGTGCAGTTCCCCGACTGACCTGAGGGTAATTGGGGTGCCAGAGAGCTGCGAGTTCCAAACTGGAACTGGGAAGTGGGATATAAATAAATCCACTTCAGAAAAGAACAGGGGGCAGTCAAAAAACCCGGGTTCATGACATATTGGTAACCGCGGTGGGATAATCAAAAATATTCTCCCTGTCATGACACAAGGCCACAAGTCAGAAAGGATTTTTATAAGTATTGCAATGTGGTCTTTGTTTTGTGTAAATGTTGTTGTGTTTTTTTACAATTAATTTTTTTTCATCCCCCTTCACAGTGAATTCAGTAAAAGTTTGTTGGCGTTCGATGAAGGATCGCTTCAATAATGATATCAGACAGGAGATGTGGTTTAAAAGTGGTGCTGCTCCAAAGTGTCGGGGCCCATCTCGCTAGGGCCCCAACACTTATCCGGGTGCTGACGCTGGCCCTGGGTCTATATATACAGAATCCCCATGAGACACGCCCATTGGGTGTGGCTTTTGTCAAGGAAATTCTCCTGGAACAGCATTTGCAGCGTAACAAAAATCTTTGAAACTTTGAATGCATACACTGATAAAACGCAAACATATGCAAAAATGCAAACTAACGCATGCACACGTAGTGTTTTTTGGCATCATACGCAAGCTGATACGGATAAAAAACGCTGCATAACCATGTGTTTGCATGCATTTTGGCATGCGTTTGCACATGTAGATGATATGCTGCGCACAGATATGCAAATATGAACTTAGCCTAAACCCATGAACCCATAGATGCGCAAAAAAACACGCACAATATGAAGACAGTAAAAGGCTAAATAACCCTACTCACAAACAACACCATGTCAGTATTTAAGGAATAGCTGTGACTGAAATACAAAAAATGCAGCTGGTTGTGGACTACCAGAAGATTTAACCCGTTAAGTGATTATCCCAAACGGAAATACATAAGGGAGAATAAGAAACAAAAGTGGAAGTGCTATTAAGAGCAAGAAAACCTTGCTAGCAAATCAAAAATATTTGTGAAAAAATATCAGGGATTAAACGTGCTGGTATTAGGGTATTAAGATGTAAAATTCCTATTTGGAGCCATTTTTGCCAGTAGAAAATTTGTGGAGGAGCAGACATACTGTTGAGGGCAGAGCAAAATCCTGCGGTGCGCAGGCGCTGGGCCTCTCTGACCTTTCCCAGCGCCTGCACACTGCAGTACTTTGCTTTGCCCTCAACAGGGCAGATAAGTACACCTGTGCAGCAGCATGATACAGAGCAGACTGTGTGGATGATGCAGGGACGCGTCATCCACACGAACAAGAAGGAGGGCGGCAATCATAAGAAGAATAGTGGTGCCGGACCAGGACCAGCGACATCCCTCGAACCGCACCGCCCCGCAGGTGAGTATAATAAAAGTTATTTTTCTTCTCTTCCTGGTCAGGTTGGGGGCTTATATACAGCATTATAGAATACTGTATATAAGCCCTGAAAGGTGCTGGCCGTATCTCATATCTGCCAAACCTGGTGACAGGCTCCCTTTAAGGGAAAAATAAATCCAAAACTACTGGGCTTATTGTGAAAATGTGATTGTCCCCTAAACCTAATAACTAGTTGGGCCACCCATAGTAGCAACAACTGCAATCAAGTGTTTGTGATAACTGTCAATGAGTCTTTTACAATGCTCTGGAGGAATTTTGTATGTGCGTCCATTGCTCCCACTGCATCCCTCGCAAAGCTCCATAACTGCTGCTGCAGCTTCTTTACTATATACCTAGTTGGATTTTTTTTCTCCAAAAAATTACCCCCAAAAAACAAAAATATACAGTCTGTTCTGTCAGACTGAGGCCTGTTGAGAAATCAGAGTTTGTCAGGCATACGTAGCATAGTTGTGTGTGCTAGCCTTGTGCCATTTTTTTGTTGTGTGTATTAAATTCACCTAAAAAGGCCTCATATATCTGCGTGCTCCAACTTTGTGCATTGTAGGCCAGGGGACCCCTTTTTTTGCTGTCTGAGACTCTTATACTATAAAGCACTATTTAGCTTCCAAAATTACAAAAAGGCCACATATCTGCCAGTGTGGTATTTTCGTGACAGCCCTGATATATTTGCGTGCTCCAAGTTTGCTCATTGTAGGCCGGTGTACCCCTTTTTTGCTGTCTGATACTATAATTCTATACAGCACTATTTTACATACAGTTGTGGACAAAAGTATTGGCACTCCTGCAATTCTGTCAGATAATACTCAGTTTCTTCCTGAAAATGATTGCAAACACAAATTCTTTGTTATTATTATCTTCATTTAATTAAATGAAAAAACACAAAAAGAATTGTCCTAAAGCCAAATTGGATATAATTCCACACCAAACATAAAAAAAGGCTGGACAAAAGTATTGGCACTGTTCGAAAAATCATGTGATGCTTCTCTAATTTGTGTAATTAACAGCACCTGCAACTTACCTGTGGCACCAACAGGTGTTGGCAATAACTAAATCACACTTGCAGCCAGTTGACATGGATTAAAGTTGACTCAACCTCTGTCCTGTGTCCTTGTGTGTACCACATTGAGCATGGAGAAAAGAAAGAAGACAAAAAAACTGTCTGAAGACTTGAGAAACCAAATTGTGAGGAAGCATGAGCAATCTCAAGGCTACAAGTCCATCTCCAAAGACCTGAATGTTCCTGTGTCTACCGTGCGCAGTGTCATCAAGAAGTTTAAAGCCCATGGCACTGTGGCTAACCTCCCTAGATATGGATGGAAAAGAAAAATTGACAAGAGATTTCAACGCAAGATTGTGCGGATGTTGGATAAAGAACCTCGACTAACATCCAAACATGTTCAAGTTGTCCTGCAGTCCGAGGGTACAACAGTGTCAACCCGTACTATCCGTCGGTGTCTGAATGAAAGGGGACTGTATGGTAGGAGACCCAGGAAGACCCCACTTCTTACCCCGAGACATAAAAAAGCCAGGCTGGAGTTTGCCAAAACTTACCTGAAAAAAGCCTAAAATGTTTTGGAAGAATGTTCTCTGGTCAGATGAGACAAAAGTAGAGCTTTTTGGGCAAAGGCATCAACATAGAGTTTACAGGAGAAAAAAAAAAGAGGCATTCAAAGAAAAGCACACGGTCCCTACACTCAAACATGGCGGAGGTTCCCTGATGTTTTGGGGTTGCTTTGCTGTCTCTGGCACTGGACTGCTTGACCGTGTGCATTATGAAATCTGAAGACTACCAAAAATTTTGCAGCATAATGTAGGGCCCAGTGTGAGAAAGCTGGGTCATGGGTCTTCCAGCAGGACAATGACCCAAAATACACTTCAAAAAGCACTAGAAAATGGTTTGAGAGAAAGCACTGGAGACTTCTAAGGTGGCCAGCAATGAGTCCAGACCTGAATCCCATAGAACACCTGTGGAGAGATCTAAAAATGGCAGTTTGGAGAATGGTCTAAAATTCCACCAGAGCATTGTAAGAAACTCATTGATGGTTACCGGAAGCGGTTGGTCGCAGTTATTTTGGCTAAAGGTTGTGCAACCAAGTATTAGGCTGAAGGTGCCAATACTTTTGTCTGGCCCATTTTTGGAATTTTGTGTGAAAAGATCAATGCTTCATTCTCTTTTGTGATTTTTCATTTAAGACAAATTAAATGAAGATAATAATACCAAAGAATTTGTGATTGCAATCATTTACAGGAAGAAACTGAGTATTATCTGACAGAATTGCAGGGGTGTCAATACTTTTGGCCACAACTGTATAAAAAAAAGGCCGCATATTTGCCAGTGTGGTATTTCCGTGACAGCCCTGATATATCTTCGTGCTACAAGTTTGCTCATTGTAGGTCGGTGTACCCCTTTTTTTTGCTGTCTGATACTATAATTCTATACAGCACTATTTTGCATATAAAAAAGAAGAAGGCCACATATTTGCCAGTGTGGTATTTCCGTTACAGCACTCATATATCTGCGTGCTCCAAGTTTGCTCATTGTAGGCCGGTGTACCTCTTTTTTGCTGTCTGATACTGTAATTCTATACAGCACTATTTAGCATAAATTTACTTCACAAAAAAGCCCCCCAAAATTGAATACAGTCTGTTCTATCATGCTGAGGCCTGCCTGGTGTTTGGGTTTGAAAAATCGTAGATTTGCATTCATACTGATCAGATATAATTTGCTACTAATAAATATATTTGTGTTGAGGATTTGAAATAGTGCAGTAGTTCATTTAAAATGGGCAAGGCAAGGGACTGGGAAGTGGATGTGATGATGATGGTGCATGCAGAGGACGAGGTCGTGGCCAAGGTGAAAGTGGGCAACAACTAAGACCCACATCTTCTCGCTCGACCTTCCTGTCCCAGTTTCTAGGGGACCGCAGCACACCACTATTGAAGCCAGAGCAGTGTGAAACGGTTGTTGGTTGGATAGTGGATAATGCTTCCAGTCACTTAGCCACCACCACCACCACCACCATGTCTCCACACGGTCAAGTCAGAGTAGCCGTGAGTTTGGCCCGGATATTCCTCACCCTGATCCTCCTTCCTCCCACCATGCCAAGTGCCCTGAGACAACTGATCCCACACTTGGACACTCTGAAGAGCTGTTCAGTTTTCCATTTCAAGATTCAGTGCTATTGTCCGGTCAACTTGAAGTGGGGACAGCTGAGATCGCATGTAGAGATGCCCAAAGCTTTGACAAGCCCCAGTCACACGAAGGCGATGGTGGGAAAGTGTCAGAAGAGGTGGACGATGATGAGAAGCAATTGCCAGAAAGTCAGGAGGAGGATCAGGGTGCAGATGTGGAAGACGAGGTGGTGGATGACTATGTGACTGATCCAACCTGGCAGGAGGACATGCAGAGTGAGGGCAGCAGCACACATGGAGAAGGACGCATATCACCCCAACAGGCAGGAAGAAGCAGTGTGGTGGCCACAGACAGAAGAAGTGTATCCGTTCCCCGTAACACCAACACGAGGGAAGTTGCCATTCCAACTGTTAGATCTTCCCGAGTCTGGTTATTTTTTAAAGACTCCGGCGACAACCCCAAACAGGCCATTTGCAGCACCTGCCATGGTCACATCAGCAGGGGTAGCAAAACAGCCAGCCTGACCACCACCAGCATGATCAGACAGATGGAAGCAAAGCACCCGACTTTGTGGGCCGAACCCCAGGCTCCAGGACCACTGCCTGCAGGTCACACCACTGCTTCTTCCACTGTTTTGCGGACAAGCCAATCCCCAGTACACCGTGCATGTGAAGATGCCTCTAGCCCTGCACCTGTTGTAGCCCACAGTCAAGCAGCACCATCATCAAGCCCGTCCACGTCCTTGTCCTAGCACAGCCTTCAATTGTCTATAACCCAGTCTTTGGAACGCAAGCGGAAATACCCCGCCAACGCCCCACAGGCCACAGTCCTAAATTCTAATACTTCTCTTCTGCTTGCGCTAGAAATGCTGCCTTTTAGACTCGTTGAGACGGAAGCTTTCCGCAACCTGATGGTGATGACCGTCCCAAGGTACTCGGTCACCAGTCACCACTATTTCTCCCGGTGTGCTGTACCAGCATTACACCAGCATGCGTCCCAGAACTAGTGTTGAGCATTCCGATACCGCAAGTATCGGGTATCGGCCGATATTTGCGGTATCGGAGTTCCGATACCGAGTTCCAATATTTTCAGTATATCGGATACAGGAATCGGAAGTTCCCATAATTCAAAGAGCCAGAATTCAGCTAATGAATGATTAGAAGTGTGGGCACATCCTGTTCTGCATGGTAGGCATGCAACTACTGGCATGGCTGTGATTGGCTGCTGGAATTATGTCATGCTGCACTATAAAAGTCTTCTTAAAGGGAACCTGTCACCCCGTTTTTTGAGATTGAGATATAAATACTGTTAAATAGGGCCTGTGCTGTGCGTTACTATGGTGTATGTAGTGTACCCTGATTCCCCATGTATGCCGAGAAATACATTACCAAAGTCGGCGTTTTCGCCTGTCAATCAGGCTGGTCTGGTCAGGTGGGCGTGTTCACAGCGTTCTTTTCTTCCCCAGGTTTCCGTTGGTGGCGTAGTGGTGTGCGCATGTCCAAGGTCCGGATTCCCTGTGCCCACGTGAAGACACAGCGCGCGATCTGCGCTGTCATTCCTTTCATCGGTGCGGGCGGCCATCTTCCTGGGGCCGCGCGTGCGCAGATGTAGTGCTCTGCTGCACGGGGCTTCAGGAAAATGGCCGCGGGATGCCGCGCGTGCGCAGAAGAGATCGCGGCGGCCATTTTCCCAAAGCCGAGATGCAAACTCGGCTTTGGGAAAATGGCCGCCGCGATCTCTTCTGCGCACGCGCGGCATCCCGCGGCCATTTTCCTGAAGCCCCGTGCAGCAGAGCACTACATCTGCGCACGCGCGGCCCCAGGAAGATGGCCGCCCGCACCGATGAAAGGAATGACAGCGCAGATCGCGCGCTGTGTCTTCACGTGGGCACAGGGAATCCGGACCTTGGACATGCGCACACCACTACGCCACCAACGGAAACCTGGGGAAGAAAAGAACGCTGTGAACACGCCCACCTGACCAGACCAGCCTGATTGACAGGCGAAAACGCCGACTTTGGTAATGTATTTCTCGGCATACATGGGGAATCAGGGTACACTACATACACTATAGTAACGCACAGCGCAGGCCCTATTTAACAGTATTTATATCTCAATCTCAAAAAACGGGGTGACAGGTTCCCTTTAAGTCTGTCTCCTGCAGTGTGTCCTTCACCTGCCACTAGATCACCAGGGTGAACATGCTCTGTACGGTGCATTTTGGGCAAGGGGGCTGTGATGGGACTATTTTAATTTGTAAAGAAAGGACCACACATTGTGGAATTGGGCATTGCATTACATTGGGGCTACTTCATAAGTCTGTCTCCTGCAGTGTGTCCTTCACCTGCCACTAGATCACCAGGGTGAACGTGCTCTGTACGGTGCATTTTGGGCAATGGGGCTGTGATGGGACTATTTTAATTTGTAAAGAAAGGACCACACATTGGGAAATTGGGCATTGCATTATATTGGGCCTACTTCGCAAGTCTGTCTCCTGCAGTGTGTCCTTCACCTGCCACTAGATCACCAGGGTGAACGTGCTCTGTACGGTGCATTTTGGGCAAGGGGGCTGTGATGGGACTATTTTAATTTGTAAAGAAAGGACAACACTATGGGGAATTGGGCATTACATTGGGCCTACTTCTTAAGTCTGTCTCCTGCAGTGTGTCCTTCACTGGCTACTAGATCACCAGGGTGAACATGCTCTGTACGGTGCATTTTGGGCAAGGGGGCTGTGCTGGCAATAGTCTATTTTTAAAAAAGGTTCCCCCATTGGGGAATTGTTTGGCAGGTCATGCATTGCATTACAAGTCTCAGAGACACACACACCACTACATTGGGCCTATGTCTTAAGTCTGTCTCCTGCAGTGTGTCCTTCGCCTGCCACTAGATCGCCAGGGTGAACGTGCTCTGTACGGTGCATTTTGGGCAAGGGGGCTGTGATAGGACTATTTTAATTTGTAAAGAAAGGACCACACATTGGGGAATTGGGCATTACATTACATTGGGCCTACTTTTAAGTCTGTCTCCTGCAGTGTGTCCCTCACCTGCCACTAGATCACCAGGGTGAACGTGCTCTGTACGGTGCATTTTGGGCAAGAGGGCTGTGATGGCACTAGTCTATTTTTTAAAAAGGTACCCCCATTGGGGAATTGTTTGGCACATCATGCACTGCATTACAAGTCTCAGTGACCCACACCACTACATTGGGCTTACTTCTTAACTCTGTCTCCTGCAATGTCTCTTGTTTAACTGCCACTAGATCACCAGGGTGAACGTGCTTTGTACTGTTATAGGCCAGTGAATTTTGGGCAAGGGGCCTGCAATGGCAATAGTATATTTTTAATAAAGGTACCCCACATTGGTGAAACAACATCCTTGATGTCAAAGACTTGATAACATTTGTGTACCTTAAAAAGCTCCCTTAAAAAGCTCCTATTTGTGTTGCCTGGTTGCTCCCATTGGACACAATACACTTCATATAAATTTGATAAAGCAATCCTGTTAGTTTGGCTCAGTAGTTCATTACAAATATTTATTTGTCGACTATATTAGTTTCTCTCCTTGAGAGCCATAACTTTGGTTGCCTCAAATGTACTGTACAAATGGCGAATATACAAATGGTAATTTGTAACCAAGATTAAAATACTGTATACCCAATGCATTCAGATAATCACATAGCTGCATTTCTTATAAAACATTTACAGATGTGACAGACAATGCTCATAGTGACACAATCTTGATAAATGTTTGTTTATTCACTTCACAAACAGTTCTAAGCCTCTATATGTTTGCTGTTTGTCATGGTAAAACATTAAGGTTTACTGAAACTATGCCGGTGGTGGTTTGTGTTGTGGATTCTGTTTTTGGGCTCCCTCTGGTGGTTACAGATGGTACTGGGTGACTTGTGTTCTCTGCGGTCTCTGGTGTCCACCTGTTCTATCAGGATATGGGAGTTTCCTATTTAACCTGGCTTTCTTGTCATTTCCTCGCCGGCTAGCAATGTAATCAGTGTGTCTTGTTACCTCTGCTTCCCGCTTCTGTATTCTTCAGGACAAGCTAAGTTTTTGATTTTCCTGTTCCACGTTTTGCTTAATTTTTGTCTTAGTCCAGCTTGCATATATGTGATTCCTTTTTGCTGGTTGCTCTAGTGGGCTGATATTACTCCTCATGTTCCATGAGTTGGAACATGAGTTCAAGTAATTTCAGGATGGTTTTTTGTAGGGTTTTTCGCTGACCGCGCAGTTCACTTTTGTATCCTCTGCTATCTAGCTTTAGCGGGCCTCATTTTGCTGAATCTGTTTTCATAACTACGTATGTGCTTTCCTCTAATTTCACCGTCATTACATGTGGGGGGCTGCTATTTCTGTGGGGTGTTTCTCTGGAGGCAAGAGAGGTCTGTGTTTCTTCTAATAGGGAAAGTTAGTTCTTCGGCTGGCGCGAGACGTCTAGAATCATCGTAGGCACGTTCCCCGGCTACAGCTAGTTGTGTGTTGAGGTTCAGGATCGCGGTCAGCTCAGTTTCCATCACCCTAGAGCTTGTTTTGTTTTTTGTGCTTGTCCTTTTGTGATCCCCTGCCATTGGGATCATGACAGTATAGCCGGCCAAAAAGTGGTAATCGTATTGGCTGAAGTAGGAGGAAAAGTAGTCTGAGGAAGTTTTTTTTTTTGTTTTTTTTTCCCCCTCAGAGTTTGCTGCATAGCCTTAATTGCAGCCTGGCTGTGTCTTACCTCCTCTTAATCCTTGAATGGCTCTGACCTCAGCTGTTTATCATGGACGTCCAGAGTTTGGCTTCCAGCCTGAATAATCTTGCTGCTAAGGTTCAAAATATACAAGATTTTGTTGTACATGCTCCTATGTCTGAACCTAGAATTCCTATCCCAGAGTTTTTTTCTGGAGATAGATCTAGTTTTCTGAATTTTAGGAACAATTGCAAGTTGTTTCTTTCTTTGAAATCTCGCTCTTCTGGAGACCCTGCTCAGCAAGTCAAGATTGTTATATCTTTCCTGCGGGGTGACCCTCAGAATTGGGCATTTGCATTGGCACCAGGGGATCCTGCGTTGCTCAATGTAGATGCGTTTTTTCTGGCATTGGGTTTGCTCTATGAGGAACCTAACCTAGAGATTCAGGCTGAAAAAGCTTTATTGGCTCTCTCTCAAGGGCAAGATGAAGCAGAAATATATTGTCAGAAATTTCGGAAATGGTCGGTGCTTACTCAGTGGAATGAGTGCGCCCTGGCTGCAAGATAATAATAATAATAATCTTTATTTTTATATAGCGCTAACATATTCCGCAGCGCTTTACACACATCATTGCTGTCCCCATTGGGGCTCACAATCTAAATTCCCTGTCAGTATGTCTTTGGAATGTGGGAGGAAACCGGAGTGCCCGGAGGAAACCCACGCAAACACGGAGAGAACATACAAACTCTTTGCAGATGTTGTCCTTAGTGGGGCTTGAACCCAGGACGCCAGCGCTGCAAGGCTGCTGTGCTAACCACTGAGCCACCGTGCTGCCCAGATTCAGAGATGGCCTTTCTGAGGCCATTAAAGATGTCATGGTGGGGTTCCCTGCGCCTACAGGTCTGAATGAGTCTATGACTATGGCTATTCAGATTGATCGGCGTTTACGGGAGCGCAAACCTGTGCACCATTTGGCGGTGTCTTCTGAACAGGCACCTGAGACAATGCAATGTGATAGAATTCAGTCCAGAAGTGAACGGCAAAACTATAGGCGGAAAAATGGGTTGTGTTTTTATTGTGGTGATTCAGCTCATGTTATATCAGCATGCTCTAAACGCACAAAAAAGGTTGATAAGTCTGTTGCCATTAGTACTTTACAGTCTAAGTTCATTCTGTCTGTGACTCTGATTTGTTCATTATCAGCCATTTCCGTCGATGCCTATGTGGATTCAGGCGCTGCCCTGAGTCTTATAGATTGGTCATTTGCCAACCGCTGTGGGTTTAGTCTGGAGCCTCTGGAAGTCCCTATTCCTTTGAAAGGAATTGACTCTACACCTTTGGCTATGAATAAACCTCAGTACTGGACACAAGTGACCATGCGTATGACTCCCGTTCATCAGGAGGTGATTCGCTTCCTGGTACTGTATAATTTACATGATGTCTTAGTGCTTGGTCTGCCATGGTTACAAACTCATAACCCAGTCTTGGACTGGAAAACGATGTCTGTGTTAAGCTGGGGATGTCAGGGGGTTCATGATGATGCACCTCCGATTTCTATCGCTTCATCTACTCCTTCTGAGGTTCCGGTATTTTTGTCTGATTATCGGGAGGTTTTTGAGGAGCCTAAGCTCAATTCGCTTCCTCCTCACAGGGATTGCGATTGTGCTATAGATTTGATTCCTGGCAGTAAATTTCCTAAAGGTCGTTTGTTCAATCTGTCAGTGCCAGAGCATACTGCTATGCGTGATTATGTTTAGGAGTCCTTGGAAAAGGGACATATCCGTCCATCTTCGTCCCCTTTGGGAGCAGGTTTTTTTTTTTTTGTGGCCAAAAAAGATGGTTCCTTGAGGCCTTGTATAGATTACCGTCTTTTGAATAAGATTACAGTTAAATATCAGTATCCTTTGCCATTGTTGACTGATTTGTTCGCTCGCATTAAGGGGGCTAAATGGTTCACTAAGATTGATCTTCGGGGTGCGTATAATCTTGTGCGGATAAAGCAGGGTGATGAGTGGAAAACCGCATTTAATACGCCTGAGGGCCATTTCGAGTATTTGGTGATGCCTTTTGGACTTTCTAATGCTCCTTCTGTCTTCCAGTCCTTTAGGCACGATATTTTCCGTGAATATCTGGATAAATTTATGATTGTGTATTTGGATGATGTTTTGTTTTTTTCGGATGACTGGGAGTCCCATGTTCAGCAGGTCAGGAAGGTGTTTCAGGTCCTGCGGGCCAATTCTTTGTTTGTAAAAGGTTCAAAGTGTCTCTTTGGAGTCCAGAAGATTTCTTTTTTGGGGTATATTTTTTCCCCTTCTACTATTGAGATGGATCCCGTCAAGGTTCAGGCTATTTGTGACTGGACGCAGCCTACATCTCTTAAGAGTCTACAGAAGTTCTTGGGCTTTGCTAATTTTTATCGTCGTTTCATAACTAATTTTTCTAGTGTTGTTAAGCCTTTGACGGATTTGACTAAGAAGGGTGCTGATGTTGCTGATTGGTCTCCTGCGGCTGTGGAGGCCTTTCAGGAACTTAAGCGCCGGTTTTCTTCTGCTCCTGTGTTGCGTCAGCCAGATGTTTCGCTTGCTTTTCAGGTTGAGGTTGATGCTTCCGAGATTGGAGCGGGGGCGGTTTTGTCACAGAGAAGCTCCGATTGCTCAGTGATGAAGCCATGTGCGTTCTTTTCTAGAAAGTTTTCGCCCACTGAGCGGAATTATGATGTTGGTAATCGGGAGCTTTTGGCCATGAAGTGGGCATTTGAGGAGTGGCGTCATTGGCTTGAGGGTGCTAGACATCGTATGGTGGTCTTGACTGATCACAAAAATCTGATTTACCTTGAGTCTGCCAAGCGTCTGAATCCTAGACAGGCTCGTTGGTCACTGTTTTTCTCCCGTTTCGATTTTGTGGTTTCATACCTGCCAGGTTCAAAGAATGTGAAGGCGGATGCTCTTTCTAGGAGTTTTGTGCCTGACTCCCCTGGAAATTCTGAGCCCACTGGTATCCTTAGGGATGGGGTGATTTTGTCGGCTGTCTCCCCAGACTTGCGACGTGCTTTGCAGGAGTTTCAGGCAGATAAACCTGATCGTTGTCCGCCTGAAAGACTGTTTGTTCCGGATAATTGGACCAGTAGAGTCATCTCCGAGGTCCATTCTTCTGCGTTGGCAGGTCATCCTGGAATATTTGGTACTAGAGACTTGGTGGCCAGGTCTTTTTGGTGGCCTTCCTTGTCGAGGGATGTGCGTTCTTTTGTGCAGTCTTGTGAAGTTTGCGCTCGGGCTAAGCCTTGCTGTTCTCGGGCCAGTGGATTGTTGTTACCTTTGCCTATTCCGAAGAGGCCTTGGACGCACATTTCCATGGACTTTATTTCGGATCTCCCTGTCTCTCAAAAAATGTCCGTCATCTGGGTTGTGTGTGACCGCTTTTCTAAGATGGTTCATCTGGTACCCTTGCCTAAGTTGCCTTCCTCCTCTGAGTTGGTCCCTCTGTTTTTTCAGAACGTGGTTCGTTTGCATGGGATTACGGAGAACATAGTTTCTGACAGGGGATCCCAGTTTGTGTCTAGATTTTGGCGGACATTCTGTGCTAAGATGGGCATTGATTTGTCCTTTTCGTCTGCATTCCATCCTCAGACGAATGGCCAGACGGAACGAACTAATCAGACCTTGGAAACTTATTTAAGGTGTTTTGTTTCTGCTGATCAAGATGACTGGGTTACCTTTTTGCCGCTTGCCGAATTTGCCCTTAATAATCGGGCTAGTTCTGCTACCTTGGTTTCTCCTTTCTTTTGTAATTCGGGGTTTCATCCTCGTTTTTCCTCTGGTCAGGTGGAGCCTTCTGATTGTCCTGGAGTGGACATGGTGGTGGATAGGTTGCATCAGATTTGGAGTCATGTGGTGGACAATTTGAAGTTGTCCCAGGAGAGGGCTCAGCAGTTTGCTAATCGCCGTCGCCGCGTGGGTCCTCGACTTCGTGTTGGGGACTTGGTGTGGTTGTCTTCTCGTTTTGTTCCTATGAAGGTCTCTTCTCCTAAGTTCAAGCCTCGGTTCATCGGTCCCTATAGGATCTTGGAAATTCTTAACCCTGTGTCGTTTCGTTTGGATCTCCCGGCATCGTTTGCTATTCATAATGTGTTCCATCGGTCGTTGTTGCGGAAGTATGAGGTACCTGTTGTTCCTTCGCTTGAGCCTCCTTCTCCGGTGCTGGTGGAGGGAGAATTGAAGTATGTTGTGGAGAAGATCTTGGATTCTCGTGTTTCCAGACGGAAACTCCAATATTTGGTCAAGTGGAAGGGTTATGGTCAGGAGGATAATTCTTGGGTGGTTGCCTCTGATGTTCATGCTGCTGATTTGGTCCGTGCATTTCATAGGGCTCATCCTGGTCGCCCTGGTGGTTCTCGTGAGGGTTCGGTGACCCCTCCTCAAGGGGGGGGTACTGTTGTGGATTCTGTTTTTGGGCTCCCTCTGGTGGTTACTGATGGTACTGGGTGACTTGTGTTCTCTGCGGTCTCTGGTGTCCACCTGTTCCATCTGGTTATGGGTGTTTCCTATTTAACCTGGCTTTTTTGTCATTTCCTCGCCGGCTATCAATGTAATCAGCGTGTCTTTTTACCTCTGCTCCCTGCGTCTGTTATCTTCAGGACAAGCTAAGTTTTGATTTTCCTGTTCCACGTTTTGCTTAATTTTTGTCTTAGTCCAGCTTGCAGATATGTGATTCCTTTTTGCTGGTTGCTCTAGTGGGCTGATATTACTCCTCATGTTCCATGAGTTGGAACATGAGTTCAAGTAATTTCAGGATGGTTTTTTGTAGGGTTTTTCGCTGACCGCGCAGTTCACTTTTGTATCCTCTGCTATCTAGCTTTAGCGGGCCTCATTTTGCTGAATCTGTTTTCATAACTACGTATGTGCTTTCCTCTCATTTCACCGTCATTACATGTGGGGGGCTGCTATTTCTGTGGGGTGTTTCTCTGGAGGCAAGTGAGGTCTGTGTTTCTTCTTATAGGGGAAGTTAATCCTTCGGCTGGCGCGAGACGTCTAGGAATCATCGTAGGCACGTTCCCCGGCTACTGCTAGTTGTGTGTTTAGGTTCAGGATCGCGGTCAGCTCAGGTTCCATCACCCTAGAGCTTGTTTTGTTTTTGTGCTTGTCCTTTTGTGATCCCCTGCCATTGGGATCATGACAGTATAGCCGGCCTTAAAAAATTGGTCATCGTTTTGGCTGAAGTAGGAGGAAAAGTAGTCTGAGGAAGTTTTTTTTTTTTTTCCCTCCTCAGTGTTTGCTGCCTAGCCTTAATTGCAGCTTGACTGCTTCTTTCCTCCTCTTAATCCTTGAATGGCTCTGACCTCAGCTGTTTATCATGGACGTCCAGAGTTTGGCTTCCAGCCTGAATAATCTTGCTGCTAAGGTTCAAAATATACAAGATTTTGTTGTACATACGCCTATGTCTGAACCTAGAATTCCTGTCCCAGAGTTTTTTTCTGGAGATAGATCTAGTTTTCTGAATTTTAGGAACAATTGCAAGTTGTTTCTTTCCTTGAAATCTCGCTCCTCTGGAGACCCTGCTCAGCAGGTCAAGATTGTTATATCTTTCCTGTGGGGTGACCCTCAGAATTGGGCATTTGCATTGGCACCAGGGGATCCTGCGTTGCTCAATGTGGATGCGTTTTTTTCTGGCATTGGGTTTGCTCTATGAGGAACCTAACCTAGAGATTCAGGCTGAAAAAGCTTTATTGGCTCTCTCTCAGGGGCAAGATGAAGCAGAAATATATTGTCAGAAATTTCGGAAATGGTCGGTGCTTACTCAGTGGAATGAGTGCGCTCTGGCTGCAAAATTCAGAGATGCCCTTTCTGAGGCCATTAAAGATGTTATGGTGGGGTTCCCGGCGCCTACAGGTCTGAATGAGTCCATGACTATGGCTATTCAGATTGATCGGCGTTTACGGGAGCGCAAACCTGTGCACCATTTGGCGGTGTCTTCTGAACAGGCACCTGAGATAATGCAATGTGATAGAATTCAGTCCAGAAGTGAACGGCAAAATTATAGGCGGAAAAATGGATTGTGTTTTTATTGTGGTGATTCAGCTCATGTTATATCAGCATGCTCTAAATGCACAAAAAAGGTTGATAAGTCTGTTGCCATTGGTACTTTACAGTCTAAGTTCATTCTGTCTGTGACGCTGATTTGTTCATTATCATCCATTTCCGTCGATGCCTATGTGGATTCAGGCGCTGCCCTGAGTCTTATGGATTGGTCATTTGCCAATCGCTGTGGGTTTAGTCTGGAACCTCTGGAAGTTCCTATTCCTTTGAAAGGAATTGACTCTACACCTTTGGCTATGAATAAACCTCAGTACTGGACACAAGTGACCATGCGTATGACTCCCGTTCATCAGGAGGTGATTCGCTTCCTGGTACTGTATAATTTACATGATGTCTTAGTGCTTGGTCTGCCATGGTTACAAACTCATAACCCAGTCCTGGACTGGAAAACAATGTCTGTGTTAAGCTGGGGATGTCAGGGGGTTCATGATGATGCATCTCCGATTTCTATCGCTTCATCTACTCCTTCTGAGGTTCCGGTATTTTTGTCTGATTATCGGGAGGTTTTTGAGGAGCCTAAGCTCAGTTCGCTTCCTCCTCACAGGGATTGCGATTGTGCTATAGATTTGATTCCTGGCAGTAAATTCCCTAAAGGTCGTTTGTTCAATCTGTCAGTGCCAGAGCATACTGCTATGCGGAATTATGTTAAGGAGTCCTTGGAAAAGGGACATATCCGTCCATCTTCGTCCCCTTTGGGAGCAGGTTTTTTTTTTTTTGTGGCCAAAAAAGATGGTTCCTTGAGGCCTTGCATAGATTATCGTCTTTTGAATAAGATTACAGTCAAATATCAGTATCCTTTGCCATTGTTGACTGATTTGTTCGCTCGCATTAAGGGGGCTAAATGGTTCACTAAGATTGATCTTCGGGGTGCGTATAATCTTGTGCGGATAAGGCAGGGTGATGAGTGGAAAACCGCATTTAATACGCCTGAGGGCCATTTCGAGTATTTGGTGATGCCTTTTGGACTTTCTAATGCTCCTTCTGTCTTCCAGTCTTTTATGCACGATATTTTCCGTGAATATCTGGATAAATTTATTATCGTGTATTTGGATGATGTTTTGGTTTTTTCTGATGACTGGGAGTCTCATGTTCAGCAGGTCAGGAAGGTGTTTCAGGTCCTGCGGGCCAATTCTTTGTTTGTAAAGGGTTCTAAATGTCTCTTTGGAGTCCAGAAGATTTCTTTTTTGGGGTATATTTTTTCCCCTTCTACTATTGAGATGGATCCCGTCAAGGTTCAGGCTATTTGTGACTGGACGCAGCCTACATCTCTTAAGAGTCTACAGAAGTTCTTGGGCTTTGCTAATTTTTATCGTCGCTTCATAACTAATTTTTCTAGTGTTGTTAAGCCTTTGACGGATTTGACTAAAAAGGGTGCTGATGTTACTGATTGGTCTCCTGCGGCTGTGGAGGCCTTTCAGGAACTTAAGCGCCGGTTTTCTTCTGCTCCTGTGTTGCGTCAGCCAGATACGTCGCTTCCTTTTCAGGTTGAGGTTGATGCTTCCGAGATCGGAGCGGGGGCGGTTTTGTCACAGAGAAGCTCCGGTGGCTCAGTGATGAAGCCATGTGCGTTCTTTTCTAGAAAATTTTTGCCCGCTGAACGGAATTATGATGTTGGTAATCGGGAGCTTTTGGCCATGAAGTGGGCATTTGAGGAATGGCGTCATTGGCTTGAGGGTGCTAGACATCGTGTGGTGGTCTTGACTGATCACAAAAATCTGATGTACCTTGAGTCTGCCAAGCGTCTGAATCCTAGACAGGCTCGTTGGTCACTGTTTTTCTCCCGTTTCAATTTTGTGGTTTCATACCTGCCAGGTTCAAAGAATGTGAAGGCGGATGCTCTTTCTAGGAGTTTTGTGCCTGACTCCCCTGGAAATTCTGAGCCCACTGGTATCCTTAGGGATGGGGTGATTTTGTCGGCTGTCTCCCCAGACTTGCGACGTGCTTTGCAGGAGTTTCAGGCGGATAAACCTGATCGTTGTCCGCCGGAAAGACTGTTTGTTCCAGATAATTGGACCAGTAGAGTCATCTCCGAGGTCCATTCTTCTGTGTTGGCAGGTCATCCTGGAATATTTGGTACTAGAGACTTGGTGGCCAGGTCTTTTTGGTGGCCTTCCTTGTCGAGGGATGTGCGTTCTTTCGTGCAGTCTTGTGGAGTTTGCGCTCGGGCTAAGCCTTGCTGTTCTCGGGCCAGTGGATTGTTGTTACCTTTGCCTATCCCGAAGAGGCCTTGGACGCACATTTCCATGGACTTTATTTCGGATCTCCCTGTCTCTCAAAAAATGTCCGTCATATGGGTTGTGTGTGACCGCTTTTCTAAGATGGTTCATCTGGTACCCTTGCCTAAGTTACCTTCCTCCTCTGAGTTGGTCCCTCTGTTTTTTCAAAACGTGGTCCGTTTGCATGGCATTCCGGAGAACATCGTTTCTGACAGGGGATCCCAGTTTGTGTCTAGATTTTGGCGGACGTTCTGTGCTAAGATGGGCATTGATTTGTCCTTTTCGTCTGCATTCCATCCCCAGACGAATGGCCAGACGGAACGAAATAATCAGACTTTAGAAACTTATTTAAGGTGTTTTGTTTCTGCTGATCAAGATGACTGGGTTTCCTTTTTGCCGCTTGCCGAGTTTGCCCTTAATAATCGGGCTAGTTCTGCTACCTTGGTTTCTCCTTTCTTTTGTAATTCGGGGTTTCATCCTCGTTTTTCTTCTGGTCAGGTGGAGCCTTCTGATTGTCCTGGAGTGGACATGGTGGTGGATAGGTTGCATCGGATTTGGAGTCATGTGGTGGACAATTTGAAGTTGTCCCAGGAGAGGGCTCAGCAGTTTGCTAATCGCCGTCGCCGCGTGGGTCCTCGACTTCTTGTTGGGGACTTGGTGTGGTTGTCTTCTCGTTTTGTTCCTATGAAGGTCTCTTCTCCTAAGTTCAAGCCTCGGTTCATCGGTCCCTATAGGATCTTGGAAATTCTTAACCCTGTGTCGTTTCGTTTGGATCTCCCGGCATCGTTTGCTATTCATAATGTGTTCCATCGGTCGTTGTTGCGGAAGTATGAGGTACCTGTCGTTCCTTCGCTTGAGCCTCCTGCTCCGGTGCTGGTGGAGGGTGAATTGGAGTATGTTGTGGAGAAGATCTTGGATTCTCGTGTTTCCAGACGGAAACTCCAGTATTTGGTCAAGTGGAAGGGTTATGGTCAGGAGGATAATTCTTGGGTGATTGCCTCTGATGTTCATGCTGCCGATTTGGTCCGTGCTTTTCATAGGGCTCATCCTGGTCGCCCTGGTGGTTCTCGTGAGGGTTCGGTGACCCCTCCTCAAGGGGGGGGTACTGTTGTGAGTTATGTTTTTGGGCTCCCTCTGGTGGTTACTGATGGTACTGGGTGACTTGTGTTCTCTGCGGTCTCTGGTGTCCACCTGTTCCATCTGGTTATGGGTGTTTCCTATTTAACCTGGCTTTTTTGTCATTTCCTCGCCGGCTATCAATGTAATCAGCGTGTCTTTTTACCTCTGCTCCCTGCGTCTGTTATCTTCAGGACAAGCTAAGTTTTGATTTTCCTGTTCTACGTTTTGCTGACTTTTTGTCTTAGTCCAGCTTGCAGATATGTGATTCCTTGCTGCTGGTCGCTCTAGTGGGCTGAAATTACTCCTCATGTTCCATGAGTTGGCACATGAGTTCAAGTAATTTCAGGATGGTTTTTTGAAGGGTTTTTCGCTGACCGCGCAGTTCACTTTTGTATCCTCTGCTATCTAGCTTTAGCGGGCCTCATTTTTGCTGATTCTATTTTCATAACTACGTATGTGCTTTCCTCTCATTTCACCGTTATTACATGTGGGGGGCTGCTATTTCTGTGGGGTGTTTCTCTGGAGGCAAGTGAGGTCTGTGTTTCTTCTTATAGGGGAAGTTAATCCTTCGGCTGGCGCGAGACGTCTAGGAATCATCGTAGGCACGTTCCCCGGCTACTGCTAGTTGTGTGTTTAGGTTCAGGATCGCGGTCAGCTCAGGTTCCATCACCCTAGAGCTTGTTTTGTTTTTGTGCTTGTCCTTTTGTGATCCCCTGCCATTGGGATCATGACAGAGGGCCTATAGAGCAGTGACATCACCAGATGTCACTGTTCTATAGGGGAGATCATCGTGGGGCACTCATTATAAATTGGACTACGGTGGACAGGTAGTATACGGTTTATTATTTTATGTTTTTTGCAGGCGCTGAAGTATGGTAAGTATGGTTAAATTAAGAATAATAAAATACTTTTTTCTGTCTGTGTCTTTATTTTGTTTTTTAACTCTTTCACTACTCTAGGATTAATAATGGATAGACGTCTTAAGCCCCAATTTGTTTTATTTTACCAAGGGTAACAGGAGAAATGGACCCCAAAAGATGTTGTACAATTTGTGCTGAGTACGCCAATACCCCATATGTGGGGGTAAATCACTGTTTGGGCGCATGGCAGTGCTTGGAAGGGAAGGAGTGCCATTTTTCACAAAAATGATCTTTTCGCCCCCAATATTTTATTTTCCCAAGGGAAATTAAAAAGGACACAGTGAACCCTTATTGTAACCACAATTCTAACTCATACAGAAATCCAATTAGTATATAATATGTCTCATAGGATTAGGGTGCACTGTGAAAGCTTCAGTGAATAAAACACTGAAATGAAGAGACCCCTGACGAAGGAAAGGTATCCGAAACGCGCATCGGGCGCACGCAGGTCCCGGACCCAGTATCTCCTCTCAGGTAGTTATAACAAGCTTATCTGCGGCAATGATTTGCCCGCATGGTTATTAATCTGCTATAGGCTGTTGCATTTGGGCACCTTTTCATGCAGTCAGCTGATATAACCTCCCTATTTAGAGCATCTACCTCGCTGTGTTAGTACTATTACTTCTATGGTTATTTGCACCCGGGCACTTTGAATGTAGTATGCTGCTATAACTCTCCTATTTTGAGTACCTACCTCGTTGTGTTAGCACCATTGTTGTCAACGGTCACTTTATTTATGTCCCTCTATAGGGCTATGCACTGTTTTCATTTTTTAAATGATTTTTAGTATGCACATATTTTGGTCTTGCTGTGTTAGATATTTTTTTTTCACTAGTTTAGTGTTTAAATTGAATGTCATATATATTTTACACAATTTCCATATATGGATCATATATAACTTATTTTTACATATAGTCTTTTTTGGTCTATTATAGATTTTTTATTTTTTATTTTTTTTATTTTTATTTTTTGTCATTTTTTATATATATTATTTTTTTATTTTTTTTACTTTTTCTGGCACAGTGAGTAAAGGTATTATCACTCTCTTTGGGGAGTTATTTATATTATTTTTTTCTAGGAGTGTCTGCGTACCATATAATATTGTTCCTGCGTTTCTTGTTTTTATTTTAATTAAAAAAAAACATATTTTATGTACAAATTGCCAATATATTTAATAAAGGCATATTATTGATCCCAGTGCTTTGTTACTCTCTGGTGATTTCTTATCCTGTGGTGGTCAGGTGTTCTGGTATTTTCCCAAGGGTAAGAGAAGAAATTGGACCCCAAAAGTTGTTGTGCAATATGTCCTGAGTACGCTGATACACCATATGTGGGGGTAAACCACTGTTTGGGCGCATGGCAGTGCTCGGAAGGGAAGGAGTGCCGTTTGACTTTTCAATGCAAAATTGTCAGGGATTGAGATGGGATGCCATGTTGCGTTTGGAGAGCTACTGATGTGCCTAAACATTGAAACCCCCCACAAGTGACACCATTTTGGAAAGTAGACCACCTAAGGAACTTATCTAGATGTGTGGTGAGTACTTTGACTCACCAAATGCTTCACAGAAGTTTATAATGCAGTCATAAAAATAAAAAATAATATTTTTTCACAAAAATGATCTTTTCGCCCCAAATTTTTTATTTTACCAAGGGTAAGAGAAGACATTGGACCCCAAAAGTTGTTGTGTAATTTGTCCTGAGTACGCTGATACCCCACATGTGGGGGGGTAAACCACTATTTGGGCGCATGGCAGAGCTCGGAAGGGAAGGAGCGCCATTTGACTTTTCAATGGAATATTGACTGGACTTGAGATGGGACGCCATGTGTTATGATCTGGTGGCCTTGGAGCAGCATGAGACGTACTCTGGAGAAGGTGGTCCCTGTACTGACCGCAAACCCTGAACCTAGCAGCGCAACTAAAAGCAGCCGTGGGGGGTACCTAACTCTCCCTAGACCCCTCGGCACAGCCTAAGATCTAACTACCCCTAAAGACAGAAACAGGAAACCTATCTTGCCTCAGAGAAAATCCCCAAAGGATAGATAGCCCCCCCACAAATATTGACTGTGAGAGGAGAGGGAAATAACATACGCAGATATGAAATCAGATTTTAGCATAGGAGGCCATACTAGCTAAAAAGAAAGAATAGAACAGAGTACTATGCGGTCAGTACAAAAACACTAGAAAATATCCACCGCAGAAAATACGGATCACCACATCTGACTAAAGACATGGGGGGGGGGAAGGGGTATATCTGCATCTCCAGAGAAATAGCTAGGCTGCAAAAAATCCTTCACAGACCAAGCTGGACAAGACAAAAACATGAAAATGCACAGAACTATAAGGTCCACTGCAGGTGGACAGATAAAAACAAAGCCAGGACTTATCTTTGTAGAAAAACACAGCAAACTGGAGAGACCAGCAGGGAAGTGAATCCTTCAAGAACAATGGACAACTGGCACTGATTAAAGGATCCTGCAAAGCTATATACCCCAGTCAGTCCTGCAATTAGTAGAAACACATGTCCACTCCTGCAATCCAGGCACAACTTCATTACCCTCTACAACCACCGGAGGGAGCCCAAAAGCTGAATTCACAACAGTACCCCCCCCTTGAGGAGGGGTCACCGAACCCTCACCAGAGCCCCCAGGCCGATCAGGATGAGCCAGATGAAAGGCACGAACCAAATCAACGGTATGGACATCAGAGACAGAAACCCAAGAATTATCCTCCTGGCCATAACCCTTCCACTTGACAAGGCACTGAAGCTTCCGCCTCGAAAAACGAGAATCCAAAATCTTCTCAACAACATATTCCAATTCCCCATCGACCAATACAGGGGCCGGAGGATCAACAGAGGGAACAACGGGCTCCACATATTTCCGCAACAAAGATTTATGGAAAACATTATGAATAGCAAACGAGGCCGGAAGCGCCAGGCGAAAGGACACCGGATTAATAATCTCAGAAATCCTATAAGGACCAATAAATCGAGGCTTAAACTTAGGGGAAGAAACCTTCATAGGAACATGACAGGAAGATAACCAAACCAGATTCCCAATCCGAAGCCGGGAACCAACACACCGACGACGATTAGCAAAACGTTGAGCCTCCTCCTGAGACAGCACCAAATTGTCCACCACATAAGCCCAAATCTGCTGCAACCTGTCGACCACAGAATCCACACCAGGAAGGTCAGAAGGCTCAACCTGCCTAGAAGAAAAACGAGGATGAAAACCAAAATTACAAAAAAAAGGCGAAACCAAAGTAGCCGAACTAGCCCGATTATTAAGGGCAAACTCGGCCAATGGCAAAAAAGCCACCCAATCATCCTAATCAGCAGACACAAAGCATCTCAAATAGGTCTCCAAGGTCTGATTAGTTCGCTCAGTCTGGCCATTTGTCTGAGGATGAAATGCAGAAGAAAAAGACAAATCAATGCCCAGCTTGGCACAAAAGGCATGCCAAAACCTAGAAGCAAACTGGGAACCTCTGTCGGACACAATATTCTCCGGAATACCATGCAAACGCACCACATGCTGAAAAAACAATGGAACCAAATCAGAAGAAGAAGGAAATTTAGGCAAAGGCACCAAATGAACCATCTTAGAAAATCGGTCACAGACAACCCAGATAACCGACATTCTTTGGGAAACAGGAAGATCGGAAATAAAATCCATAGAAATATGTGTCCAGGGCCTCTCGGGGACCGGTAATGGCAAAAGCAACCCACTAGTGCGGGAACAGCAAGGCTTAGCCCACGCACAAATCCCACAGGACTGCACAAAAGAACGCACATCCCGCGACAAAGAAGGCCACCAAAAGGACCTACTAACCAAATCTCTGGTACCAAAAATCCCAGGATGGCCAGCCAACACAGAACAATGAACCTCAGAAATAACTTTAGTAGTCCATCTATCAGGAACAAACAGTTTCCCCACAGGACAGCGGTCAGGCTTATCGGCCTGAAATTCCTGAAGAACCCGTCGCAAATCAGGGGAGATGGCAGAAAGAATCACCCCTTCCTTCAAAATGCCGACCGGCTGAAGAACCCCAGGGGAATCAGGAAAAAGACTCCTAGAGAGGGCATCCGCCTTAACCTTCTTAGTACCAGGAATGTACGAGACCACAAAATCAAAACGGGAGAAAAACAGGGACCATCGAGCCTGTCTAGGATTCAGCCGTTTGGCAGACTCGAGGTAAATCAGATTCTTATGATCGGTCAGGACCACAATACGGTGCTTGGCCCCCTCAAGCCAATGTCGCCACTCCTCAAATGCCCACTTCATAGCCAACAACTCCCGATTGCCGACATCATAATTGCGTTTCGCAGGTGAAAACTTCCGAGAAAAGAAGGCACACGGTTTCATCAAGGAACCAGAATTCCTCTGAGACAAAACGGCCCCTGCCCCAATCTGAGACGCGTCAACCTCAACCTGAAATGGAAGAGAAACATCTGGCTGACGCAACACAGGGGCAGAAGTAAATCAGCATTTAAGCTCCTGAAAGGCAGAAACAGCCGCGGAGGACCAATTCGTCACATCAGCACCTTTCTTGGTCAAATCGGTTAGAGGTTTAACCACACTGGAGAAGTTGGCAATGAAACGACGATAAAAATTAGCAAAGCCCAAGAATTTCTGAAGGCTCTTCACAGATGTGGGCTGAATCCAATCATGAATGGCCTGAACCTTAACCGGATCCATTTCTATAGATGAGGGAGAAAAAATGAAACCCAAAAAAGAAACCTTCTGCACTTCAAAGAGGCACTTTGACCCCTTCACAAACAAAGCATTATTACGGAGGATCTGAAATACCATCCTGACCTGTTTCACATGAGACTCCCAATCATTGGAAAAAATCAAAATATAATCCAAATATACAACCATGAATTTATCAAGCTAACTCCGAAAGATATCATGCATGAAGGATTGGAACACAGATGGGGCATTAGAGAGTCCGAATGGCATCACAAGGTATTCAAAATGGCCTTCGGGCGTATTAAATGCAGTTTTCCATTCGTCACCCTGCTTGATACGAATAAGATTATATGCCCCTCGAAGGTCAATCTTAGTAAACCAGCTAGACCCCTTAATCCTAGCAAACAAATCAGTAAGCAAAGGCAAGGGATATTGAAATTTAACCGTGATCTTATTCAAGAGGCGATAATCAATACAGGGTCTCAAGGAGCCATCCTTCTTGGCAACAAAAAAGAACCCCGCTCCCAACGGTGAAGAAGATGGCCGAATATGCCCTTTCTCCAAAGACTCCTTAATATAGCTCCGCATGGCGGCATGTTCAGGCACAGGCAGGTTGAAAAGTCGACCCTTAGGGAACTTACAACCTGGAATCAAGTCAATAGCACAATCACAGTCCCTATGCGGTGGAAGGGAACTGGACTTGGGCTCATCGAATACATCCTGAAAGTCTGACAAAAACTCAGGAACTTTAGCAGAGGGGGAAGAGGAAATTGACATCAAAGGAACCTGATCATGAACCCCCTGACAACCCCAACTAGTCACAGACATGGATTTCCAGTCTAACACCGGATTATGTAACTGTAACCATGGAAAACCCAGCACAATATCATCATGCAAATTATGCAACACCAGAAAACGACAATCTTCCTGATGGGCTGGCGCCATGTGCATGGTCAGCTGTGTCCAAAACTGAGGTTTATTTTTAGCCAACGGTGTAGCATCAATGCCCCTCAAAGGAATAGGGTTCTGCAAAGGCTGCAAGGGAAAACCACAACGTCTGGCAAATTCTAAGTCCATTAAGTTCAGAGCGGCGCCTGAATCCACAAATGCCATGACAGAAAATGATGATAATGAGCAGATCAAGGTCACAGATAACAGAAATTTAGGTTGTATAGTACTGATGGCAACAGAACTAGCGATTCTCTTAGTACGCTTAGGGCAATCAGAAATAACATGAGCAGAATCGCCGCAGTAAAAACACAACCTATTCTGACGCCGGAATGTTTGACGTTCAGCTCTAGACAAAATCCTATCACACTGCATAGGCTCAGGGCTCCGCTCAGAGGGCAACGCCACAGTGTGCACAATTCTGCGCTCGCGCAAGCGCCGATCAATCTGAATGGCCAGAGACATAGAATCACTCAGACCAGCAGGCGTGGGGAACCCCACCATAACGTCTTTAACGGATTCAGAAAGACCCTTTCTGAAAATTGCCGCCAAGGCATCCTCATTCCATTTAGTCAGTACAGACCATTTTCTAAATTTCTGGCAATACGATTCTGCCGCTTCTTGACCTTGACACAGGGCTAACAAAATTTTCTCAGCCTGATCCACAGAATTAGGCTCATCATACAACAACCCCAATGCCTGAAAGAACGAATCAACATCAAGCAAAGCAGGATTGCCAGTTTCCAGGGAAAATGCCCAATCCTGTGGGTCACCACGCAGCAGAGATATGATGATTTTAACCTGCTGAATAGGATCACCAGAAGACCGGGGTCTTAATGCAAAAAAACAGTTTACAGTTATTTTTGAAACTCAAAAATTTGGATCTGTCACCAAAGAATAAATCAGGAGTGGGAATCTTAGGTTCTAAGGCAGGAGTTTGAACAATATAATCTGAAATACCCTGTACCCTAGCAGCAAGCTGATCCACCCGAGAAACTAATTCCTGAATATTCATGTTAATACAAGACTCCGTAGCCACCCAGAGGTAAAGAGGGAGGAACAGACCATACAGGCTAAGGAAAAAAAATGGCTCAAAATCTTTCCACCCTTCTTCTGAGATACAATTAACTCATTGTTGGCCAGTTGTACTGTTATGATCTGGTGGCCTTGGAGCAGCATGAGACGTACTCTGGAGAAGGTGGTCCCTGTACTGACCGCAAACCCTGAACCTAGCAGCGCAACTAAAAGCAGCCGTGGGGGGTACCTAACTCTCCCTAGACCCCTCGGCACAGCCTAAGATCTAACTACCCCTAAAGACAGAAACAGGAAACCTATCTTGCCTCAGAGAAAATCCCCAAAGGATAGATAGCCCCCCACAAATATTGACTGTGAGAGGAGAGGGAAATAACATACGCAGATATGAAATCAGATTTTAGCATAGGAGGCCATACTAGCTAAAAAGAAAGAATAGAACAGAGTACTATGCGTTCAGTACAAAAACACTAGAAAATATCCACCGCAGAAAATACGGATCACCACATCTGACTAAAGACATGGGGGGGTATATCTGCATCTCCAGAGAAATAGCTAGGCTGCAAAAAATCCTTCACAGACCAAGCTGGACAAGACAAAAACATGAAAATGCACAGAACTATAAGGTCCACTGCAGGTGGACAGAAAAAACAAAGCCAGGACTTATCTTTGTAGAAAAACACAGCAAACTGGAGAGACCAGCAGGGAAGTGAATCCTTCAAGAACAATGGACAACTGGCACTGATTAAAGGATCCTGCAAAGCTATATACCCCAGTCAGTCCTGCAATTAGTAGAAACACATGTCCACTCCTGCAATCCAGGCACAACTGCATTAACCTCTACAACCACCAGAGGGAACCCAAAAGCTGAATTCACAACAGCCATGTTGCGTTTGGAGAACCATTGATGTGCCTAAACTTTGAAACCCCCCACAAGTGACACCATTTTGGAAAGTAGACCCCCTAAGGAACTTATCTAGATGTGTTGTGAGAGCTTTGAACCCCCAAGTGTTTTACTACAGTTTATAACGTAGAACCGTGAAAAAAAAAAAAAAATTTCCACAAACATTATTTTTTAGCCCAGTTTTGTATTTTCCCAAGGGTAACAGGAGAAATTGGACCCCAAAAGTTGTTGTCCAATTTGTCCTGAGTACGCGGATACCCTATATGTGGGGGGGGAACCACCATTTGGGCGCATGGCAGAGCTCGGAAGGGAAAGAGCGCCATTTGGAATGCAGACTTAGATGGATTGGTCTGCAGGCATCACGTTGCATTTGCAGAGCCCCTGATGTACCTAAACAGTAGAAACCCCCACAAGTGACCCCATATTGGAAACTAGACCCCCCCAAGGAACTTATCTAGATGTGTTGTGAGAACTTTGAACCCCCAACTGTTTTACTACAGTTTATAACACAGAGCCGTGAAAATAAAAAAATCTTTTTTCCCACCCACAAAAATGTTTTTTTAGCCCCCCCAAATTTTTATTTTCCCAAGGGTAATAAGAGAAATTGGACCCCAAAAGTTGTTGTCCAATTTGTCCTGAGTACGCTGATACCCCATATGTTGGGGTAAACCCCTGTTTGGGCGCACGGGAGAGCTCGGAAGGGAAGGAGCACTGTTTTACTTTTTCAACTCAGAATTGTTTGGAATTGAGATCGGACGCCATGTCGCGTTTGGAGAGCCCTGATGTCCCTAAACAGTGGAAACCCCCAATTGTAACAGAAACCCTAACCCAAACACACCCCTAACCCCAATCACACCCCTAACCCCAACTCACCCCTAACCCTAATCCCAACCACAGCCCTAACCCCAACCACACCCCTAACTCCAACACACCCCAGCCCTAACCCTAACTTTAGCCCCAACCCTAACTGTAGCCCTAACCCTAGCCCCAACCCTTACCCTCGCCCCAAACCTAACCCTAATGGGAAAATGGAAATAAATACATTTTTTAAATTTTATTATGTTTCCCTAACTAAGGGGGTGATGAAGGGGGTTTTGATTTACTTTTATAGTGGATTTTTATGATTGGCAGCTGTCACACACTAAAAGATGCTTTTCATTGCAAAAAAATAGTTTTTACATTTTGAGAGCTATAATTTTTCCATATTTTGGTCCATAGAGACATGTGAGGTCTTGTTTTTTGCGGAATGAGTTGACATTTTTATTGGTAACATTTTCGGGCACGTGACATTTTTTGATTGCTTTTTATTACAATTTTTGTAGGCAGAATGGCCAAAAACCAGCTATTCATGAATTTCTTTTGTGGGGGGCGTGTATATCGTTCCATGTTTGGTAAAATTGTTAAAACAGTTTTATTCTTCAGGTCAGTACGATTACAGCGATACCTCACTTATATCATTTTTTATGTTTTGGCGCTTTTATACGATAAAAACTATTTTAGAGAAAAATAATTATTTTTGCTTCGTTTTATTCTGAGGACTATAACTTTTTTATTTTTTCGCTGATGATACTGTATGGCAGCTCGTATTTTGCGGGACAAGATGACGTTTTCAGCAGTACTATGGTCATTTATATCCGTCTTTTTGATCACGTGTTATTTCAATTTTTTTGTTTGGCGGTATGATAATAAAGCGTTGTTTTTTGCCTCGTTTTTTTTTTTTACAGTGTTCACTGAAGGGGTTAACTAGTGGGTCATTACGGACGTGGCGATACTAAATATGTGTACTTTTAAAAGTAAATGTATTTATGGGAACATTTTATTTAGGAATTGTTATTATTATTTTTTTTTACACATCTAAATATTTTTTTTTTTACATTATCACTTTGTCCCAGGGGGGACATCACTATATAGTGAGAGATCGCTGATCTGACACTTTGCAGAGCACTGTGTCAGATCAGCGACTTGACGTGCATTGCTGGAGGCTTACAGGCACCAGCTGAGCAGGCGCTTGTAAGCCACCTCCCTGCAGGACCCGGAAGTAGCCCCGCAGCCATTTTGGATCCGGGGCCTGCGGGGAGGAGACGTTCGGTACAAGGTGAGCACATCGCCATGTACCGAGAGTTTCAGGGAAGCTCGCAGGGAGCCCCCTCCCAGAGCAATGCTTCCCTATGCCCCCGAACGCTGCGATCATGTTTGATCGCAGTGTGCCGGGGGTTAATGTGATGGGGCGGTCCGTGACAGCTCCTGGCACATAGTGCCAGATGTCAGCTGCGATAGTCAGCTAACACCTGGCCGCGATCGCATATGACGTACTATCCCGTCACTGGGAATTAAGTCCCAGGTCACCTCGACGGGATAGTACGTCATATGGGATTAAGGGCTTAAAGCTGTGAACTAGGAGTCAGGAATGCTTCCAGGGGTGATCCCCATGATGTCCCTGTGTCATTTGAGCAGTGTTTCCATCATTTTCAGACGTTTTTAGACCTTAAAAGGACCCCCGGGGGGAATCGCGGTAAAATTACTCAGGTCTCTCATACACTTACATTGGGCTCATTGTTCTGGCCAAGTACCGAGTATTCCAATCTGCTCGAAACGAGCACCCGAGCATTTTAGTGCTCGCTCATCACCACACAGCATCTCAATCGGATTAAGACCAGGACTTTGACTAGGGCACTTTAAAGTCATAATTTTGTTTTTCTTAACCCAGAGGTGGACTTGCTGTTTTATTTTGGTTAATTGGTCTGCTGCATAACCCAAGTGCACTTCAGCTTGAGGTTACAAACAGATGGCTGGACATTCTCCTTCAGGATTTTTTGGCAGACAGCAGAATTCATGGTTCCATTTTCCACAGCAAGTCTTCTAGATCCTGAAGCAGCAAAGCATCCCCAGATTATCCCACTACCACTGCCATATTTTACTTTTGGTATGATGTTCCTTTTCTGACATCCTATGTTACTTCTACACCAGATGTAGACATACATCTTCCAAAAAGTTCAACTTTTGTCTTGTCAGTCCACAGAGTATTCTCCCAAAAGTCTTGGGGATTATCAAGATGTTTTCTGGTAAAACTGAGACAAGCCTTTATGTTCTTATTACCGTATTTTTCGGACTATAAGACGCACCAGACCATAAGACGCACCCCAAATTTGGGGTGAAAATGGCAGAAAAAGATTTTTTATAAGATGGGGGTCCGTCTTATTGTCCGAATTTACAGTATCTTACCTGAGGGCTGGCGTGGCAGAGCAGGGGCACAGGAGGCATGGTGTTGGCAGAGGTGGGGTGATGCGGTACGGCATGCACCTGAGCAGGGTTCCTTCCTGCTTAGGTGGGCGACGCCACGGCCTGGTGTCCATGGGGGTTTGCAGCAGTGGTGTGGCGACGGTAGAGGTGCGGGGATGAGCGGTATGGCGTGAGCAGGGTCCCTTCCACAGATGAGGTGACGCAGCGGCCCGGTATCCATTCCAATGTGAGCAGCAGAGCCGGGTTAATTACCGGTTTATCGGTAGCGGCGGCCATCTTCCTGAGGCCACGCGTGCGCAGATGGGGTGCTCTGCTTCCCGGGGTTTCAGGAAAATGGCCGCGCGTGCGCAGATTGAGATCGTGGCGGCCATTTTCCTGAAGCCAAGATCTAAATCTGCGAACTCGGCTTCAGGAAAATGGCCGCTGCGATCTCCATCTGCGCACGCGCGGCCTCCCGCAGCCATTTTCCTGAAGCCCCGGAAGCAGAGCACTCCATCTGCGCACGCGCGGCCTCAGGAAGATGGCCGCCACCACCAATAACGCCATGATTCACCCGGCTCTGCTGCTTACCGGGCTGCTGCATCACCTCACCTGTGGAAGGGATGCCGCTCACGCCATACCGCCTCCTCATCCCCGCACCTCTGTCACCGCCACACCACTGCCGGTAAGCCTGTATTCCAACTATAAGACGCACCCTGTTGTGAATTCTGTGGCTGAGTTCACTTCTGTGGTCACAAGTGGTATTGCAGTCTCTGGGCTTCCTCCCTCAGGTGTTTTGGTGAGCTCGTTGGCTGCCTTGCTATTTAGCTCCACCTGAGTCTGTCTTCCTTGCTCCTTGTCAATGTTCCAGTGTTGGATCTGAGCTACTGCATCTTTCCTTGGGCCTGCTGCTCTGCTAGATAAGTGCTTCTAGTTTGTTTTCTGTTTTTTCTGTCCAGCTTGCTATTAACTTTTGCTGGAAGCTCTGAGAAGCAAAGGGGTGCACCGCCGTGCTGTTAGTTCGGCACGGTGGGTCTTTTTGCCCCTTTGCGTGGTTTTCGTTTTAGGGTTTTTTGTAGACTGCATAGTTCTCTTTGCTATCCTCGCTCTGTCTAGAATATCGGGCCTCACTTTGCTGAATCTATTTCATTCCTACGTTTGTCTTTTCATCTTGCTAACAGTCATTATATGTGGGGGGCTGCCTATTCCTTTGGGGTATTTCTCTGAGGTAAGTCAGGCTTGTATTTCTATCTTCAGGCTAGTCAGCTCCTCAGGCAGTGTCGAGTTGCATAGGTAGTGATAGGCGCAATCCACTGCTGCTTATAGTTGTGTGAGGATAGATCAGGTACTGCAGTCTACAGAGATTCCACGTCTCAGAGCTCGTCCTATTGTTTTTGGTTATTGCCAGATCTCTGTATGTGCGCTGATTACTGCACGCTGTGTTGCCTGATTGCCAGCCATAACAGTACAAGGAGCCACACCAATGATTCCCAATAGAGGGAAAAAAGAAATCCTGACATCATTTTTTTTTCTTAGCTCGGTCTTCAGTCTTTTTTTTCCCCTAGACATTAGAGTGCTTCAGGACACAGCTGTGGACATGGATATTCAGGCTCTGTGCTCCTCAATGGATAATCTCGTTGTAAATGTACAAAAGATTCAAGATACTATTGATCAGAAATCGATGCTAGAACCAAGAATTCCGATTCCTGATTTGTTTTTTGGTGACAGAACTAAGTTCCTGAGCTTCAGAAATAATTGTAAGCTATTTTTGGCCTTGAAACCTCATTCTTCTGGTAATCCTATTCAACAGGTTTTGATTATTATTTCTTTTTTGCGCGGCGACCCACAGGACTGGGCGTTTTCTCTTGCACCAGGAGATTCTGCATTGAGTAATGTTGATGCATTTTTCCAGGCGCTGGGATTGCTTTACGATGAGCCTAATTCAGTGGATCAGGCTGAGAAAAATCTGCTGGCTTTATGCCAGGGTCAGGATGATGTAGAAGTATATTGTCAGAAATTTAGGAAGTGGTCAGTACTCACTCTGTGGAATGAATCTGCACTAGCGGCTTTGTTCAGAAAGGGTCTCTCTGAGGCTCTTAAGGATGTAATGGTGGGATTTCCTATGCCTGCTGGTTTGAATGAGTCTATGTCCTTGGCCATTCAGATCGGTCGTCGCTTGCGCGAGCGTAAATCTGTGCACCATCTGGCGGTATTGTCTGAGAGTAAACCTGAGCCTATGCAGTGCGACAGGACTATGACTAAAGTAGAACGGCAAGAACACAGACGTCTGAACAGACTGTGTTTCTATTGTGGTGATTCTACTCATGCTATTTCTAATTGTCCTAAACGCACTAGGCGGTTCGATAGCTCTGCCGTTATTGGTACTGTACAGTCCAAATTCCTTTTGTCCATTACCTTAATGTGCTCTTTGTCATCGTATTCTGTCATGGCGTTTGTGGATTCAGGCGCTGCCCTGAATCTGATGGATTTGGATTATGCTAAACGTTGTGGATTTTTCTTGGAGCCTTTGCGGTGTCCTATTCCGTTGAGAGGAATTGATGCTACACCTTTGGCCAAGAATAAGCCTCAGTACTGGGCCCAGCTGACCATGTGCATGGCTCCTGCACATCAGGAAGTTATTCGCTTTCTGGTACTGCATAATTTGCATGATGTGGTCGTGTTGGGGTTGCCATGGCTACAAACCCATAATCCAGTATTGGATTGGAACTCTATGTCGGTAACCAGCTGGGGTTGTCAGGGAGTACATGGTGATGTTCCATTTTTGTCTATTTCGTCATCCATTCCTTCTGACATCCCAGAGTTCTTGTCGGACTTTCAGGATGTATTTGAAGAGTCCAAGTCTGATGCCCTACCTCCGCATAGGAATTGTGATTGTGCTATCGATTTGATTCCTGGTGGTAAATTCCCTAAGGGTCGTTTATTTAATTTGTCCGTACCTGAACACACCGCTATGCGCAGTTATGTGAAGGAGTCCCTGGAGAAGGGACATATTCGCCCATCGTCGTCACCATTGGGAGCAGGGTTCTTTTTTGTAGCCAAGAAGGATGGTTCGCTAAGACCGTGTATTGATTACCGCCTTCTTAATAAGATCACTGTTAAGTTTCAGTATCCCTTGCCATTGATTTCTGACTTGTTTGCTCGGATTAAGGGGGCTAGTTGGTTTACTAAGATTGATCTTCGTGGTGCGTATAATCTGGTGAGAATCAGGCAGGGAGATGAATGGAAAACGGCATTTAATACGCCCGAGGGTCATTTTGAGTATCTGGTGATGCCGTTCGGACTTGCCAATGCTCCATCTGTTTTTCAGTCTTTTATGCATGACATTTTCCGTGAGTATCTGGATAAATTCTTGATTGTTTACTTGGATGACATTTTGATCTTCTCAGATGATTGGGAGTCTCATGTGAAGCAAGTCAGAATGGTTTTCCAGGTACTGCGTGCTAATTCCTTGTTCGTGAAGGGATCAAAGTGTCTCTTCGGTGTGCAGAAAGTTTCATTTTTGGGGTTCATCTTTTCCCCTTCTACTATCGAGATGGATCCGGTTAAGGTTCAGGCCATCCAGGATTGGACTCAGCCGACATCTCTAAAAAGTCTGCAGAAATTCCTGGGCTTTGCTAATTTTTATCGTCGCTTCATCTGTAATTTTTCTAGCATTGCCAGACCATTGACCGATTTGACCAAGAAGGGTGCTGATTTGGTTAATTGGTCTTCTGCTGCCGTGGAAGCTTTTCAGGAGTTGAAGCGTCGTTTTTGCTGTGCCCCTGTGTTGTGTCAACCTGATGTTTCTCTTCCGTTCCAGGTCGAGCTTGATGCTTCTGAGATTGGTGCAGGGGCGGTTTTGTCACAGAGAGGTTCTGGTTGCTCAGTGTTCAAACCATGTGCTTTCTTTTCCAGGAAATTTTCTGCTGCTGAGCGTAATTATGATGTGGGCAACCGAGAGTTGCTGGCCATGAAGTGGGCATTCGAGGAGTGGCGTCATTGGCTTGAGGGTGCTAAGCATCGCGTGGTGGTTTTGACTGATCATAAGAACCTTACTTATCTTGAGTCTGCCAAGCGCTTGAATCCTAGACAGGCCCGTTGGTCGTTATTTTTTGCTCGTTTTGATTTTGTGATTTCATACCTTCCGGGCTCTAAAAATGTGAAGGCGGATGCTCTGTCTAGGAGTTTTGTGCCCGACTCTCCGGGGTTATCTGAGCCGGCGAGTATCCTCAAGGAAGGAGTCATTGTGTCTGCCATCTCCCCTGATTTGCGGAGAGTGTTGCAGAAATTTCAGGCTAATAAACCTGATCGTTGTCCGGCCGAGAAACTGTTCGTCCCTGATAGGTGGACTAGTAAAGTTATCTCTGAACTTCATTGTTCGGTGCTGGCCGGTCATCCAGGAATCTTTGGTACCAGGGAGTTGGTTGCTAGATCCTTCTGGTGGCCGTCTCTGTCACGGGATGTGCGTGCTTTTGTGCAGTCCTGTGGAATTTGTGCTAGGGCTAAGCCCTGCTGTTCACGTGCCAGTGGGTTGCTTTTGCCCTTGCCGGTCCCGAAGAGGCCTTGGACACATATTTCGATGGATTTCATTTCTGACCTTCCCGTTTCTCAAAAAATGTCGGTCATTTGGGTGGTCTGTGATCGCTTTTCTAAAATGGTCCATCTGGTGCCCTTGGTTAAATTGCCTTCCTCCTCTGATTTGGTGCCTTTGTTCTTCCAGCATGTGGTTCGTTTACATGGCATTCCTGAGAATATTGTTTCTGACAGAGGTTCCCAGTTTGTCTCGAGGTTCTGGCGAGCCTTTTGTGGTAGGATGGGCATTGACCTATCTTTCTCCTCGGCCTTCCATCCTCAGACTAATGGCCAGACCGAACGAACCAATCAGACCTTGGAAACATATCTGAGATGTTTTGTTTCCGCTGACCAGGATGATTGGGTGTCATTTTTGCCGTTGGCTGAGTTCGCCCTTAATAATCGGGCCAGCTCGGCTACCTTGGTCTCTCCATTTTTCTGCAATTCTGGGTTCCATCCTCGTTTCTCTTCAGGACAGGTTGAGTCTTCGGACTGTCCTGGTGTGGATTCTGTGGTGGACAGGTTGCAGCAGATCTGGACTCAGGTAGTGGACAATTTGACCTTGTCCCAGGAGAAGGCTCAGCTTTTCGCTAATCGCAGACGCCGTGTGGGACCCCGACTTCGTGTTGGGGATCTGGTTTGGTTATCTTCTCGTCATATTCCTATGAAGGTTTCCTCTCCTAAATTTAAACCTCGTTTTATTGGTCCGTATAGGATTTCTGAGATTCTCAATCCGGTGTCTTTTCGTCTGACCCTCCCAGACTCCTTTTCCATACATAATGTATTCCATAGGTCGTTGTTGAGGAGATACGTGGCACCTATGGTTCCATCTGTGGAGCCTCCTGCCCCTGTTTTGGTGGAGGGGGAATTGGAGTATATTGTGGAGAAGATTTTGGATTCTCGTGTCTCTAGACGGAAACTCCAGTATCTGGTCAAATGGAAGGGTTATGCTCAGGAAGATAATTCCTGGGTTTTTGCCTCTGATGTCCATGCCCCAGATCTTGTTCGTGCCTTTCATGTGGCTCATCCTGGTCGGCCTGGGGGTTCTGGTGAGGGTTCGGTGACCCCTCCTCAAGGGGGGGGTACTGTTGTGAATTCTGTGGCTGAGTTCACTTCTGTGGTCACAAGTGGTATTGCAGTCTCTGGGCTTCCTCCCTCAGGTGTTTTGGTGAGCTCGTTGGCTGCCTTGCTATTTAGCTCCACCTGAGTCTGTCTTCCTTGCTCCTTGTCAATGTTCCAGTGTTGGATCTGAGCTACTGCATCTTTCCTTGGGCCTGCTGCTCTGCTAGATAAGTGCTTCTAGTTTGTTTTCTGTTTTTTTCTGTCCAGCTTGCTATTAACTTTTGCTGGAAGCTCTGAGAAGCAAAGGGGTGCACCGCCGTGCTGTTAGTTCGGCACGGTGGGTCTTTTTGCCCCTTTGCGTGGTTTTCGTTTTAGGGTTTTTTGTAGACTGCATAGTTCTCTTTGCTATCCTCGCTCTGTCTAGAATATCGGGCCTCACTTTGCTGAATCTATTTCATTCCTACGTTTGTCTTTTCATCTTGCTAACAGTCATTATATGTGGGGGGCTGCCTATTCCTTTGGGGTATTTCTCTGAGGTAAGTCAGGCTTGTATTTCTATCTTCAGGCTAGTCAGCTCCTCAGGCAGTGTCGAGTTGCATAGGTAGTGATAGGCGCAATCCACTGCTGCTTATAGTTGTGTGAGGATAGATCAGGTACTGCAGTCTACAGAGATTCCACGTCTCAGAGCTCGTCCTATTGTTTTTGGTTATTGCCAGATCTCTGTATGTGCGCTGATTACTGCACGCTGTGTTGCCTGATTGCCAGCCATAACAGCACCCCCCATTTCCCTCCCCTTTTTTTGGGGGAAAAAATGCGTCTTATATTCGGGAAAATATGGTACTTAGCAGTGGTTTTCATCTTGGAACTCTGCCATACAGGCAAATTTTTCCCAGCCTGTTTCTTATGGTGGAGTCATGAACACTGACACTAACTGAGGCAAGTGCAGTTATTTGGATGTTGTTGTGGGGTCTTTTGTGACCTCTTGGATGAGTCGTCGCTGCCACTTTTGGGAAGCTTCACCACTGTTCCATGTTTTCACCATTTGTGGATAATGGCTCTCACTGTGGTTCACTGGAATCCAAAAATTTCAGAAATGGCTTTATTACCTTTTCCAGACTGATAGATCTCAATTACTTTGTTTCTCATCTGTTCCAGAATTTCTTTGGATAGTGGCATGATGTGTAGCTTTTGAGGATCTTTTGGTCTACTCCACTTTGTCAGACAGGCCCTATCTAAGTGATTTTTTGATTAGGAACAGGTGTGGCAGTAATCAGGCCTGGGTGTAGCAAGAGAATTTGAACCAGGCTTCCCAAAGATGTCATAAACCACAGTTAATTTTATGTTTTAAGTGTGGGGGGGAGTAAAGGGGCCAGTGCAATCGCTTTTTGACACAGGGCCCTGTAAGTTTGGATTTCCCTTTCCCTTAATAATAAAGACCTTAATTTAAAAACTACATTTTGTGTTTACTTGTGTTATCTTTGTCTAATATTTAACCCCTTCATGACCGGAGCTTTCTTCGGTTTTGCGTTTTGTTTTTTCGCTCCCCTTCTTTCCAGAGCCATAACTTTTTTATATGGTCAATATAGCCATGTGAGGGCTTATTTTTTGCAGAATGAGTTGTACGTTTGAAAGACATCATTGGTTTTAGCATGTCGTGTACTCAAAAACAGTAAAAAAATTCCAAGTGCAGCGAAATTGCAAAAAAATGCAATCCCACACTTGTTTTTTGTTTGGCTTTTTTGCTAGGTTCACTAAATGCTAAAACAGACCTGCTATTATGATTCTCCATTTCATTTCGAGTTCATAGACACCAAACATGTCTGGGTTCTTTTTATTTAAGTGGTGAAAAATGTTTCCAAAGTTTGCTAAAAAAAAATTGTGCAATTTTCCGATACCCGTAGCGTCTCCATTTTTTGTGATCTGGGGTTGGGTGAGGGTTTATGTTTTACGTGCCATGATGACGTTTTTAATAATACCACTTTTGTGCAGATACGTTCTTTTGATCGCCCGTTATTGCATTTTAATGCAATGTCACGGCGACCAAAAAAACATGATCCTGGCGTTTTGATTTTTTTCTCGCTACACCATTTAGCGATCAGGATCCTATTTTTATTGATAGATCAGACAATTCTGAATGCGGTGATACCAAATATGTGTAGGTTTGATTTTATTTTTATTGTTTTATTTTGAATGGTGTGAAAGGGGGGTGATTTGAACTTTAATGTTTTTTGTTTGCTTTTTTTCATATTTTTAAACACTTTCCTTACTTTTACTTTTGGAATGCTTCAATAGCCTCCATGGGAGACTAGCAGCTGCCACAACTCGATCGGCTCTGCTCCATAGAGGCAATGCTCAGATCGCCCTTATGTAGTAGAATTACAGAATTGCTATGAGCGCCGACCACAGAGTGGCACTCATAGCAATCTGGCATCGACAACCATAGAGGTCTCAAGGAGACCTCTGGTTGTCATGCCGACGCACCGCTGAGCCCCGATCACTTGACGGGCTGAAAGGGCGCGTTGAATGCCGCATGGTCTGGAGATTAACTAGTTAATAGGCGTGGGCGGATCGCGATTCCACCCGCGCCTATTATGGGCACATGTCAGCTATTGAAAACAGCTGACATGTCGCAGCTTTGAGGTGGGCTCATCGCCGGAGCCCACCTCAAAGCGGGGCTTCTGATGTCTGACAAACTATCCTGTCCGTCGACGACATCAGAAAGGGGTTAAATTTGTTTGATCTTAAACATTTAAGTGTGACAAACATGCAAAAGAATAGGAAATCAGGAAGGGGGCAAACACTTTTCACACAACTGTAAATAGAAAAGGGTTCTTTACAGTAAGAGCAGTCAGACTGCGGAATGCCCTACCACAGGAGATAGTAATGGCAGACACTATAACAGCCTTTAAAAATGTTTAGATGATTTCTTCAACACACATAACATTAGGGGTTATAGTTAAATTAGTGACAAAATGTACAATTGGTGAAGAACTTGATGCAGCTAGTTTTTTTTTCAACCTATGTAACTATGTATGATTTTTAAATAATTAAATTGTATTTTATTGCGTGAAATAAGTATTTGATCACCTAACAACCAGCAAGAATTTTGTTACAGACCTATTAGTTTTTCTTTAAGCCCTCCTATTCAGCATTCAATACCTGTATTAATTGCACCTGTTTGAAATTGTTATCTGTATAAAAGACACCTGTACATACACTCAATCAATCACACTCCAACCTCTCCACCATGGCCAAGAGCAATGAGCTGTCTAAGGACATGAGGGACAAAATTGTAGAACTGCACAAGGCTGAGATGGGCTATAGGATAATAGGCAAGCAGCTTTGTGACCAGGAAACAACTGTTGGCATAATTATTTGAAAATGGAAGAAACACAAGATGACTGTCAATCTTCTTCGGTCTGGGGCTCCATGCAAGATCTCACCTCGTGGGGTAAGAATGATTCTGAGAAAGGTCAGACATCAGCCAAAAACTACATGGGAGGACCTGGTCAATGACCTTAAGAGAGCTGGTACCACAGTCTCAAACATTACAATTAGTAATGCTGATTGGATACCTGTTACATGTAGCACATGGCTTCAGGGGTGTGATTTACAGAGCAAGAAGAATGGAACTATTCAATTTTATATATTTAGTCCAGAAAGGTAGGCAGTCTTTATAAAAAAAAATATACAAAGATGATACAACATGGGAACAAAACAATATGGTATATGTTACGCCGAAGGTGGCGAGTACCAAGAGTGGACCCACTGGACCGTGATACTGACCCTCCCCAAGCGAGCACACCAGATTTGACCAACCCCTATACAGGGATCATTTGGGAGCAAACTAGAACCACGGATGCCAGGACCAGGAGTCGGCTCAGGAAAAACTAACAGAAGGGACGGAGGGAAGGCTGGGTGGGAAGGAGAGAAGAAGAAAAGAGTAGAAGAGAGTCTAGAAGATACGAAGGCTTTGGAGAACCAGATGGAGGAGTAATAGGATGGAAGGAAGAGAAAGTGTATCCGGTGGCTACCTGAGGAGAGTGGATGTGGAGAAGGTAGCCGGACTGTGGAGGAAGGAGAGGCAGAAACCCTGGAAGCACGGAACAGGTGCAGACTCTGGATGAAAAGAAAGGGTAAACAAACGTAAAATAGCTAGCTGAGCAGGCAAAGGCGAGCGGCAGCAAGGTAGCCTAAATATAGCATAAAGAACACGATAATCAGGTGCCTCCAGTAAGGGAGGGCGGCCTGAAATAACCGGCGCCTGGCTACTATTGGACAGGAAACCCTGCCGGGTCAGGTCACTCAGGAGTATAAGAGAGGGGAGAACACACGCGGCCAGACTGTAGGGCGTCTGTGCAAACCGCAGGAGCGCCGTGGCCGCCGGCAGAGGAGGAGCGCGCCGGAGTGCCCGTGCAGACTCCCGGCGGGGAGCACGGGCTGGAAACCGAGGCAGCGATGAAGCAGTAGCTCGGGCAGCAGCAGACCCGACGTCGGCGAGCAGAAGGCTGTGAGATAACAGTATATACATTACCAGGCGGTAGATATTGTCATGTTTCCTGTTATGACCTGGTGGTCAGGACAATAATGGACCTGGTGGTTAAGAGCACATGGAATGACCTGATAGTTACTGATAATAAAGGACGAGCTCTGGGACGTGGGAACTCTGCTGACCGCAATCCCTAATCCTATCAAACACACTAGAAATAGCCGTGGATTGCGCCTAACGCTCCCTATGCAACTCGGCACAGCCTAAGGAACTTGCTAGCCCTGAAGATAGAGAAATAAAGCCTACCTTGCCTCAGAGAAATTCCCCAAAGGAAAAGGCAGCCCCCCACATATAATGACTGTGAGTAAAGATGAAAATACAAACACAGAGATGAAATAGATTTAGCAAAGTGAGGCCCGACTTACTGAACAGACCGAGGATAGGAAAGGTTACTTTGCGGTCAGCACAAAAACCTACAAAAAGACCACGCAGAGGGCGCAAAATAGACCCTCCGCACCAACTCACGATGCGGAGGTGCTCCCTCTGCGTCCCAGAGCTTCCAGCAAGCAAGACAACAATAAAAATAGCAAGCTGGACAGAAAAATAGCAAACCAAAGAAATACAAGCTGGAACTTAGCTTCTGCTGGGAAGACAGGTCACAAGAACGATCCAGGAGTGAACTAGACCAATACTGGAACATTGACAGGTGGCATGGAGCAAAGATCTAAGTGGAGTTAAATAGAGCAGCCAGCCAACGAATTAACCTCGTCACCTGTGGAAGGAAACTCAGAAACACCCACCAGAGGAAGTCCATGGACAGAACCAGCCGAAGTACCATTCATGACCACAGGAGGGAGCCCGACAACCGAATTCACAACAGTACCCCCCCTTGAGGAGGGGTCACCGAACCCTCACCAGAGCCCCCAGGCCGACCAGGATGAGCCAAATGAAAGGCACGAACCAGATCGGCAGCATGAACATCAGAGGCAAAAACCCAGGAATTATCTTCCTGACCATAACCCTTCCACTTGACCAGGTACTGGAGTTTCCGTCTCGAAACACGAGAATCCAAAATCTTCTCCACCACATACTCCAACTCCCCCTCAACCAACACCGGGGCAGGAGGATCAACTGATGAAACCACAGGCGCCATGTATCTCCGCAATAACGACCTATGGAACACATTATGGATGGCAAAAGAAGCAGGAAGGGCCAAACGAAATGACACAGGATTGATAACCTCAGAAATCTTATACGGACCAATGAAACGAGGCTTAAACTTAGGAGAGGAAACCTTTATAGGAACATAACGAGACGACAACCAAACCAAATCCCCAACACGAAGTCGGGGACCCACACAGCGCCGGCGGTTAGCGAAACGTTGAGCCTTCTCCTGGGACAATGTCAAATTGTCCACCACATGAGTCCAAATCTGCTGCAACCTATCCACCACAGTATCTACACCAGGACAGTCCGAAGACTCAACCTGCCCTGAAGAGAAACGAGGATGGAAACCAGAATTGCAGAAAAACGGCAAAACCAAAGTAGCCGAGCTGGCCCGATTATTAAGGGCGAACTCAGCCAACGGCAAAAAGGACACCCAATCATCCTGATCAGCAGAAACAAAGCATCTCAGATGTTTCCAAAGTTTGATTAGTTCGTTCGGTTTGGCCATTTGTCTGAGGATGGAAAGCCGAGGAAAAAGACAAATCAATGCCCATCCTTGCACAAAAGGATCGCCAAAACCTCGAAACAAACTGGGAACCTCTGTCAGAAACGATGTTCTCCGGGATACCATGTAAACGAACCACATGCTGGAAAAGGCAATTTAGACAAAGGTACCAAATGGACCATCTTAGAAAAGCGATCACAAACCACCCAAATGACCGACATCTTTTGAGAGACGGGGAGATCCGAAATAAAATCCATAGAAATATGCGTCCAGGGCCTCTTCGGGACCGGCAAGGGCAAAAGCAACCCACTGGCACGAGAACAGCAGGGCTTAGCCCGAGCACAAGTCCCACAGGACTGCACAAAAGAACGCACATCCCGTGACAATGACGGACACCAAAAGGATCTAGCCACCAAATCTCTGGTACCAAAGATTCCAGGATGCCCAGCCAACACTGAACAATGAATCTCAGAGATAACTCTACTAGTCCATCTATCAGGGACAAACAGTTTCTCCGCTGGGCAACGGTCAGGTCTATCAGCCTGAAATTTTTGCAGCACCCGCCGCAAATCAGGGGAGATGGCAGACAAAATTACCCCCTCTTTGAGAATACCCGCCGGCTCAGGAACACCCGGAGAGTCAGGCACAAAACTCCTTGACAGGGCATCAGCCTTCACATTCTTAGAGCCCGGAAGGTACGAAACCACAAAATCAAAACGGGAGAAAAATAACGCCCATCTAGCCTGTCTCGGATTCAACCGTTTGGCAGACTCAAGATAAGTCAAATTCTTGTGATCTGTCAAGACCACCACGCGATGCTTGGCTCCTTCAAGCCAATGACGCCACTCCTCGAATGCCCACTTCATGGCCAACAACTCACGATTACCAACATCATAATTACGCTCAGCAGGCGAAAACTTTCTAGAAAAGAAAGCACATGGCTTCATCACCGAGCCATCAGAACTTCTTTGCGACAAAACAGCCCCTGCTCCAATCTCAGAAGCATCAACCTCAACCTGAAACGGGAGCGAAACATCTGGCTGGCACAACACAGGGGCAGAAGAAAAACGACGCTTCAACTCCTGAAAAGCCTCTACAGCTGCAGAAGACCAATTGACCACATCAGCACCCTTCTTGGTCAAATCAGTCAACGGTTTAGCAACAGTAGAAAAATTAGCGATGAAGCGCAGATAAAAATTAGCAAAGCCCAGGAACTTTTGCAGGCTCTTCACAGATGTCGGCTGAGTCCAATCGTAAATGGCCTGGACTTTAACAGGGTCCATCTCGATAGTAGAAGGGGAAAAAATGAACCCCAAAAATGAAACCTTCTGAACTCCAAAGAGACACTTTGACCCCTTCACAAACAAGGAATTTGCACGAAGGACCTGGAACACCATTCTGACCTGCTTCACATGAGACTCCCAATCATCCGAAAAGACCAAAATATCATCCAAATACACAATCAGGAATTTATCCAGGTACTCTCGGAAGATGTCATGCATAAAGGACTGAAATACTGATGGAGCATTGGAAAGCCCGAATGGCATAACCAGGTACTCAAAATGGCCCTCGGGCGTATTAAATGCTGTTTTCCATTCATCGCCTTGTTTAATACGCACAAGATTATACGCCCCTCGAAGATCTATCTTGGTGAACCAACTAGCCCCTTTAATACGAGCAAACAAATCAGACAGCAATGGCAAAGGATACTGAAATTTGACTGTAATTTTATTAAGAAGGCGGTAATCAATACAAGGTCTCAAAGAACCATCCTTCTTGGCCACAAAAAAGAACCCTGCTCCTAACGGTGATGACGACGGGCGAATATGGCCTTTCTCCAAGGATTCCTTTATATAACTCCGCATAGCGGCGTGTTCTGGCACAGATAAATTGAACAATCGGCCCTTAGGAAACTTACTACCAGGAATCAAATTAATTGCACAATCGTAATCCCTATGAGGAGGTAGGGCACTGGCTTTGGGCTCATCAAATACATCCCGATAATCCGACAAAAACTCTGGAACTTCAGAAGGAGTGGAAGACGAAATAGACAAAAATGGAACATCACCATGTACCCCCTGGCAACCCCAGCTGGACACAGACATAGATTTCCAGTCCAATACTGGATAATGAACCTGTAGCCATGGCAACCCCAAAACGACCACATCATGCAGATTATGCAACACCAGAAAGCGGATATCCTCCTGATGTGCAGGAGCCATGCACATGGTCAATTGGGTCCAGTACTGAGGCTTATTCTTGGCCAAAGGCGTAGCATCAATTCCTCTCAATGGAATAGGATACTGCAAGGGCTCCAAGAAAAAACCACAGCGCCTAGCATACTCCAAGTCCATCAAATTCAGGGCAGCGCCTGAATCCACAAATGCCATAACAGAATAGGATGACAAAGAGCAAATCAGAGTAACGGACAATAGAAATTTAGACTGTACCGTACCAATGGTGGCAGACCTAGCGAACCGCTTAGTGCGCTTAGGACAATCGGAGATAGCATGAGTGGAACCACCACAGTAAAAACATGGCCCATTCCGACGTCTGTGTTCTTGCCGTTCAGCTCTGGTCAAAGTCCTATCACATTGCATAGGCTCAGGCCCATGCTCAGATAGTACCGCCAAATGGTGCACAGCTTAACGCTCACGCAAGCGTCGATCGATCTGAATAGCCAAGGACATAGACTCATTCAGACCAGCAGGCATGGGAAATCCCACCATGACATCCTTAAGGGCTTCAGAGAGACCCTTTCTGAAGATTGCTGCCAGGGCACATTCATTCCACTGAGTGAGCACAGACCACTTTCTAAACTTCTGACAATATATCTCCGCTTCATCCTGACCCTGACACAGAGCCAGCAAGATTTTCTCTGCCTGATCCACTGAATTAGGTTCGTCATAAAGCAATCCAAGCGCCAGGAAAAATGCATCAACATCACGCAATGCCGGATCTCCTGGCGCAAGGGAAAATGCCCAGTCTTGAGGGTCACCACGTAACAAAGAAATAATGATCTTTACTTGTTAAACAGGGTCACCTGAGGAGCGAGGTTTCAAGGCAAGAAACAATTTACAATTATTTTTGAAATTCAAGAACTTAGATCTATCACCAAAAAACAAATCAGGAATTGGAATCCTAGGCTCTGACATCGGATTCTGAACCGCAAAATCTTGAATGTTTTGTACCCTTGTAGTGAGATTATCCATCCAAGAGGACAGACCTTGAATGTCCATGTTTACACCTGTGTCCTGAACCACCCAGAAGGAAAGGGGAAAAGAGAGACAAAACACACTGCAAAGAAAAAAAAATGGTCTCAGAACTTCTCTTATCCCTCTATTGAGATGCATTAGTACTTTGGGCCACCTGTACTGTTATGACCTGGTGGTCAGGACAATAATGGACCTGGTGGTTAAGAGCACACGGAATGACCTGATAGTTACTGATAATAAAGGACGAGCTCTGGGACGTGGGAACTCTGCTGACCGCAATCCCTAATCCTATCAAACACACTAGAAATAGCCGTGGATTGCGCCTAACGCTCCCTATGCAACTCGGCACAGCCTAAGGAACTAGCTAGCCCTGAAGATAGAAAAATAAAGCCTACCTTGCCTCAGAGAAATTCCCCAAAGGAAAAGGCAGCCCCCCACATATAATGACTGTGAGTAAAGATGAAAATACAAACACAGAGATGAAATAGATTTAGCAAAGTGAGGCCCGACTTACTGAACAGACCGAGGATAAGAAAGGTTACTTTGCGGTCAGCTCAAAAACCTACAAAAAGACCACGCAGAGGGCGCAAAAAAGACCCTCCGCACCAACTCACGGTGCGGAAGCGCTCCCTCTGCGTCCCAGATCTTCCAGCAAGTAAGACAACAATAAAAATAGCAAGCTGGACAGAAAAATAGCAAACCAAAGAAATACAAGCTGGAACTTAGCTTCTGCTGGGAAGACAGGTCACAAGAACGATCCAGGAGTGAACTAGACCAATACTGGAACATTGACAGGTGGCATGGAGCAAAGATCTAAGTGGAGTTAAATAGAGCAGCCAGCCAACGAATTAACCTCGTCACCTGTGGAAGGAAACTCAGAAACACACACCAGAGGAAGTCCATGGACAGAACCAGCCGAAGTACCATTCATGACCACAGGAGGGAGCCCGACAACCGAATTCACAACAGTTTCCTATTGCGATTCTATCTTCTGTAGAGATGAAACCTGGCATGGATAGCATCATCCATTGGACCCAGTATTAAGTTGGAGGGGTTAGATTGGTCTTACGGTGATGTGAGTATATGCGCTATGTTCGTCCCTTCACTACAACACAAAAAATATATCTCCTAGAAATTAGATATTTGCAAACCCAAATTTCCATCAGGAGGTAGTCCTTCTTATCCTTGATAAGAATAGGAACACACAAGATGTTAAAAGGCCCACCTCTCCACCACCCACCAGCATTTTTCCTGCCTCTAGAAGGGACATACGCATGTGAGCAGCGCTCGGATCTCAGAAGAAACTTATTTCAAAAGACTGACCGTCACATCCAAACATAGACTAAGTGTGAACAGGTGCTGAACCTAGAATCGCCAACTCGTATATAGTCAGGTAAATAAGGCAGCACACTGCAGCGCCAAAACATGCAAACATGAAACACGAAAATTGAACTGATTACTGCACTAGAAATATGAAAAATGAGAGCGTTTAGCGCATAAAAATGGCCAATTTTATGTGTACCTGGTAGCCACTTTACGGCATCTCTCTTATACCAGGTCCTAAACTTGCCTTTCCTCGCTGAGAATAAACGTCTCCGTCTCTGAATGGGTATTTGTGAAACCTCTTCTTAGACTAAAATTCTCTCTCTCTATGGAGGGGTAATGGACCTGCTGTAATTAAAACACCTGTGACTAGGAGGCGGAGTGCTCAATCAGAAGGCTAAAGAATACATTTCAAAAGACTGACCGTCACATCCAAACATAGACTAAGTGTGAACAGGTACTGAACCTAGAGTCGCCAACTCGTATATAGTCAAGTAAATAAGGCAGCACACTGCAGCGCCAAAACATGCAAACATGAAACACGAAAATTGAACTGCATTACTGCACTAGAAATATGAAAAATTAGAGCATTTAGCGCATAAAAATGGCCAATTTTATGTGTACCTGGTAGCCACTTTACGGCATCTCTCTTCTACCAGGTCCTAAACTTGCCTTTCCTCGCTAAGAATAAACGTCTCCATCTGAATGGGTAGCTGTGAAACCTCTTCTTAGACTAAAATTCTCTCTCTCTATGGAGGGGTAACGGACCTGCTGTAATTAAAACACCTGTGACTAGGAGGCGGAGTGCTCAATCAGAAGGCTAAAGAATACATTTCAAAAGACTGACCCGTCACATCCAAACATAGACTAAGTGTGAACAGGTGCTGAACCTAGAATCGCCAACTCGTATATAGTCAGGTAAATAAGGCAGCACACTTCAGCACCAAAACATGCAAACATGAAACACGAAAATTGAACTGCATTACTGCACTAGAAATATGAAAAATGAGAGTGTTTAGCGCATAAAAATGGCCAATTTTATGTGTACCTGGTAGCCAATTTACGGCATCTCTCTTATACCAGGTCCTAAACTTGCCTTTCCTCGCTGAGAATAAACGTCTCCATCTGAATGGGTACCTGTGAAACCTCTTCTTAGACTAAAATTCTCTCTCTCTATGGAGGGGTAATGGACCTGCTGTAATTAAAACACCTGTGACTAGGAGGCGGAGTGCTCAATCAGAAGGCTAAAGAATACATTTCAAAAGACTGACCGTCACATCCAAACATAGACTAGGTGAGAACAGGTGCTGAACCTAGAGTCGCCAACTCGTATATAGTCAAGTAAATAAGGCAGCACACTGCAGCGCCAAAACATGCAAACATGAAACACTAAAATTGAACTGCATTACTGCACTAGAAATATGAAAAATGAGAGCGTTTAGCTCATAAAAATGGCCAATTTTATGTGTACCTGGTAGCCACTTTACGGCATCTCTCTTATACCAGGTCCTAAACTTGCCTTTCATCGCTGAGAATAAACGTCTCCGTCTCTGAATGGGTACCTGTGAAACCTCTTCTTAGAATAAAATTTTCTCTCTCTATGGAGTGGTAATGGACCTGCTGTAATTAAAACACCTGTGACTAGGAGGCGGAGTGCTCAATCAGAAGGCTAAAGAATACATTTCAAAAGACTGACCGTCACATCCAAACATAGACTAAGTGTGAACAGGTGCTGAACCTAGAGTCGCCAACTCGTATATAGTCAAGTAAATAAGGCAGCACACTTCAGCACCAAAACATGCAAACATGAAACACGAAAATTGAACTGCATTACTGCACTAGAAATATGAAAAATGAGAGCATTTAGCGCATAAAAATGGCCAATTTTATGTGTACCTGGTAGCCACATTTTACGGCATCTCTCTTATACCAGGTCCTAAACTTGCCTTTCCTCGCTGAGAATAAACGTCTCCATCTGAATGGGTACCTGTGAAACCTCTTCTTAGACTAAAATTCTCTCTCTCTATGGAGGGGTAATGGACCTGCTGTAATTAAAACACCTGTGACTAGGAGGCGGAGTGCTCAATCAGAAGGCTAAAGAATACATTTCAAAAGACTGACCGTCACATCCAAACATAGACTAAGTGTGAACAGGTGATGAACCAGGGGTCGCCAACTCGTATATAGTCAAGTAAATAAGGCAGCACACTGCAGCGCCAAAACATGCAAGCATGAAACACGAAAATTGAACTGCATTACTCCACTAGAAATATGAAAAAAGAGAGCGTTTAGCGCATAAAAATGGCCAATTTTATGTGTACCTGGTAGCCACTTTACGGCATCTCTCTTATACCAGATCCTAAACTTGCCTTTCCTCGCTGAGAATAAACGTCTCCATCTGAATGGGTACCTGTGAAACCTCTTCTTAGACTAAAATTCTCTCTCTCTATGGAGGGGTAATGGACCTGCTGTAATTAAAACACCTGTGACTAGGAGGCGGAGTGCTCAATCAGAAGGCTAAAGAATACATTTCAAAAGACTGACCGTCACATCCAAACATAGACTAAGTGTGAACAGGTGCTGAACCTAGAGTCGCCAACTCGTATATAGTCAAGTAAATAAGGCAGCACACTGCAGCGCCAAAAGATGCAAACATGAAACACGAAAATTGAACTGCATTACTGCACTAGAAATATGAAAAACGAGAGCATTTAGCGCATAAAAATGGCCAATTTTATGTGTACCTGGTAGCCACATTTTACGGCATCTCTCTTATACCAGGTCCTAAACTTGCCTTTCCTTGCTGAGAGTAAACATCTCCATCTGACTAGGTAGCTGTGAAACCTCTTCTTAGACTAAAATTCTCTCTCTCTATGGAGGGGTAACGGACCTGCTGTAATTAAAACACCTGTGACTAGGAGGCGGAGTGCTCAATCAGAAGGCTAAAGAATACATTTCAAAAGACTGACCCGTCACATCCAAACATAGACTAAGTGTGAACAGGTGCTGAACCTAGAGTCGCCAACTCGTATATAGTCAAGTAAATAAGGCAGCACACTGCAGCGCCAAAACATGCAAACATGAAACACGAAAATTGAACTGCATTACTGCACTAGAAATATGAAAAATGAGAGCGTTTAGCGCATAAAAATGGCCAATTTTATGTGTACCTGGTAGCCACTTTACGGCATCTCTCTTATACCAGGTCCTAAACTTGCCTTTCCTCGCTGAGAATAAACGTCTCCATCTGAATGGGTACCTGTGAAACCTCTTCTTAGACTAAAATTCTCTCTCTCTATGGAGGGGTAATGGACCTGCTGTAATTAAAACACCTGTGACTAGGAGGCGGAGTGCTCAATCAGAAGGCTAAAGAATACATTTCAAAAGACTGGCCGTCACATCCAAACATAGACTAAGTGTGAACAGGTGCTGAACCTAGAGTTGCCAACTCATATATAGTCAAGTAAATAAGGCAGCACATTGCAGCGCCAAAACATGCAAACATGAAAATTGAACTGCATTACTGCACTAGAAATATGAAAAATGAGAGCGTTTAGCGCATAAAAATGGCCAATTTTATGTGTACCTAGTAGCCACTTTACGGCATCTCTCTTATACCAGGTCCTAAACTTGCCTTTCCTCGCTGAGAATAAACGTCTCCGTCTCTGAATGGGTACCTGTGAAACCTCTTCTTAGACTAAAATTCTCTCTATGGAGGGGTAATGGACCTGCTGTAATTAAAACACCTGTGACTAGGAGGCGGAGTGCTCAATCAGAAGGCTAAAGAATACATTTCAAAAGACTGACCCGTCACATCCAAACATAGACTAAGTGTGAACAGGTGCTGAACCTAGAGTCGCCAACTCGTATATAGTCAAGTAAATAAGGCAGCACACTGCAGCGCCAAAACATGCAAACATGAAACACGAAAATTGAACTGCATTACTGCACTAGAAATATGAAAAATGAGAGCGTTTAGCGCATAAAAATGGCCAATTTTATGTGTACCTGGTAGCCACTTTACGGCATCTCTCTTATACCAGGTCCTAAACTTGCCTTTCCTCGCTGAGAATAAACGTCTCCATCTGAATGGGTACCTGTGAAACCTCTTCTTAGACTAAAATTCTCTCTCTCTATGGAGGGGTAATGGACCTGCTGTAATTAAAACACCTGTGACTAGGAGGCGGAGTGCTCAATCAGAAGGCTAAAGAATACATTTCAAAAGACTGACCGTCACATCCAAACATAGACTAGGTGTGAACAGGTGCTGAACCTAGAGTCGCCAACTCGTATATAGTCAAGTAAATAAGGCAGCACACTGCAGCGCCAAAACATGCAAACATGAAACACTAAAATTGAACTGCATTACTGCACTAGAAATATGAAAAATGAGAGCGTTTAGCTCATAAAAATGGCCAATTTTATGTGTACCTGGTAGCCACTTTACGGCATCTCTCTTATACCAGGTCCTAAACTTGCCTTTCATCGCTGAGAATAAACGTCTCCGTCTCTGAATGGGTACCTGTGAAACCTCTTCTTAGAATAAAATTTTCTCTCTCTATGGAGTGGTAATGGACCTGCTGTAATTAAAACACCTGTGACTAGGAGGCGGAGTGCTCAATCAGAAGGCTAAAGAATACATTTCAAAAGACTGACCGTCACATCCAAACATAGACTAAGTGTGAACAGGTGCTGAACCTAGAGTCGCCAACTCGTATATAGTCAAGTAAATAAGGCAGCACACTGCAGCGCCAAAACATGCAAACATGAAACACGAAAATTGAACTGCATTACTGCACTAGAAATATGAAAAATGAGAGCATTTAGCGCATAAAAATGGCCAATTTTATGTGTACCTGGTAGCCACATTTTACGGCATCTCTCTTATACCAGGTCCTAAACTTGCCTTTCCTCGCTGAGAATAAACGTCTCCATCTGAATGGGTACCTGTGAAACCTCTTCTTAGACTAAAATTCTCTCTCTCTATGGAGGGGTAATGGACCTGCTGTAATTAAAACACCTGTGACTAGGAGGCGGAGTGCTCAATCAGAAGGCTAAAGAATACATTTCAAAAGACTGACCGTCACATCCAAACATAGACTAAGTGTGAACAGGTGATGAACCAGGGGTCGCCAACTCGTATATAGTCAAGTAAATAAGGCAGCACACTGCAGCGCCAAAACATGCAAGCATGAAACACGAAAATTGAACTGCATTACTCCACTAGAAATATGAAAAAAGAGAGCGTTTAGCGCATAAAAATGGCCAATTTTATGTGTACCTGGTAGCCACTTTACGGCATCTCTCTTATACCAGATCCTAAACTTGCCTTTCCTCGCTGAGAATAAACGTCTCCATCTGAATGGGTACCTGTGAAACCTCTTCTTAGACTAAAATTCTCTCTCTCTATGGAGGGGTAATGGACCTGCTGTAATTAAAACACCTGTGACTAGGAGGCGGAGTGCTCAATCAGAAGGCTAAAGAATACATTTCAAAAGACTGACCGTCACATCCAAACATAGACTAAGTGTGAACAGGTGCTGAACCTAGAGTCGCCAACTCGTATATAGTCAAGTAAATAAGGCAGCACACTGCAGCGCCAAAAGATGCAAACATGAAACACGAAAATTGAACTGCATTACTGCACTAGAAATATGAAAAACGAGAGCATTTAGCGCATAAAAATGGCCAATTTTATGTGTACCTGGTAGCCACATTTTACGGCATCTCTCTTATACCAGGTCCTAAACTTGCCTTTCCTTGCTGAGAGTAAACATCTCCATCTGACTAGGTAGCTGTGAAACCTCTTCTTAGACTAAAATTCTCTCTCTCTATGGAGGGGTAACGGACCTGCTGTAATTAAAACACCTGTGACTAGGAGGCGGAGTGCTCAATCAGAAGGCTAAAGAATACATTTCAAAAGACTGACCCGTCACATCCAAACATAGACTAAGTGTGAACAGGTGCTGAACCTAGAGTCGCCAACTCGTATATAGTCAAGTAAATAAGGCAGCACACTGCAGCGCCAAAACATGCAAACATGAAACACGAAAATTGAACTGCATTACTGCACTAGAAATATGAAAAATGAGAGCGTTTAGCGCATAAAAATGGCCAATTTTATGTGTACCTGGTAGCCACTTTACGACATCTCTCTTATACCAGGTCCTAAACTTGCCTTTCCTCGCTGAGAATAAACGTCTCCATCTGAATGGGTACCTGTGAAACCTCTTCTTAGACTAAAATTCTCTCTCTCTATGGAGGGGTAATGGACCTGCTGTAATTAAAACACCTGTGACTAGGAGGCGGAGTGCTCAATCAGAAGGCTAAAGAATACATTTCAAAAGACTGACCGTCACATCCAAACATAGACTAAGTGTGAACAGGTGATGAACCAGGGGTCGCCAACTCGTATATAGTCAAGTAAATAAGGCAGCACACTGCAGCGCCAAAACATGCAGGCATGAAACACGAAAATTGAACTGCATTACTCCACTAGAAATATGAAAAATGAGAGCGTTTAGCGCATAAAAATGGCCAATTTTATGTGTACCTGGTAGCCACTTTACGGCATCTCTCTTATACCAGGTTCTAAACTTGCCTTTCCTCGCTGAGAATAAACGTCTCCATCTGAATGGGTACCTGTGAAACCTCTTCTTAGAATAAAATTCTCTCTCTCTATGGAGGGGTAATGGATCTGCTGTAATTAAAACACCTGTGACTAGGAGGTGGAGTGCTCAATCAGAAGGGTAAAGAATACATTTCAAAAGACTGACCGTCACATCCAAACATAGACTAAGTGTGAACAGGTGCTGAACCTAGAGTCGCCAACTCGTATATAGGCAAGTAAATAAGGCAGCACACTGCAGCGCCAAAACATGCAAGCATGACACACGAAAATTGAACTGCATTACTGCACTAGAAATATGAAAAATGAGAGCGTTTAGCGCATAAAAATAGCCAATTTTTTGTGTACCTGGTAGCCACATTTTACGGCATCTCTCTTATACCAGGTCCTAAACTTGCCTTTCCTCGCTGAGAATAAACGTCTCCATCTGAATGGGTACCTGTGAAACCTCTTCTTAGACTAAAATTCTCTCTCTCTATGGAGGGGTAATGGACCTGCTGTAATTAAAACACCTGTGATTAGGAGGCGGAGTGCTCAATCAGAAGGCTAAAGAATACATTTCAAAAGACTGACCGTCACATCCAAACATAGACTAAGTGTGAACAGGTGCTGAACCTAGAGTCGCCAACTCGCATATAGTCAAGTAAATAAGGCAGCACACTGCAGCGCCAAAACATGCAAACATGAAACACGAAAATTGAACTGCATTACTGCACTAGAAATATGAAAAATGAGAGCGTTTAGCGCATAAAAATGGCCAATTTTATGTGTACCTGGTAGCCACTTTACGGCATCTCTCTTATACCAGGTCCTAAACTTGCCTTTCCTCGCTGAGAATAAACGCCTCCATCTGAATGGGTACCTGTGAAACCTCTTCTTAGACTAAAATTCTCTCTCTCTATGGAGGGGTAATGGACCTGCTGTAATTAAAACACCTGTGACTAGGAGGCGGAGTGCTCAATCAGAAGGCTAAAGAATACATTTCAAAAGACTGGCCGTCACATCCAAACATAGACTAAGTGTGAACAGGTGCTGAACCTAGAGTTGCCAACTCATATATAGTCAAGTAAATAAGGCAGCACATTGCAGCGCCAAAACATGCAAACATGAAAATTGAACTGCATTACTGCACTAGAAATATGAAAAATGAGAGCGTTTAGCGCATAAAAATGGCCAATTTTATGTGTACCTAGTAGCCACTTTACGGCATCTCTCTTATACCAGGTCCTAAACTTGCCTTTCCTCGCTGAGAATAAACGTCTCCGTCTCTCAATGGGTACCTGTGAAACCTCTTCTTAGACTAAAATTCTCTCTATGGAGGGGTAATGGACCTGCTGTAATTAAAACACCTGTGACTAGGAGGCGGAGTGCTCAATCAGAAGGCTAAAGAATACATTTCAAAAGACTGACCCGTCACATCCAAACATAGACTAAGTGTGAACAGGTGCTGAACCTAGAGTCGCCAACTCGTATATAGTCAAGTAAATAAGGCAGCACACTGCAGCGCCAAAACATGCAAACATGAAACACGAAAATTGAACTGCATTACTGCACTAGAAATATGAAAAATGAGAGCGTTTAGCGCATAAAAATGGCCAATTTTATGTGTACCTGGTAGCCACTTTACGGCATCTCTCTTATACCATGTCCTAAACTTGCCTTTCCTCGCTGAGAATAAACGTCTCCATCTGAATGGGTACCTGTGAAACCTCTTCTTAGACTAATTTATTTACTTGACTATATACGAGTTGGCGACTCTAGGTTCAGCACCTGTTTACACTTAGTCTATGTTTGGATGTGACGGTCAGTCTTTTGAAATGTATTCTTTAGCCTTCTGATTGAGCACTCCGCCTCCTAGTCACAGGTGTTTTAATTACAACAGGTCCATTACCCCTCCATAGAGAGAGAGAATTTTAGTCTAAGAAATAAAATTGGCCATTTTTATGCGCTAAACGCTCTCATTTTTCATATTTCTAGTGCAGTAATGCAGTTCAATTTTCGTGTTTCATGTTTTGGCGCTGCAGTGTGCTGCCTTTATTTACTTGACTATATACGAGTTGGCGACTCTAGGTTCAGCACCTGTTCACACTTAGTCTATGTTTGGATGTGCAGGTCAGGTTTTTGAAATGTATTCTTTAGTCTTCTGATTGAGACTCAGCCTCCTAGTCACAGGTGTTTTAATTACAGCAGGTCCATTACCCCTCCATAGAGAGAATTTTAGTCTAAGAAGAGGTTTCACAGGTACCCATTCAGATGGAGACGTTTATTCTCAGTGAGGAAAGGCAAGTTTAGGACCTGGTATAAGAGAGATGCCGTAAAGTGGCTACCAGGTACACATTAAATTGGCCATTTTTATGCGCTAAACGCTCTCATTTTTCATATTTCTAGTGCAGTAATGCAATTCAATTTTTGTGTTTCATGTTTGCATGTTTTGGCGCTGCAGTGTGCTGCCTTATTTACTCAGAAGAAACTTAGTCAGATGCAGCACAGCCGTCACTCCGGGCCTGTGCGCGCCGGGCACCGCCTCCTCTTGCAGCATTATCTATTATGACCTGGTGGTCAGGACAATAATGGACCTGGTGGTTAAGAGCACACGGAATGACCTGATAGTTACTGATAATAAGGACGAGCTCTGGGACGTGGGAACTCTGCTGACCGCAATCCCTAATCCTCTCAACCACACTAGAAATAGCCGTGGATTGCTCCTAACGCTCCCTATGCAACTCGGCACAGCCTAAGGAACTAGCTAGCCCTGAAGATAGAAAAATAAAGCCTACCTTGCCTCAGAGAAATTCCCCAAAGGAAAAGGCAGCCCCCCACATATAATGACTGTGAGTAAAGATGAAAATACAAACACAGAGATGAAGTAGATTAAGCAAAGTGAGGCCCGACTTACTGAACAGACTGAGGATAGGAAAGGTAGCTTTGCGGTCAGCACAAAAACCTACAAAAAGACCACGCAGGCCCTCTGCGTGGTCTTTTTGTAGGTTTTTGTGCTGACCGCAAAGCTACCTTTCCTATCCTCAGTCTGTTCAGTAAGTCGGGCCTCACTTTGCTTAATCTACTTCATCTCTGTGTTTGTATTTTCATCTTTACTCACAGTCATTATATGTGGGGGGCTGCCTTTTCCTTTGGGGAATTTCTCTGAGGCAAGGTAGGCTTTATTTTTCTATCTTCAGGGCTAGCAAAAAGACCCTCCGCACCGACTCACGGTGCGGAGGCGCTCCCTCTGCGTCCCAGAGCTTCCAGCAAGCAAGACAACAATCAAAATAGCAAGCTGGACAGAAAAATAGCAAACCAGAGAAAAACAAGCAGTCACTTAGCTTCTGCTGGGAAGACAGGTCACAAGAAGGATCCAGGAGTGAACTAGACCAATACTGGAACATTGACAGGTGGCATGGAGCAAAGATCTAAGTGGAGTTAAATAGAGCAGCCAGCTAACGAATTAACCTCGTCACCTGTGGAAGGAAACTCAGAAACACCCACCAGAGGAAGTCCATGGACAGAACCAGCCGAAGTACCATTCATGACCACAGGAGGGAGCCCGACAACAGAATTCACAACAATTATCGTCCCCTGCGCCTGCGCAATAAGTTTTTTTTCGAGCATGCGCAGTTGCACTGCCCTTCGTACTTACAGCGCAGGCACTGGGGATGATAATGCAGCAAGAGGAGGTGCCGCCCGGTGCGTAGAGGCCCGGAGTGACAGCTGTGCTGCATCTGATTAGGAAGGAAAGTCCCGCCTCTTGGACGGTTTCACGGTATGAGGGGGCACATTTTATAAACGTTTATTTCAGCGTGTGCAGGCATCATAACTAAAAGAGCCACCTTGTCAGAATGCAGTATTTGTGCTGCACAAGGTGGCTTTTTTAGTTACAAACGCCTGAGGGGTTGACAGGTTCCCTTTAATAGTACTGTTTTGGCAGAAGAGAAGCTGGTTTTCCCTGCTGAGACAATTGGCTCTGGAAAATCCCATCCTCTTACCGTTAACGCACGATCTTTATTCCAGTGATCAGTATACCATCACAGTGTGAAGTTCCTGCGGTTATCAGCCTGGATCCTGAGAGGCAAATCTTGAGATCTCAAGGGCATTCGACTCTAGTAATGTCCACTATCCAGAAAAGCAAGAAGCCTACATCATCGACAATATATGCAAAAATCTGGAAGAAGTTTTGTTCACAATATAAAGAATCAACGTTGGATGTCTCAGGTTCAGATATCCCAAAGATTCTGAACTTCCTCCAGTCAGGGTTCAACAAATGGTTAAGACCTAGCACAATGAAAGTACAAATGTCAACTTTAAGTGCCTTCCTGGATTATCCTTTAGCAAGTCACTACTGGAATGAAAGATTTCTTAAAGTCATATGCACACTTAGGCGCACGATCAAAACCTCCATTCCCCCATGGGACTTGAATTTAGTCCTAAATGCTCTATATAAACCACCATACGAGCCCCTAGGAGAATCAGATTTAAAGTCAGTCTCACCCGGAATGTGTCTCTGGTATTCTCCTGATGATGCTGTCAGTAGAGACGTCCTGGAAAGGGGGAGCTAGTCCTACAGGTAATTATGTTCCCAGGAGTCCTTCATGATGGACTTGAGTAGTAGCCGAGGAACCATTCCCTCCCTTGAATTTCCTTTCTGCTATATGAGGTAAACATATATAGAAGAATTTCAATAAAATAGGGTTGCATGCATCCTGGCGTGGTACTTGGAAAATCCCTGGTGGGTGGTGCAGGGAGGGGCTTTTTAACCTCGTGTATTCCTGTCCCTATCAAGGATATGAAGGACTACCTCCTGATGGTGCTATAGTAAAGACCTCCTGGAAACATAATTACCAGGACTAATTCCCCTTATTCATCACTGACCACTGGCTCCCAAAAGTCTGTGATCAGTGCTTTGAACAGAGGAAGCTCTTGTATTGGAAGAATACTTCTGCGCCTCTGAGTAAATGAATCCCAGTCTTGGTGGACGATTCTCAGAGAAGATCTCTGCTGTAATTATGTTTTCAAGGCAGGAGGTCCCTAGTCAATGGAGGATGAAGTGTCAGCTCTCTCACTTCCCCAGTTATAATTATTAGTGATGAGTGAATAGCATTGTTGCTCGGGTCTCCCCAAGCATGCTCGGGTGATCTCAGAGTATTTGTTAGAGCTCGGAGATTTAGTTTTCGTCACCACAGCTGCATGATTTACAGCTGCTAGACAGGCTGAATACATGTGAGGAATGTGTTTGCTAGGGAATTCCCACATTTATGCAGGCTGTCCAGCAGCCGTAAATCATGTAGCTGAGGCAAGGAAAACTAAATCTGTGAGCACTAACAAATACTCGGAGATCACCCGAGCAACAATGCTATTCACTCATCACTAATAATTATGCCATATGTTCAATGTGAGGTCCTGCTTCAATGGAGGGTGAAGAGTCAGCTTCCTCACTTCCCCAGTTATAGTTAAAGGAAACCTGTTAGGTTCCCCATGCCCTCCAATCCAGCAGCATTCACCTATGTATGCATAACCAACCCTGTATAATGTAATTCAGTTTATAATGTCCCCGTTTGCTATGCTAACGATGGCTTTGACTAGTTGATGGGAGGGAATTTTCATGTGGACATGCTGGATGGAACACGTGTTTTGCCTACTGCTTCTTCCAGCGCCCCCGGAAGCAGTGGGCGAAACATCCACTAGACGGGCACATACTGGGTAAGGTGCTGGGTACAAAACTTTGCAGGACAGACCTTGTTTGGATTATTACCTGGGCTTTCACGCTGGGTCTCATCAGTTCATGGGTTTGAGATGCTGTTGGCGCTTGTTACACCTTTTTCATGATGGGTACTATATGGTTGTGATTAAGTACCTCAGGTTATGCATATTTATATAATTATATTATACTAGATGGCAGCCCGATTCTAAAGAATCGGGAGTCTAGAATCCATATATACTTTATTTATTCAAATGTAAGAATAATACAATTAATAAATAATAGTAAGAAAGAACAAAAATAATAGGCAGTATATGGAGAAAACACCAAACAAAAGTTCAAAATTGGTGTGAAAATGTCACTGAACCACTTCACAACTAAATATATATAGTTTTGGTAAATGGTATTATCATTTTTTTGACGAAATTCGGCAGGAGCTTGAAGAGCAACGTCACTGGGCCCGCCTCCACGCAGTAGAAACTTGCTGTGAGGTAAAAATTCAAAAATCACACCAAAATGGCGGGCGGAGTGTGTCACAGTACGGCACGTTTCTGATTGGTCGCTCGCAGCAGGCGGCAACCAATCAGACACTGGACACTGTTGACGTCACTTATCTCCGGACATTAGCTCCGGACATTAGCTCCGGACATTAGCTCCGGACAGGAAGTTGGCACAAATTGCAGGAAGTAGTATTCTAGGCAATTATATATTAGATGGTTAAAGAGGTGGTCTTTGTCTGCTATAAGGGGTTATTTCACCTTACCCATCTATATGGATATGATTTATATTTATTGATCTCTTTGTGTGTGCCATATTGTGGGTGGATGTTCCCCTCTGACTTGGGGTTACTGTTCGTGTTCTAATATTTGAGTGGTTACTTGGATTTTTTATATGGTATTAAATAAATGTTACATTTTAATTTAACCTGCGATTGGTGAGCTTCATTGAGTTGGTTACTGAACAGTAGCTTCTCTTGTTGTAACTGGCCACTATACAGTTGATGGAGCTGTATTGCTTTGCAACTGATCACACCCAGCTGCCACAAGCACTAAGGAAAGCTGATAAGTGGAAATGCTGGGCATCACACCAATCTCATGTTAATGACCTATCCTAAAGGTACCTTCACACATAATGATTTAGTTAACGATATTGTTGCTTTTTGTGACGTAGCAACGATATCGTTAACGAAATCGTTATGCGTGACAGCAACCAACGATCAGGCCCCTGCTGGGAGATCGTTGGGGAATGATCAGGACCTTTATTTGGTCGCTGATCACCCGCTGTCATCGCTGAATCGGCGTGTGTGACGCCGATCCAGCGATATGTTCACTGTGCTCTGCTTTACGGCCGGGTTCTACTCCCTGGCAAGATTATGCTTTTTCTCAGTTGTGATTTACTTTTTACTATTTTCTACATATATTTTTCAAATATAATTTTTTATGCCACTGAAACAGTACTGTGTGTGTTGTATTTCCTTAATGACCAGATGTTTATGAACAGAGCATATGTGTGTGATGTAATAATTATTGGTCCACAAACATCAATTGGCTTTTGACAAAATTGTTTACTAACAGCAAAAGCCTTTTTTGTTAAACTTGTAACCATATTTTAGGCATATGTTTTTTGTTGTTTTTTTTGTTTTGTAAAACAAATAAGCACAACAAAGTGCAAATACTGCACAAAAGAGCAAAAAACATGGTTTGGCATAAAATATAACAAGAAAATAAACAAAAAACCTTACAAATCCCAGTAAGTTGGCGGGGGAGATGGCGGCAGCTCAGGGTCCTGTTCAGGGGGCCTTTGATGGGCCAATTGTCCTTCACCCTGTGAGGATGCTGTGTTTTGTGGAGCAGAATACAGGCCTTGTCCATATTGGCCAGTTGGGTGTTGTCCATAAGGTAATTGTCTCGGCCCTCATGCTGACGGACAAATTGGCTGGACTCATATCCAACCCCAAAATGGCCATGTTGTCCAAACCCAGGTTGGGACCAGCCTACATCACTGGGTCTGGAAAAGTGGCCATATTGGGAATGTGGGTTGTAGGCTGCCATTTAGTACAGTGCTGGCCTTTGTAGATTTTGGGGTGGGAGGGGTTGAGGTGTAGGCATACGTGGAGTAGGTGCTTCAAATCCTGATTGACCCTGCACCTGTTGAGGAAATTGAAGGCGCAAGAGGTTAGTTTGGGAAAGCTGCCTTCTCTCCAGAAATTCAAACACCTCATAGGGGTTATTTGGAGGGGTGCTTAAATCAATCAGGATTTGAATACACCCTCTCACACGTAGCCTCACCTCACGGGGAAGGGGACGAAGGTAACAGGCAAGGCTGCGAGCAAAGGCCTCCTCTCCATCATCCGTGGCTGCCCTGGCCAAATAATTGAGGACCCCAGCATGCACATCACTCCTTGTGGCTTGCAGATCTCTCCTTCTGCGGCCTCTACGTAAAGCCCCAGCTGCCTGTGGGGAGGACACCAGTGGGCCTGTAGGGCTGCTGCTATGGGCATGTTCCTCATGGCTTCCAGGATCATGTGATGCTGAGGGTGGTGGTGCAGCATCTTCCACACTTGCTGCTGGCTGTAGTGATGCTAAAGCCGATGGCCCTTCAAGGATGGAGGTAGAAGGGGCCAAAGATGGACCTGCCACCTCTTCTTCCAGACTAACGGGATCTATTACAGCCTCAGAATCAGACCCGGTCTCCCTCTCTGTGAGGTTGGACTGTGTTCTGTTATTAAACAATAAAGAAAATAAAAATTAATTAAAAGTTGAGTAATTTGAGAACATTATTTTATTACACATCTATGAGCTCGTCTCACGATAATTACCTACACACAACCTCAGATCAGCACAAGATCTCCTTCTCTACTCCCCTCTTATCTCCTATTCCCACAATGGTATACAAGTTTTATCTCGTGTATCAACCCTACTGTGGAAACCACTACCACAACACATCATACTGTCGCCTACCATTGAAAGCTACACAAACAGCATGAAGACCCACCTCTTCAAACAATCAGATAACCTGCAGTAACCACCCATCGACAAAAACCACTGCATGAACATCTCTAACCTCGCCTACTGTATTCTAACCCATCCCTTGTTGTAGCTTGTGAGGCTTAGCGGGCAGGGTCCTCTCTCCTCCAGGACCATTTTTACATTTTTGGGTGTAAACATTATTTTTGGGACTAGGTTTACCCATCCTTACATGTAATTCGCCATGGAATAACCATAACAAATAATATTGATACTAATATTTTAAACAAAAAATGTGTTGTGTGGTTATGACTTACTGTCTTAGATCCATACTGCCATCCAAAAAGGAAAGACGGTCATAATAAATATATTTCTTTTTTTTCGGTGGTGCTGCTGACCCACTTCATGCCCGCTGCTGCCTTTCCCGCCGGTACTGGTCCCTGATGCTGCGCCATCGTGTCATAACATCATCCACTGCAATGACATGGTAACAAATATTGTTTAAGCTCATTATACACATTGCTTGCTACAGTTGGCAGTGATAGATTATTGTTATTATTATTTATTTATATTTTTTTCCAATCAGCCTGTTTTGGCTTAACCCCTTAGTGACAGAGCCAATTTGGTACTTAATGACCAGGCCAATTTTTGCAATTCTGACCACTGTCACTTTATGAGGTTATAACTCTGGAACGCTTCAACGGATCCCGCTGATTCTGAGATTGTTTTTTCGTGACATATTGTACTTCATGTTAGTGGTAACATTTCTTCGATATTACTTGCGATTATTTATGAAAAAAACGGAAATATGGCGAAAATTTTTAAAATTTTGCAATTTTCAAACTTTGTATTTTTATGCCCTTAAATCAGAGAGATATGTCACGAAAAATAGTTAATAAATAACATTTCCCACATGTCTACTTTACATCAGCACAATTTTGGAAACAAATTTTTTTTTTGTTAGGGAGTTATAAGGGTTAAAAGTTGACCAGCAATTTCTCATTTTTACAACACCATTTTTTTTTAGGGACCACATCACATTTGAAGTCCTTTTGAGGGGTCTATATGATAGAAAATAATGAAGTGTGACACCATTCTAAAAACTACACCCCTCAAGGTTCTCAAAACCACATTCAAGAAGTTTATTAACCCTTTACGTGCTTCACAGGAACTGAAACAATGTGGGAGGAAAAAATGAACATTTAACTTTTTTTTGCAAACATCTTAATTCAGAACCATTTTTTTTATTTTCACAAGTGTAAAAACAGAAATGTAACCATAAATTTTGTTATGCAATTTCTCCTGAATACGCCAATACCCCATATGTGGGGGTAAACCACTGTTAGGGCGCACCGCAGAACTTAGAAGTGAAGGAGCGCCGTTTGACTGTTTCAATGCAGAATTGGCTGGAATTGAGATCGGACGCCATGTCACGTTTAGAGAGCCCCTGATGTGCCTAAACAGTGGAAACTCCCCACAAGTGACACCATTTTGGAAACTAGACCCCTTAAGGAACTTATCTAGATGTGTGGTGAGCACTTTGAACCCCCAAGTGCTTCACAGAAGTTTATAACGTAGAGCCGTGAAAATAAAAAATCGCTTTTGTTTACACAAAAATGATCTTTTCGCCCACAAATTTTTATTTTCACAAGGGTAACAGGAGAAATTAGACCACTAAAGTTGTTGTGCAATTTCTCCTGAGTACGTCGATACCCAATATGTGGGGGTAAACCACTGTTTGGGCGCACCGCAGAGCTTGGAAGAGAAAGAGTGCCGTTTTACTTTTTCAATGTAGAATTGGCTGGAATTGAGATCGGACGCCATGTCGCGTTTGGAGAGCCCCTGATGTGCCTAAACAGTAGAAATCCCCCACAAGTGACCCCATTTTGGAAACTAGACCCCCCATGGAACTTATCTAGATGTGTGGTGAGAACCTTGAATGCCCAAGTGCTTCACAGAAGTTTATAATGCAGAGCCGTGAAAATAAAAAATATTTTTTTTTTCCATAAAAAAGATTTTTTAGCCCCCAAGTTTTTATTTTCACAAGGGTAACAAGAGAAATTGGACCCCAAAAGTTGTTGTCCAATTTGTCCTGAGTATGCTGGTACCCCATATGTGGGGGTAAACCACTGTTTGGGCGCACGGCAGAGCTCGGAAGGAAGGAGCGCCGTTTTGGAATGCAGACTTTGATAGAATGGTCTGGGGGTATTATGTTGCGTTTGCAGAGCCCCTGATGTACCTAACCAGTAGAAACCCTCCACAAGTGACCCCATTTTGGAAACTAGACCCCCCCAAGGAACTTATCTAGATGTGTGGTGAGAACTTTGAATGCCCAAGTGCTTCACAGAAGTTTAGAATGCAGAGTCGTGAAAATAAAAAATATTTTTTTTTTCCACAAAAAAGATATTGTAGCCCCCAAGTTTTTATTTTCAGAAGGGTAACAGGAGAAATTGGACTGCAATAGTTGTTGTCCAATTTATCCCGAGTACGCTGATGCGCCATATGTGGGGGTAAACCACTGTTTGGGCGCACGGCAGAGCTCAGAAGGGAAGGAGCGCCTTTTTGGAATGCAGACTTTGATAGAATGGTCTGCGGGTATTATGTTGCGTTTGCAGAGCCCCTGATGTACCTAACCAGTAGAAACCGTCCACAAGTGACCCCATTTTGGAAACTAGACCCCCCAAGGAACTTATCTAGATGTGTGGTGAGAACTTTGAATGCCCAAGTGCTTCACAGAAGTTTAGAATGCAGAGTCGTGAAAATAAAAAATATATTTTTTTTTCACAAAAAAGATTTTGTAGCCCCCAAGTTTTTATTTTCACAAGGGTAACAAGAGAAATTGGACCCCAGAAGTTGTTGTCCAATTTATCCCGAGTACGCTGATGCGCCATATGCGGGGGTAACCCACTGTTTGGGCGCACGACAGAGCTCAGAAGGGAGGGAGCACCATTTGACTTTTTGAGCGCAAAATTGGCTGTCGTGTTTGGAGACCCCCTGATGTACCTAAACAGTGGAAACCCCCCAATTCTAGCTCCAACCCTAACCCCAACACACCCCTAACCCTAATCCCAACCTGATCCATAATCCTAATCACTAACCCTAACCATAATCACAACCCTTACCCCAAAACAACCCTAATGTCAACCCTAACCATAACCCTAATCAAAACCCTAAATCCAACACACCCCTAATCCTAATCTCAACCCTAACCTCAAACCTAACCCTAATCCCAATACACCCTTAATCACAACCCTAACCTTAACCCTAATCCCAAACCTAACCCTAATCCCAAGCGTAACCCTAATGCCAACCCTAATACCAACCCTAATCCAAACCCTAACCCTAATCCCAGCTCTAACCCTAACTTTAGCCCCAACCCTAGCCCTAACTTTAGCCCCAACCCTAACCCTAGCCCTAAGGCTACTTTCACACTTGCGTCGTTTGGCATTCCGTCGCAATCCGTCGTTTTGGACAAGAAACGGATCCTGCAAATGTGCCCGCAGGATGCGTTTTTTGCCCATAGACTTGTATTGCCGACGGATCGTGACGGATGGCCACACGTCTCGTCCGTCGTGCACTGGATCAGTTGTGTTTTGGCGGAGCGTCGGCACAAAAAAACGTTCAATGACACGTTTTTTTGTACGTCGCATCCGCCATTTCTGACCGCGCATGGGTGGCCGTAACTCTGCCCCCTCCTCCCCAGGACATAGATTGGGCAGTGGATGCGTTGAAAAACTACAGCTGCTGCCCACGTTGTGCACAATTTTCACAACGTGCGTCGGTATGTCGGGCCGACGCATTGCGACGGCCCCGTACCGACGTAAGTGTGAAAGAAGCCTAACCCTAAGTTTAGCCCCAACCCTAACCCTAAATTTAGCCCCAACCCTAACCCTAAATTTAGCCCCAACCCTAACCCTAGCCCTACCCCTAACCCTACCCCTAAACCTAATTTTAGCCCCAACTGCTGTTCTCCTGCCGGCCGGCAGATGGAGACAGATGGCGGGCGCACTGGGCATGCGTCCGCCATGTTCTTCTGCCGGCGGCCAGGAGGAGCAGCAAGAGGATCCAGGGACCTAGGTGAGTATGCTAGGGTCCCCGAATCCCCCTATTTCTCTGTCCTCTGATGTGCGATCACATCAGAGGACAGAGAATTACACTTTACTTTTTTTTTTTTTGCGGTCGCCGGTAAACAGTTAATTACCGGCGATCGCAAAACAGGGGTCGGTAATACCGACCCCGATAATGCTCTTTGGGGTCTCGGCTACCCCCGGCAGCCGAGACCCCAAAGATTCTCTCGGTGCCGGCCGGCGGGCGCACTGCGCATGCGCCCGCCATTTTGAAGATGGCAGCGCCCACCGGGAGACACAAGGAGCATCGGGGGAGCTAGGTGAGTATTGGGGGGCCACCTGGGACCCCTTTTCTCTGTCCTCCGATGTGCGATCACATCAGAGGACAGAGAAATTAAAAAGAGATCGCTTTTTTTTTTTTTTTGCGATCGCCGGTAAACGGTTAATTACCGGCGATCGCAAATGCGGGGTGGGTTAAAAAACCCCGAATCATGTTCTCTGGGGTCTCGGCTACCCTCGGCAGCCGAGACCCCAGAGAAAATCCGACTCTGGGGGGCGCTATGGACTTTTTCCACAGCGCCGTTAATTAACGGCGCTGTGGTTTAAGTACCCTTAGCGGCCGCCGTTAAAAGGCGTATCGGCGGTCGCTAAGGGGTTAAGGTACCTTCACACTAAGCGACGCTGCAGCGATACCGACAACGATGTCGATCGCTGCAGCGTCGCTGTTTGGTCGCTGGAGAGCTGTCACACAGACAGCTCTCCAGCGACCAACGATGCCGGTAACCAGGGTAAACATCGGGTTACTAAGGGCAGGGCCGCGCTTAGTAACCCGATGTTTACCATGGTTACCATCGTAAAAGTAAAAAAAACAAACATTACATACTTACCTTCAGCTGTCTGTCCCCGGCGCTGTGCTTCCTGCACTGACTGTGAGCACAGCGGCCGGAAAGCACAACGGTGACGTCACCGCTGTGCTTTCCGGCTGGCTGGCGCTGACACAGGATGCAGGAGGAGTGCAGAGAAGCAGAGCGCCGGGGACAGACAGCAGAAGGTAAGTATGTAGTGTTTGTTTTTTTTACTTTTACGATGGTAACCAGGGTAAACATCGGGTTACTAAGCGCGGCCCTGCGCTTAGTAACCCGATGTTTACCCTGGTTACCAGTGAAGACATCGCTGAATCGGCGTCACACACGCCGATTCAGCGATGTCTGCAGGGAGTCCAGCGACGAAATAAAGTTCTGGACTTTCTGCAGCGACCAACGACATCACAGCAGGATCCAGATCGCTGCTGCGTGTCAAACACAACGATATCGCTAGCCAGGACGCTGCAACGTCACGAATCGCTAGCGATATCGTTGTGAAGATGTTTAGTGTGAAGGTACCTTTAGGCATCACAAGGTCCTTGAGTCTATCCCATATTTGCCTACAGGTTGACCGCACAATGCCAGTAACTTTTGAGCGCCCAATCAAAAACTCCAGGTGGAGTCCCGCAAACGACAATCCAGTGGTCAGGAAACTGAAGGTGAACAAAAAACAATATTAGGTAGGTTACAAGCGTTCACACAAAACATGAAGAAGCACAATCATATTTTATATTGTCACAAACATGCTTAACGCTGTAAACTGAAAAATGTCCTTAGGGTGCTTAACTATAACATTTCCAAAACTTTTTGAGATCTGCTTGTGACCTAATGGACACATATACATGAAAATACCTGATAGAAACAAACACATAAAAAAAGATCATTATGGAGCCCATGGGTGGACCTGCAGCCTAATTTACTCCTGAATCAAACTCTACGTCTGTCCCCATAGTGATCTGAATCTGTGGGGACAATGTTTGCTACAAATTAAAATGTAAATACAGTTCCCCTTTCCCTTCATGTTTTTCCCTTGTGTTGTCTTTGTATTGTCCCCCTGACGTCCATAATAAGTATGTGTTCTTATATTTCTCTGTCATAGACTCCCCTGCGAAGGAGCACATTCACATTTAAATTTCGTTTTATAATTGTTGAAGTTGAAATTTCAATATAACTTTTTATATGCAAATTGCCTCTTCTGAGAAAAAGAGGACTTAACTCTATAGCGCCACCTGTTGGAAGTAGCGATCCTACAAGTCACAATCAACTCTTTAACGAGTCGTGCAATATGACTTAGGATAAAAGCCAAATCAGTATCTTAATGCGAATTGAGATACTGATTTGGCTTTTATCCTAAGTCATATTGCACGACTCGTTAAAGAGTTGATTGTGACTTGTAGGATCGCTACTTCCAACAGGTGGCGCTATAGAGTTAAGTCTTCTTTTTCTCAGAAGAGGCAATTTGCATATTATTTTTCCCAGAGGAGCATTGCACGGCGAATAAGCCTCCTTACCTTGACAAGCCAGAGATGGTATGTCACTCTTCATAAGGAGAAACGGTACACCTTAACCCCAATAAAACTTTTTGAAACTAAAAAAAAGATCATCAACATACAGTATGTGAGGATGTTGAATACATACGTAAGGTAAGGAGAAGACCCTCCTCTGCGGATATGGCTTTGCGCATCCTTGTGTCCTGATAGGTGATACCTGGACGTAATCTCTCCAACAATATATCAAACTAGATGGTGGCCCGATTCTAATGCATCGGGTATTCTAGAATATGCATGCTCACGTAGTATATTGCCCAGCCACATAGTATATTGCCCAGTCACGTAGTATATTGCCCAGCCACGCAGTATATTGCCCAGTCATGTAGTATATTGCCCAGTCACGTAGTATATTGCCCAGCCACGTAGTATATTGCACAGCCCACGTAGTATATTGCACAGGCCACGTAGTATATTGCACAGCCACGTAGTATATTGCCCAGCCACGTAGTATATTGCCCAGCTACGTAGTATATTGCCCAGCCAGGTAGTATATTGCCCAGCCACATAGTATATAGCAGAGCCACGTAGTACGGTATATTGCCCAGTCACGTAGTATATTGCACAGCCACATAATATACAGCACAGAGCCACGTGGTATATTGCCCAGTCACGTAGTATATTGCCCAGCCACATAGTACGAGGGGCGATCCAAAAGTAATCATAATCAATACTAACACAATGAATATAGTCAAAAAATTGTTTTATTCTTCTACATAGTCTCCTAACAAGTCTATACATTTAGTCCATCTCTTTTCTAAACTTAGAATTCTCTTCGAAAAAAAAAGTTGATCTTGACCCTCAAAAAAATCCCCAACAGCAGTTATCACGTCGCTATTGTCGTCAAATTTCTTGCCCCGGAAGTGTTCCTTGAGCCAAGGAAAGAGAAAGAAGTCACTGGGGGCTAGATCTGGCGAATGGGGGGGGGGGGTGTTCCACCAGTTCAAAGCCCGCTTCTTGACTGGTAGCTATGGCAACTGCAGCTTTGTGAGCCGGCGCGAAATCTTGATGAAACAGCACTCCAGCCCGCAGTTTGCCGCGCCTTTTCTCCTTGTTGCCTCCCGCAATCTTCTTATTTGTTCTGCGTAGTAGGAGCCCGTATTAGTGGCTCCCTTCTCCAAATAGTCCACCATAATCCTTCAGTGTCCCAAAAAGCGGACGCCATAACCTTCCCTGCTGAGCTTGACACTTTGAATTTCTTCGGCGTCGGTTCGTCGGCTCGTTTCCGCTTGACACTTTGAATTTCTTCGGCGTCGGTTCGTCGGCTCGTTTCCATGTCATCGATTATTGTTTAGTTTCGGGATCAAAGTGGTGGATCCAGGTCTCATCCATGGTCAAAAAACGTGACAAAAAATGTTCTTTGTCTGCTTGGAACTTTTCGAGATTTGCTATTGAAATGTCAACTCGTTTCTTCTTTTGCTCGTCGGTTAACATTTTTGGCACCCAACGCGCGGAGACCTTTCTCATATGCAATTCTTTTGCAAGGATTCTTTGAATACTGCCATATGAGATCCCTGTGACCTCAGCTACATGCCTGATAGTCACTCTTCGATCTGCCAATACAACTTCTTCAATTTTTTTCACGTTTTCTTCATTGACGGACGTGGATGGGCGTCCTTCACGATGTTCATCTTCCGTCGATGTTCTTCCCAGCTTAAATTCCTTGGCCCAGCGTGCAACTGTGGAATATGGAGAAGAGTCCCCCAATGTTTCCACCAAGTCGCTGTGTATGTCTTTGGTAGTCTTTTTTTTCAAGCAGAGGTATTTGATGACAGCTCTGAGCTCGTTTTTTTCCATTTTGATGTTCACTCCTCGGCAGTTCATATTTAAATGAATGTAGCTCCCGGGAATCGTGGTCTATTTAAGTGATTTTTTTTTCCTGGACTAGTGAGTACCTAAGAGAGAAGGAAACACGGTGGCTCAGTGGTTAGCACTGCAGCCTTGCAGCGCTGGGGTCCTGGGTTCTAATCCCACCTTGGACAACATCTTCAAAGAGTTTGTATGTTCTCTCCGTGTTTGCGTGGGTTTCCTCCGGGTACTCCGGTTTCCTCCCACATTCCAAAGACATACTGATAGGGAATTAAGATTGTGAGCCCCATCGGGGACAGTGATGATAATGTGTGCAACCTGTAAAGCGCTGCGGAATTTTGTTAGCGCTATATAAAGATTATTATTTTAATTTCTGTGTGCAATAGAAATAACCGATTATCATTACTTTTGGATCGCCCCTCGTATATTGCCCAGTCACGTAGTATATTGCACAGTCACATAATATACAGCACAGAGCCACGTAGTATATTGCCCAGTCACGTAGTATATTGCCCAGCCACATAGTATATTGCCCAGGCACGTAGTATATTGCACAGCGACAGAGTATACAGCACAGAGCCACGTAGTATATTGCCCAGCCACATAGTATATTGCCCAGGCACGTAGTATATTGCACAGCGACGGAGTATACAGCACAGAGCCACGTAGTATAGAGACTTAAAAAAAAAAACATATACTCACCTTCCGAAGGCCCATTGAAGTCCTGCTATACTCACCATCCGCCGCCTTTCCCGCTCCTCGCGTCGCTCCCGGGACCGCTCCTTTGCAACCGGCAGCTTCCGGTCCCAGGGCTGGTATGAGCAGGACCTGTGATGACGTCGCGGTCACATGACCGTGACGTCACGGCAGGTCCTTGTCGCACACCAGCCCTGGCACCGGAAGCTACCGCTTGCAAAGGAGCGGTCCCAGGAGCGACGCGAGGAGCGGGAAAGGCGGCGGATGGTGAGTATAGCAGGTGTTTTTTTTTTTTATTATTATTTTTATCATGACATATTTTTACTATTGATGCTGCGTAGGCAGCATCAATAGTAAATAGTTGGGGACACACAGGGTTAATAGCAGCGGTAACGGAGTGCGTTACACCGCGGCCCGTTACCGCTGCCATTAACCCTGTGTGAGCGGTGAGTGGAGGGGATTATGGAGCGGACGCCGGGCAGTGAGTGCAGGGGAGGGACTAATCGGACTGTGCCCATCGCTGATTGGTCGCGGCAGCCATGATAGGCAGCTGCAGAGACCAATCAGTGAATGAATAACCGTGACAGAAGGACAGACAGACAGACGGAAGTGACCCTTAGACAATTATCTATATAGATGTTCGGATTGTCATGCGACAGTAGAGATAGAATTTTTCAGGATGTGCCCGCAGAGCTGTATAGAGCCTATGAAAATGGCCTCTAGTGAGGCGTTTAGTCAAAAGAGGATGCACCCACATTCTTCTTCTCCTCCTTCGCGGATCTACAATGACAGGATATGGCTGGCCAAACCGACGCGACGAGACCCAGTTAAACAAAACCCGCTGCGTTGGGGTGAAGTGCAGGAGGTCAGACATGGTGCAAACGTTAACACCACACACCAACAGATGCAAAACCACAAAATGGTCATATGGGAGTGTGCCACCTGTTGTAGAGGCCTTAAATAGGGTTGATGATGGTGATTTAAATCAATTTCAGCCTCAAAAACCGTTAAATGTCCATTTTGTCAGGTTGGGTGAAAAAAACGCATTACGGTGGGCATACGGATTACATACGCAACAAATACGCGACCACATCTTGCCTACGGATTACATACGGATCACCATTTTTGGAATTTTCTGGCATATTACGGCCGTTAAAAACGGACCGTTTTTTCATACGCTGAGTGTGAGGCCGGCATCACGTAGAGTACAGCACCTGGTTCTCTCTGGCGGTCACTGGACACACAGAGCACGTCCTGCTCTCCCTGGTCCCCGCTGTTGGTGGTGGGTGACACTGATCTGCTTGACGCTGGTGCTCCCAGCCGGAGCACTACTGTCTGTGCCTGCTGCACACCTGGCTCGGTGTACACGGCTCTGCTCTGCACGGCTCTCTCTGTAGGCGACGGGGGTTCCTTCTATATGGCCCGTTGCCACGCTGGTACTCTCTGGTGAGGGAAGCAGAGCGCGCCACTCTGCGCCGCCCTCTCCACTGCTCTGCGCCGGCGCCAGACTGAGTAGCTTTGCGCGTTTTTTTTTTATGCCTCCGTCGCTGCATGCCCTTTTCGGGCTCCTCCCACTCTCCTGGGTTCAAGGGTTTGTCCGGCTCACTCAGGCTTCACCTCGTGAACAGGGGAAGATCCGCCTCTCTAAAGCTTCCCCCCGGAAAGAGGATGCAGCCCTTTAAGCTCTGGGCCAGGCACGCAGGTACCCGCGGTCTCGTCGGCCCCCTTACATAGCAATCTATGTACAGATGACAAGTATTGAGGACAAAGTCTCTGTGTAGCCCTGGCCTTAAGGCGCAACCAGACGGCCATATAAATCAGAGCGAAATCATCCCGCAATACACTGACTGGCAATGGCTCTCCCGACCCGAGCGTGACGGCTTCATGTATTTCTATGCAGCAGTAACACTTGGGTCGGGAGAGCTTCCATCCAGTATGATTTATGCGCCCATAGACCTGAAATGGCATGTAATTACTGAGCCGACTGCCACACTGCACAGGGGTATTCAGGAGAGGTTTTCAAAGTTTGCTCAGAACATGATAACCTTGCACATGGCTTTAGGACCTGTGCACACACAATTTTCAAGGAGTTTAACAACAGGGGTTGTTTTTTTTTTACAAGAAAACGGGGCTTCAGCAAACTCTCCTGTGTAGGGGTTTCTGGGGCTGGAGTTTTGCGCTGTGCAGCCTTTTGATAGGACAGCGCCTCGTGTGGAGAGGTTACTGACCTGCACTTTCACTCTTTTTCTACCAGGTGTTTTCAAAACCTTTGCAGGGCAAAAAGAAAAAAGCTGAAAAAAACCTATCAACAGCGGAGCGAATTTCCCATAGGAATGAATAGAGAGCGTGTTCAAGTGTTGTCCGAGAGGGATTTTGGAGAGGATTCATTTCACAGCTATTCTTACATGCGAGGCGCAATTTAAAAAAAAAAGTGGCAAACACCATGAGGGTATGTGCACACGTCGCAGAAAGGTGTGCGGATTTGTCCGCACTGATTTTGGTCAACCCGCACTGTGGATTTACCGTGGTTTTTGTGTGGATTCCTATTATGGAGCAGGTGTAAACCGCTGCAGAATCCGCACAAAGAATGAACATGCTGCAGAATAAACAACGCAGCGTTTCCGGCGGTTTTTTCCACAGCATGTGTACTGCGGATTTTGTTTTCCATAGGTTCACATGGTACTGTAAATGCATGGAAAACTGCTGCGGATGCACTGTAAAATCCAGTGTGCACATAGCCTGAGACTTTCCAAGGTCTGACTGTGGCAATGGAGCCCCACAGAAATAAGACGCACATTTTGTGGCCCTTGCCCTCAGGGCCCACTCCGCCTGCCCGTCCCACCCTCCTCACTGCAGCCCTCCACACAGCGCAGTGACAGCTCCCAGGGCACCTGCAGTCACATGGCCCTGATAAGCTCCGCACTCAGCCTCAGCACACACACAGATCCCGCCCCTCCATCCCACAATCCTCAGCGGCATGACTAGGGCCGCAGCGTGCCCGTCACCAATCAGCAAGCTGTGCGTAGAGTGAGATCCGGCTGATATCAGTGCGCCATCGAGCTCCACCCCTCTTGCACCGCGCGCCTAAATCCCTCCGCGCCACGCTCCCTTCCTCCCTCCGGCAGACCGCCCGGCAGCGCCCGAGCAGTGACCCGGTACCGCCCGCATGGAGCTCATCACGATCCTCGAGAAGACCGTATCTCCCGGTGAGTGAGCGGGCAGTGGCGGCTGGGAGACCAAGTACTAGCGGGTTTGGGTGTAATGGGCGCAGGCTGGGACGCCGGGTGTAACAGCAGTCAGGGCCTGCTGGACGGAATGGGGGCTAATTGTGCCACGCTCTCTGTCTCCCATAGACCGCAATGAGTTGGAGGCGGCGCAGAAGTTTCTGGAGCAGGCGGCCATCGAAAACCAGGTAATAAAGGGAAAAGCCGGGGACTGTGCGGGTGCACTGGGATAGCGTGGCCGGGAGCTCCAGGGCAGTGTCCCGGGCTGTTCGGGCGGAGAGCGCGCACGGTGCCGGTGGGGGTGACAGGTTGCCGGCTACCGTGTGTTAGGAAAGGGCCGTGCTTGGGCCTCTTCTAACCGCCAATGCACAGCCTAACCTGCCCGCCAGAAGCCATCAGCCAATAAGGTCGCTAGGAGAGATGGAGCCGGGTGGCGGCTGTCCAATGGGAGGGCGAAGCTGAGGGAGCGGCACAGGGGGAGGTGTCTCAGCATGTTGGGTTGACGAGCGGCCTAGTACTGAGTGCCGGGAAGCAAAGCCCATGTGGGGCCGGGCGTGCTGGGAGTTGTGGTTCTCCCGCCAGCAACAGCCTGACCTCTTGAGTGTTTTCGTGTATGCTGATTGCAGGAGTCTTGGTGGCGGCCCCGTATACAGTGTTATTGTGTATGAGGACCTCCTGATGGGATGCCGTCAGCACAGAACACATCGGCTTTACCATAGGCTCTATGTATAGTGTGACCCGCGGAATGTGGCTATAGAGATGCGATAGTTGTGCCCGCTCAGACCAGTGCTGCACCCTGTGGTCAGGCATTAAGGGGCTGGCTACAATGTTTGCTTAAAAGGCATCTCACCCCCTATCTAAGAGCAGCATGATGTAGAGACCCCGATGCCTGTGATGTCACTTACAGGGCTGCTTGCTCTAACTTTGATAGTTTCTCAGCAAGAGATTATCACCACAGGACTAGTCAGCCCTGTAGTCCTCAATATTCATGGACCTGTATAATCCTGCCTACCACTGATTGGCAGCTTTCTGCCCATGTACAGACAGAGCTACCCATCAGTGGTGTGGATGGGGTAATACAAAGCTCAGCATTCAGAGAACTGCTAGATCTGCAGATAAAAACAGATTTTCATCAGAACCCACACAACCCCCTGGCGCTCCTGGTAACTAAAGCTGCTGGAAGTTACAGGTTCTGTGTTCTGGCCTGTCTGCATACTGATTAAAAACTGGAATAGTAAAATAAACTCCTGCGCTAAGCCAATCCCATAGGATACATCACATTACCTCCTTGACCGTATTGTTTGCTTTATTTCAGCTATAGGATATTTGTTGCTATCAGGTGCTATAACGCAGGAGTTATTTTGCTATTAGGATTTTATCAAAACTGCAGCAAGCATCCCAGTAAGCCAAACCTCGGACTCACTACTGAGCATGTACACAGCCCTGCCAGTAAGTGACACGTTACTGGGATTAGGGTCTCTGATCGGGCTGGAAGTGCGTGGTGACTGACAAACCCTGGCTTCTGGACATGCCCTGCGTAGTTATTTTGGGGCGCCATGAAGAATAATCTATACTCGCCTCCTGCATTGGTGCTAGTCCTGCCATATTGGTGCTGCTGTTCTCAGCGGGTCACATGACATTGGCTGCAGTGGTCACACGACCATCAGCAGCCACTGTTTCCTCAGGACTGGCACCCCTGAGGAAGGCGAGTATAGATTATTTTCCTGAAATGATTACACAGGGATGGCCCAGTAATGCTCCTGCACTAGATATTTATGCTACGTCCACAGAATAACTCTTAGATATCTGTACCTCTCCACGTAGGCTTGCAAGCAGGACCCTCGCTCCTCCTTTAACTGTAGACCTGTGTTGCTTTGTAGTCTTTGTATATGTCCCCACTTAAAGGGAATCTGTCACCCCAAAATTCGCCTATAAGCTAAGCCCACCAGCATCAGGGGCTTATCTACAGCATTCTGGAATGCTGTAGATAAGCCCCCCGATGTATCCTGAAAGATGAGAAAACAGGTTATATTATACTCACCCAGGAGCAGTCCAATCCGATGGGCGTTGCGATCCGGGTCTGGCACCTCCCATCTTCATACGATGACGTCCTCTTCTTTTCTTCCTGCTATGGCTCCTGCGCAGGCGTACTTTATCTGCCCTGCTGAGGGCAGCGTAAAGTACTGCAGTGCGCAGGAGCTGGGCCTCTCTGACCTTTCCCGGCACCTGCGCACTGCAGTACTTTGCTCTGCCCTCAACAGAGCAGATAAAGTATGCCTGCACAGGAGCCGCGACAAGAAGACAAGAGGACGTCATCGTATGAAGATTGGAGGCGCTGGACCCGCACCGTGACGCCCATCGGACCGGACCGCCCCTGGGTGAGTATAATATAACCTATGGCCTTAGCTTATAGGCAAATTTTGGGGTGACAGATTCCCTTTTAAATGTGAAGTGCTGCGAAATAGGGTCACACTCTATAAATAAAATTATAATGGTTCCCCATCCTCTTCTGCTTGTTGCAATTGCTCATTTGTTTTTATATAAGCAAATGGAAAAAGCCATTTGTGTGACCAACTATTCATTCTACACCTGGATCCAGTGGCTTTTGACAGCTCCTCTTGGGCCCCTGTTCTGGGCTTGATGTGCATGCCTCTGTAACCCACAGCGATCACACTTGTGGCGTGACTGTGTATACCTTTTCGAAGGTAAAAGTACTCCTTTAACGCATGAAGTCTGATAAGATGTCATGTATTTCTCATGGCTGCCATATTTCAAGAGGCCAATCTCCTTCCGAGAACTGCTGCCACTCCGTCTTAGTTCCTGTTGGATAAAATTTGCATTATCAGGAAATTAATAAAAGAAACAGTTCCCCTTTTGGGCCAAGAGTGGAGTGTGAGCATTTGAGTCCTAGGACTGTCCTCCTAGGAAGCAGGTGAAGCCTGTGTCGGCCATGACAACTGCGCAGCACAGGAAATTACAGCAGCAAGCAATGTTTGGCAGGGTGCTTGTGCTGCTGCTGTCCTGCCCACTCAGCTTCTTCCTAATTGAGGACAGTGGGGCATCTCTAGTCTGGCAGCTTCTTGGGAAACATTGCTGTATATGAATGAGACCCACAGGTAAGTCCAGATGCCGGTACACAATGGACTCTCTCGCTCTCGCTCTCTCGCTCCCTCGCTCTAGTCTACACATTGAGATTTTTTTTTTTCCCATTCGCCTGTATTAGTGTTTATAGCTGCTATTACTAATAGGCTTTAGATAAACAGTTATCAGTATTAGTTTTTCATGAAATATTCAATAGAATATCTTGTGTAGTGCACAAACTCCCCGCGCAGAAAACTTGGATTAAGGCAGGTATGTCTGATCAATCAACTCTTCCAGGGATGTGTGCGGGATTGGTAACTTTCTAGAGTGTGGAAATGGATTATGCGGACCCATTCCACGGGTCATTTCAGTAATCTGTGGCCCCTGGACCCAGGAGTTGACACCTGCCGCTTACCTGATGGCATCCGCAGCTGCTCTTTTGATTAGCCTGGCATGATGTACATGTGACACTGCACCAGGCTGGCTAATCATAAGAGCGGTGACTGCTGTTGTGTGAGAGGTTCACGGGGGTCCTGTTTATTGTCCACAGATTACCGGCTCGGCTAATTGACGGGGAGTCCTTTGAATCGATCCTCGCCCATGCTTAGTTTCCTTACATGAGGGCACACAAGACTTTGACGTTAAGTTGCCGTTTAGTAGTCAACCTCTTGAATGTCATCTCCTCCAGCCTGGGCGTTTTCTAATCCGTTATCTGATTTAAAGATGAACCTTGACATTAGCTGAAGCAGAGGCGGCCAAGATCTCGGCTTGCTGCTTCATGCAGTAGTTCTGTAATTAACAATATTCTTTGTTCAGGTTTCACTGCTTTATGCTACGTTTTTTTTTTTTTTTTTTAAATCTGAATGGATAACTCCAATTGAAAACAAACGTAAAGGGAATCTTTCACTATTATAAAAAGCCATGTGCGGAAGGCTTAATCACCAAATGTATAGGCACTCTGTGCGTCACGGCAGGGCCAATCATTTTATATACATCTTCTTGTTTTCCATCTATCCCCACCGTTCTCTGGCTCTGATGCCACAGCTGTCAGAGGAGGTGGAGATAGAGGGAAAACTAGCAGGTGGAAAGGTGTATTTAAATGATTGGTAGCAATTGTGCAAGCCAGGCTGCGATTCATGCTGCCTGTGGTTTGGGCCGCATTAAAGTGAACCTGTCGCCAGGTTGGCCGGTAAGAGATGCGGCCACCACCTTTCAGGGCTGATATACAGTATTCTATAATGCTCTATATCTGTCCCCAACCTGTAAGTGAAGAAAAATAACTTTTATTATAGTCACCTGCAGGGCAGTCCGGTCCGAGGGGAGTCGCAAGTCTTGGTCTGGCGCCTCCCATCTTCTTATGATCCCTGTCCTCCTGCTTGCTTCATGTGGATGATGTGTCCCTGTGTCATCCACACAGTCTCTTCGGCACCGCACTCCTGCGCAGGCGTACTTCTCTGCCCTGTTGAGGCTCTTTGACCTTTCCTGGCACCTGCACACTGCCGTACCTTGCTCTGCCCTCAACAGAGCAGAGAAGTACGCCTGAGCAGGAGTGCGGTGCCGAGGAGACGTGTCATCCACACGAAGCAAGGAGGACAGGGATCGTAACAAGATGGGAGGCGCCGGACCAAGACCAGCGATGCCCGTTGGACCGCCCAGCCCCACTCCCTGTGGCTGAGTATAATTTAGTTTTCTTCTCTTTGGGTTGGGTTGGTGCAGGTATATAGCATTATAGAATGCTGTATATCAGCCCTGAAAGGCTGTGGCCGTATCTCATATCAGCCAAACCTGGTGACAGGTTCACTTTTGAAGAGACTAATTCCAACTAGTTAATCCCTCTGTGCTCACTTTCACTCCCAGCATAGGAGACCTATGTATGCTAATGTCGTCTAGGAGTCCAGGTGACGCACTATATTGTGCAGTAGAGACTGTTTCATTTCTTAATGTAGGGGACTGAAGGTGAGCTCAGATGAGAATTACAACATAAATCTGTCTCTCTCCAACTCAGAAAGTAGTGTGCGCAGACGGGGACCTTGACTTAGAAAATGCAGAAATCGAGTGAGTCCACTTTCTGGTGCTCCAAAATCCCAAACCTTTTACAAGTGTTACGCTTCTCATTGATGCAAAGGCAAAGATGACATGACTTCTTTCTATGGCAAATGTAGAAAGTGAAAGCCCACTAAAGTGGAGTGCGAGTCAGTGATGAGCGGTCCTGTAGGAGCGCTTAGGAAGCAGCCCAGGGGTGGGCAGGATGTCTGCTCTCCACCGCAGCTCCAGCCAAGAACCTCCAATGGAGGATGGGAGCAATGAGACAATGATAAATGGTCTGAGGAGCGCAGGAAAGAGGCACAGCTGAGATGGGGTTAAACCACGACGCGGTTCGACTGAGGATCGTGATGTAGTTTAACCCCATCTCTCGTCTGTGTCTTTCCTGCGCTCCTCGGACCGTTTATCATCATCTCCCCACTAAAGTGGAGTAACACTGGAACAGAACGTTTCTGCGAGGTATTCATTCTGCTTGCAAGAAATTCTGTACAAGAGTACATCACACCAGGATTAACTCGAGTTTCACAAACTTCGGCTTTAGCCAGCAACCCCCTGCATTTTTTTTTTTTTTTTTTTTTTTTAAACACACCTATCCAAAAACATTGTTCTGTGGGTAAAACGGTTAATTTGCTTTGGTCCTTGTATAGTCCATTTTGACATACGGCCAAAAATACTAATCTGATGAGCTCATGTGTTGCAGTGCATTCACTTAAAGGGGGTTTTCTGTTTGTGAAAACCCCTGTCCTTTGCTGCAATTTAAAAACAAAGAAACTGGACCTGGGAAGGTGCAAGTGTAGCGCGCGTCTCTGCCACTGCTTCCGGTGTCTCATGTTGTCTGCAGCGCTGTCAACTGGACACTAATACTATAGACAATACCAAATCCTGGGAGCAGTGGTTGAGACTCGGTGCTCGACCTGTGGAGGGAGAGGTAAGCATCTTACATTTATTTTTACAAAGACTAGCCTGGGGTCAGGGATTTTCACAAAGCAGAAAACCCCTTGTAAAGTAATGGAGCCTTTATGGACCTATGTGACTTAACTTTGACATGCTTCCTGGATGTTCTCTTTATTGTGGGCTTATAGATGGATTGTTTGACCCTCGATTCTTAGTGTTTGGTCTTTTTTATAGGCCACCTTCTTGTTGGAGCTCTCAAAAGTCCTTGCAAATCCTGGAAACAGTCAGGTAGCTAGAGTTGCATCTGGTCTGCAGATTAAAAACTCTTTGACCTCAAAAGATCCAGATGTGAAGACTCAATACCAACAGCGCTGGCTGGCAATTGACTCCAACATCCGTCGGGAAATTAAGGCTTTGGTAAGTTCTGATCAGATTTTTTTTTTTTTTTGTCCTCCTTCCATCCCCCCATACTTAACTAATGCTACATAAAACTTTTTATTTTGTATCTCAGGTGCTGCGAACTTTAGGTACTGAGAGCTATAGGCCTAGCTCAGCATCACAGTGCGTGGCGGGGATAGCATGTGCGGAGATACCAGTCAACCAATGGCCTCAGCTTATTCCACAGCTTGTTGCCAACGTCACAGATCCAAGCAGCACAGAACACATGAAAGAATCTACACTGGAGGCCATTGGGTACATCTGCCAGGACATTGTAAGTAATGTGACTCGATGACTACCTGACATGACTCTTGTGGAATGTGGATACATTCCTTTCTTCTACTCCTTCTGATAAGGCTCACAAGGCTGCTGGCAGTTATAGGAAATAGTCAACAAGCCCATTGTCAGCCAGTTCATTAACATCTTAGCTGGGCTGCTAGCTTGCACTGACAGATTACGGTTTATTGCAGGGAGGCACCTATTCTGTTCTGAGGACCATCTTGTCAAACTGAACCATACTGGGTCTTAGGGCATATATATTTAATGTGCCTGTTCCAATTCCAGAATTTCTTCATAATAGTATAATTGGGGATCATCCCTGCCCACACTCTAGTAAGGAAGAGACCATGCATGATTCTCTCTCCATTGTAGTTTGAGCTGCTGTGACATCTGACTGGTGCATTAATCCCATTAACTATGACAACAGCCGCACACATGCATGGGCAGCATCCATCCTCAGCTGTTCCAATATATGGAGCCACACAGTGCACCCTATGTACATAGCGGTCCTAGCTCCAGCACAACACATTACTCCACCATACCTGTTGTAGACCAGTATGTCTGTGCCCAGATTTTTCAGGAGTGGCCACAATGAAATTGCGGGCTAATTGTGACCTGCAGGTTGGGCATCCCTGATACGCTAGCCTTTTGTGCCAGGCACTGTACCTAAATGCATGCTCCTGCAGGAATACTGGAAAATCCATAAAGACAATCTGTAAACAGGCTAACATTCCACCTCTTTCCATGTGACGTCTAATAATCACCTGCTATTCATTATGGGGCTGGATGCATGTATAACTTGCTGTGCCATTAAGACATTTTACCTTTTAGAAAATGCTTACGCTTTTATAAAAATTCTGACCATTGCAATATTTTATAAGCTGTCAGCTGCCTAACTATAAAGTTGGTGACCGAGTGCGTGTTATGGCCCCTTTCTAGGATTCGTGCCATTGACTTTTAGGGTGCTAGCCATGAAGGTGACCAATATGACCTCTTGTAACGGAGGGAAATGTCTTTTGATAAAATGTAAAATATCAGAACTATTGTACTTGGGATAGTCGGGTGTTAATGGCATACTTGAAAGAAGCTTCCTAGCCTATTTCTCGGCTTCAGGTGTGATGGGTCTGGCCTAGACAGCGCTCCTCAAGCATGTCACAAATACTGGGAGAGGGTGTGACAGCGTGCTCTGTCAGAATGCATGCAAATGTGGGACCTTAGACTACCTGAAGACGTTCAAGCAAATTATATTGTAAAGTTATTACCATGTTCTCAACTCTAAATATTTTCCACCATTAAAATGTTTTTCTAGGAAAACAAAACTTCCCAGGTGACAGGTAAATAATCCTTAGTCTGCGCAGAGACAGTGTGTGGAGATGTCACTGTCCTCCCAGCCCCTAGACTGCTGTGGCCTGTGATTGGCTGCAGCAGTCAGGTGACTTAGGACAGTATCCTAAAACATCTGATGCACTGATCGGATCACCTGACTGCTGCTGCCAATCAGAGGCCACAGTGGTCCAGCAGCTGGTGAAATGGTGACCTCACTGTATACTGTCCCTACGTGGAGCGGCCTGCACTGTATCCCGGTGGGTGCCAGTAAGAGAGTGTGACTGGGTTTAGTTATCTCCATGTCAGTGTGACCGTTTTTTACATATTCCATTCTCTGGGCAGGATTATTTTGCCACTATGAGGGTATTATTATTATTATTATTATTATTATTATTATTATTTATTGTTATAGCGCCATTTATTCCATGGCGCTTTACATGTGAGGAGGGGTATACATAATAAAAACAAGTACAAAAATCTTAAACAATACAAGTCATAACTGGTACAGGAGGAATGAGGACCCTGCCCGCGAAGGCTCACAATCTACATGGGATGGGTGAGGATACAGTAGGTGAGGGTAGAGATGGTCATGCAGCGGTTTGGTTGATCGGTGGTTACTGCAGGTTGTAGGCTTGTCTGAAGAGGTGGGTCTTCAGGTTCTTTTTGAAGGTTTCGATGGTAGGCGAGAGTCTGATGTGTTGTGGTAGAGGGTTCCAGAGTAGGGGTGATACGTGAGAGAAATCTTGTATGCAATTGTGGGAAGAGGAGATAAGAGGGGAGTAGAGTAGGAGATCTTGTGAGGATCGGAGGTTGCGGGTAGGTAAGTACCGGGAGACAAGGTCACAGATGTATGGAGGAGACAGGTTGTGGACGGCTTTGTACGCCATGGTTAGGGCTTTGTAGTGGAGTCTCTGGGTAATGGGGAGCAAGTGAAGGGATTGACAGAGGGGAGAGGCCGGGGAATAGCGGGGTGACAGGTGGATTAGTCGGGCAGCAGAGTTTAGAATAGATTGGAGGTGTGCGAGAGTGTTAGAGGGGAGGCCACAGAGCAGGAGGTTGCAGTAGTCAAGGCGAGAGATGATGAGGGCATGGACTAGGGTTTTTGCAGATTCATGGTTGAGGAATGAACGGATTCGTGAAATATTTTTGAGTTGAAGTCGGCAGGAAGTGGAAAGGGCTTGGATATGTGGTTTGAAGGAGAGATCAGCGTCAAGGATTACCCGGAGGCAGCGAGCTTGTGGGACTGGGGAAAGTGGGCAGCCATTTACTGTAATGGATAGGTTCGTTGGGGGGGGTCGCGTGAGAAGGGGGAAAGATGATGAATTCTGTTTTGTCCATGTTAAGTTTCAGAAATCTAGCGGAGAAGAAGGATGAAATAGTGGACAGACATTGAGGGATTCTGGTTAGAAGGGAGGTGATATCTGGTCCAGAGATGTAGATCTGTGTGTCATCAGCATAGAGGTGATACTGAAAGCCATGAGATTCTATGAGCTGTCCCAGGCCAAAGGTGTAAATGGAGAAGAGCAAGGGCCCAAGGACTGAACCTTGTGGGACTCCGACAGATAGAGGGCGAGGTGAGGAGGTGGTGTGTGAGTGGGAGACGCTGAATGTCCGGTCTGTTAGGTATGATGAGATCCAGGATAGGGCCAAGTCTGCGATGCCAAGGGATGAGAGGGTTTGTAATAATAGGGAATGGTCCACTGTGTCAAAGGCAGCCGACAGGTCGAGGAGGATAGAGTAGTGTCGCTTGCTCTTGGCGGTTAAGAGGTCATTGGTGACTTTAGTTAGGGCAGTTTCGGTGGAATGGTGTGATCGGAAGCCAGATTGTAGGCGGTCAAAGAGGGAGCAAGAAGAGAGATGGGAGGACAGTTCAAGGTAAACATGTTGTTCCAGTAGTTTGGAGGCATAGGGGAGAAGTGATATAGGGCGATAGCTAGATACAGAGGATGGGTCAAGAGGGCTTTTTGAGGATAGGTGTGATTGAGGCATGTTTAAAGCTTGGGGGGGAAAACACCAGTTGTTAGTGATAGGTTGAAGAGATGGGTTAGGGTTGGGATGAAGATTGTGGTGAGGTTTGGGATGAGGTGGGATGGGAGCGGGTCAAGTGCACAGGTGGTGAGATGCGATCTTGAGAGTAGAGTGGAGAGTTGATCTTCTGTAATGGTGGAGAAGTTGGTTTTGGAGGTGGAGGGCTGGGAAATCGGGAGGAAGGGCTCTGGGGGTTGTTGACCAAAACTGTCTCTAATGCTATCAATCTTCTGCTTGAAAAATGAGGCAAAGTCTTCAGCGGAGATAAGTGGGGAGGGAGGAGGTGCTGGGGGACGGAGGAGAGAACTGAAGGTGTTGAATAACTGTTTAGGGTTGTGAGAGAGAGAGGATATGAGATGAGAAGTAGGTTTGTTTAGCTGTGGGCGAGTGTGGTCTTGAAAGTAGTGAGGGACTGTTTGAATGCGATGAAGTGCTCGTTAGAGTGGGATCTTTTCCATCTGCGCTCAGCAGCCCTGGAAGCTCGCCTCAGTTCTTTGGTCAGGCTGGTGTGCCAGGGCTGTCTGTTGGTTTTGCGAGCTTTGGTATGTATAAGTGGGGCAGCAGATTCCAAAGCTACAGCTATTGTGGTGTTATATAGAGCGGCAGCGTCATCCGCATTGTGTATGGAACTTATGTCTGTGAGAGGGAGGAGGGATTCAGAGAATGAATGTAGGTCAAGATGTTTAAGATTTCTGCGAGGGTGTGAAAGTTTGTGGGGTGGGGATTGTAGACATGGAGTGGAGAGAGATGGGAATGTGAGAAAGTTGTGGTCAGAGAGTGGAAGAGGTGAGTTAGAGAGGTTAGATAGAGAGCAGAGGTGGGTGAAGATGAGGTCCAGTGTGTGACAGTCTTTGTGAGTGGCTGCAGAGGACCATTGAGTGAGGCTGAAGGAGGAAGTGAGAGATAGAAGTTTAGTGGCAGCCGAGAGGGAAGTGTCAATGGGTATGTTGAAGTCGCCCATGATGATAGTGGGGATGTCCGCAGAAAGGAAATGAAGTAGCCAGGTGGTGAAGTGGTCAAAGAAGGTGGTGGCTGGCCCTGGGGGGCGGTAAATGACAGCCAGTTGGAGGCTGGTGGGGGAGTAGATGCGCACAGAGTGCACCTCAAAGGAAGGGAGGGTAACAGAGGGTGGCAGTGGGATTGGGGTGAAGGAGCAGTTATCTGACAGGAGAAAACCAACTCCTCCGCCATGTTTGCTGCTGGGGTGGGGTGTGTGGGAAAGGTGGAAGCCACCGTAAGAGAGTGCAGCAGGGGAGACTGTGTCAGAAGGGGTGAGCCAGGTTTCGGTGATGGCGAGGAAGGAAAGTTTGGTAGTAACAAAGAGATCATGGATGTAGGAGAGCTTGTTGCAGACTGAGCGAGCATTCCACAGAGCTCCTGTTAGTGGGACTGGGGAAGCGGGGGCTGGGCGAATGGGTATAAGGTTAGAGAGGTTACGGAAGTTTGTGCTAGAGCGTGGATGGGAGGTAGAAATGATTGTGGGAATATGGTGAGGAGGACCAGGATTTGGAGAGATATCACCAGCAGTAAGAAGGAGCAGAGAAAGTGTTAGCAGGTGGGAGCAGGAGAGGGCATGAGGTGGCTGTCTGTGCTTGGAGACAGGAGATTGTATGTTAAGGAACAGTTCTAAGGAGGAGGTGAGGTGGATGGGGAGGATTGAAGAGATGAACAGTTCCTTACTTGGTGTAGGGATCAGGGGAGTTAGCAGAAAGTGAAGGATTATAGGGGTGAAAGTGAAAACAGAAACATTGTTTACAGTGAATGGCCAGTTACCTTCAGGTTCAATTCAGGTTCTAATTCTACTGTAATCCACACTTCTAAGGGATCACACTGCAGACTGAAGTCATTGCAGACTTGTGCTATGCAATATATGTACAACTAAGTGCGTTCAGGTGTGAAGCAGAGAGGAGTGGTCTCTGCTCATCTTGGTCAGAGAATTAAGGGTGGACCAGATGCATACAATCAGGCCTGAGTAAACAAGGTCATAAATAACACTGGGGTTAGCTGAAAAGCATACCATGAGAATGCTAGGAGCAGAGGAAAGTCTGTGTGGAAAGCTGGGTGATGTATTATGTGCACACGTCCGGATTTTTAGCGTTTTTTTTTTTTGCGGAATTTCGCTATAAAAACGCTATAATTCCGCATCAAAAACGCTAAAAATATGCATCCTATCATTTAGAATGCATTCCGGATTTTTTTGTTCAGATGGATGCGTTTTTTACCGCAAAAAAAAAAAAACGCATTCCGCAAAAAAAAAATGGACATGCTCATTCTTTTTGCGGCTTTCTAAGCCAAAATGACTTTCGGGGGGGGGGGGAGAAAAAAAACCGCAAAAATTCCGCGCAAAAACCACGAAAAATCCGCGCAGAAAAAAAACGCAATTTTCTGCCAGAATTCTCCGGATTTTGTCAGGAAAAAACCTGACGTGTGCACATACCCTAATTATGCAAGCATTTACTGTATTGTAGGTAGTGTCTTCACAATTTTTTTCTATTTAAGGACCCTGAACAACTCCAACACAAATGCAATGAAATCCTGACTGCTATCATCCAGGGTATGAGGAAAGAGGAGCCCAGCAGCAATGTTAGGCTTGCAGCCACAAATGCTCTTCTCAACTCTCTGGAGTTCACCAAATCTAACTTTGATAAAGAGGTTAGTGGGTGGTCTTGAATCCTCTACCTGTAATGTTGGGGAGTGTGCCCGTAACCATTTGTCTGCTGGCCTTTAGCCAAAGAATGCGTGGAATTGCTGAATTGGCAGCATCCGGTCAGAGTGCATGAAGCCGCTATTGTTGGGGCAGAGCTTGTCGGATGGCTCACTCTGCTGACTTAGGAAGTGACTTCAGCAGTCAGTCAGGGGCACAAAGTCACACAGCACTCTTGCTGTTGCAAGGCAACCTGAACCATCTTCAAAACGATCAAAAATGTTTAGATGTGTCAGTCTTGCTGCCCCAAGGCTTCTGAAATGACAAAACCATCTTACATTTAGGTGGTAACTAGGGTTGAGCAAATTTGTTTGAAATCTGTCACCAAATCTGAATTTGCCATATTTGTACCCTATTTGTGCTGAATGTATGTTTGATGTTCGGTTCCTAACACATTTGGTAATTTCTACTCCCATTGACTCGAATGACATTTGGCTGTGTTTGACGAATAGTACAAAAACAATATTCGCTGCCGATCGTAATCGCTCAACTCTAGTGGTAACCCCCCAATCTTGCCGTTTGGGATGTCTATTCTAGTTGTGTGCCCTTTACTATTATCTTTTTTTTCCTCTTTTAGTCCGAAAGGCATTATATTATGCAAGTGGTCTGTGAAGCAACGCAGTGTCCCGACACTAGGGTGAGTTCCTGAATAACTGACACATTGTCAGTGACGTCGCCACCTTTGCTTACCACGTGGTCTCCGGTTTTTAGGTGCGAGTAGCTGCTCTACAGAACCTGGTGAAGATCATGTCCCTCTATTACCAGTATATGGAAACCTACATGGGACCCGCACTATTTGCTGTGAGTTCCATGGCCGATAACGAGGGCTGTGGTACCACATAAGCATTGTGTGACAGATTTTGTGTTTTCAGATCACCGTGGAGGCAATGAAGAATGAAATAGATGAGGTGGCTCTGCAGGGAATAGAGTTCTGGTCCAACGTATGCGATGAGGAGATGGACCTGGCAATTGAAGCATCTGAGGTAACACTTCAAGTCAATCAGATTCTATCACTTTTAATGGTAAAATCACCTGCAGCAAATTGTGTGCAGAAAAATTAGTTTCGTACACGATGGAGAAATTTTGTAAGAAATCTGCTTGTGATTATAGCCCAATTCACCGGGTCTGAATTGCTCTTATTAAATGGCTCTATAGGGTTATTTCATGGTGTTCCTTTAGTTTAAGGTCCTTTCTGCAGACTACCTGTTGAACCACCAGTCCATTGGAGTACATGGCATGGAGAAGCCTCATACCCTTTTTCACTCCTTTCCCAAGACAGACATGTTTTACCAAGTGCTTTTTAAACCCGATTAATAGTGTCTCATTACATGAAACTGGGCACATATGATCCTAGCAAAGAGTGATCAGCATTTAGAACGGATGCACAGGGAAGTATTGGATTAGGAATTGGGCAGTTGCTTCTTTCTGTGATTGTCGTATGCCTTGTTTTATTATGACTCTATTGATCTAGCCCTTTTCTGTGCTGTCTGAGGATGACAAGTTCATGCACCACACATAAAATATTGTGTTGATTCTGACTGTCTGAAGACTGAGAATTGGGATTTTGATTAAACTGGGATATAGATGTATAGTTGTACTCCTCCACCATCATGGCTTTCTTTGAAACCTTGCACTTAAAACCCCAGAAAAAAAAATCAAAATGTGCATACACCTTGTAGTGATAAATAGTAACAATACGTGTATATAACATGGGGTATTTGGTACGATCATCATTAAAAAAAAAAAAACAAAGAAGCTATCTCACCGCAACGAGGTGTAACCATTCAGTATGGTCCTATGCTGTCTCCAGTATCAAAACCTCACTTTGTGAGACCTCAATGTGAGTAAAGGCAGAGCAGGACCCAGGCCTGACTGGTTAGACACCTGCCCGTGGGAAGTTATGTAGATGAAATGCCTAGCTCAAAAAGGGTGGTTATGCCCCTGTTAGTTAGGCTACTTTCACACTAGCGTTTTTTGTAAATCCGTCACATTGCGTCGTTTTGCAGAAAAAACGCATCCTGCAAAAGTGCTTGCAGGATGCGTTTTTTCCCCATACACTTCTATTGATGACGCATTTGCACACTTCGCATCCGTCTTGCGAAGAATGCGTCGTGCTTTGGCGGACCGTCGGGAGAAAAACCCTGCATGTAACGTTTTTTTCTCCCGACAGACCGCTTTTTCCGACCGCGCATGCGCGGCCGGAACTCCGCCCCCACCTCCCCACACCTTACAATGGGGCAGCGGATGCGCCGGAAAAATGCATCCGCTGCCTCCATTGTGCAATGCAGCAAACGCTAGCGTCGGAACCTCTCCCCGACGCATTGCGACGGGGAGATTCCGACGCTAGTGTGACAGAAGCCTTAAAGTAAATAAACTACAGCTCATTTCTTTGGTTTGCTGTAGTTTCTTGAAACCTTGCAATTGCCAAAATTCCATCACGTTATATAGTGAATAACTGCTGCCATAATTTGTTTTTCAGGCTGCTGAACAGGGCAGACCGCCAGAACACACCAGCAAGTTCTATGCTAAAGGGGCGTTGCAGTACCTTGTTCCCATACTGACACAGACACTTACGAAACAGGTGAATATTTCTTTTTTTGGATTTACGGCTTTTAAACATTTTGGCACATAAAAGCCTGTAATGCTGCAAGGGTTTGTATCTTGTCAGTATCCAACCACATGATCTCTGCTACTAGGATGAGAATGATGACGACGATGACTGGAACCCCTGTAAGGCTGCTGGGGTATGCCTCATGCTGCTTGCTACGTGCTGTGAAGATGACATTGTCCCCCACGTGCTGCCATTCATTAAAGAACACATCAAGAACCCAGACTGGCGCAACAGGGATGCAGCAGTCATGGCATTTGGAAGTATACTCGAGGGTCCGGAAGCCTGCCAGTTAAAGCCCTTAGTCATACAGGTTAGTGCGTTTTAAACGGTCTTATGTCCTTTTTTATTAAAAAAAAAAAAAATAATTAAAAAAAATTCCCCACTGTGTACCACACTAAGCAATCGCAAATGAATAGTGTACAGGTCTAAATTTTGACATGACATACAGTCTGTAAAGATGGCATTGCTGATGCATGTGTAATACAACTGAAATGTAAAATATTCTAATACTGCTGATAACCTAGTCATACAGCTGCCAGGTTGGTGCTTTCTTAGATTTTACTTGTAAAACTTAACTGTGTCTAAGGATGACGAGTTCATGCACCACGCAGAACAGACTGTGTTGATTATGACTGTCTGAAGACATTTGAACAGCAGTGTTAAACGAAGTCTAAACCTTGTAAAGGTGACATTCACTGCAATTAGCTTTTCATAGCTCTCAAAGTGCTGTCTGATCGCTGCTGCCAATCACTGTGGAATTATGCACCACTTGCAAGAATGATCAATAAAGACTAGTGATTTACTGCAGTGTTCATGTGCGCATGTACAGAACATTACTTTGGCATTATTTGTCACCGTTAAGCTGCCAATTATATGGAGATAGCCTATTTGGATGGATACTTTTGATCTCTAAACTTAAACCGCTCTGGTTAGGATGGCAATGCACATGAAGGGTAATAAATGAAACTTGGTGTTGTCCACTACTTGGACAACCTTTTCTGAATCTTTCTGTCAAGTAAAATAACACTTTCTCATCTGACACCATTCCAGCAGTGTTGGCATTTGCTCTTCTGGGGCTAACTTGACATTCACTCCATCCCTTCAGCCTATTAGTGCAGATTTCTTCCTCAGATCTCTTAATTTGTCCAAAGGAGGGGAGAGAATAAGTATTACTGGGAGTAAACTGGGATTCAGAAGTCTGTCTGAGTAGTGGACAACCCCTTTTGAAAAGATTGTTCATTACTTTTATATTGATGGGTCATCGGTACCAGACTGAAGGTGCTATACCTTGCACCCCTGCCTGTTGTAATGTCTTATCAAAGGGATGTCCACTAACAACCCCTTCTTGATCTAAATGTTTGGCCGCGATAAAATAGAGCTTGTAATCGCCTCCAGTCCTGTTCCAGCAGTATTTGCACTCACGGTCCTTGGGCTCTCATGCGGTTATGACACGTGGGGCCCGGTGCCCCATCAGCGTTGGTGTCACTGTCCCTGCCTTTGAACACGAAGAGTAAGTCTGAGATCAGCTGCAGCCTGGACTGCCTCTTCATGTTCAAAGTGTCCGAAGATGGACAGTGACCCCAGTGCTAATTGGGCGCCAGGCTCACGTGTCGTACAACCGCCTGAGATCCACAGGAACACTAGTGCTGACACCACCTGGACAGCGCTGTCATGGGAGGTGAAGTATGTGGACTTTTTTTTTTATTATATTTTTTTTTTTTTTTTTTTTTTTTTTTTTTAGTTTATTGGGACCAAACGTTTAGTTCACGAAGGGGTTGTCCTAGTAGTGTACAAAACCTTTAAATACAAATATGGCATTTTTTAATTTGCAAGAGATGTTTGCCTTCCTGCTCTGCAATTCCTCTATTTTATCCTAGGCCATGCCCACTCTCATTGAGTTAATGAAGGATCCCAGTGTGGTCGTTAGAGACACTACGGCTTGGACTGTAGGAAGAATTTGTGAGCTTCTTCCAGAGGCAGCAATCAATGATGTCTACCTCGTCCCACTACTGCAGTGCCTCATAGAGGGCCTAGGGGCAGAGCCAAGGGTGGCTACAAACGTCTGCTGGGTAAGTGAATTGTCCTGGTCTCTATCCAGTGTTTGCCATAGTGCAGATTACTGTAGTTATAAGGTTTGCTTGCTCTTAGGCATTCTCTAGTTTGGCTGAGGCTGCATATGAAGCCGCAGATGTAACAGATGACCAGGTAGAGCCGGCCTCCTATTGCTTGTCTAGCTCCTTTGAGGTGATTGTACAGAAACTGCTGGAAACAACTGACCGGTAAGTTTTTTTAGTGACGGTTTCTCCACACAGCAGGCTTTAATTGTAGTTGTAAGGTAAACTACAGGCTCTCGAATATGTTGACCCAAATTGCTGTGGTTTTTGTTAGTCCGTGCAATTCCAGGATGTGTTGGCTTTTGACTGTAGTCTCTTTGGATGACTCTACGCAGCACTTACACAATATGATTAGTGACTGTCGGACTTTCGGTGTAGTAGCTTCCTACCAGTCTGAGGATGATGAGTTCATGCACCACTCTGATAGTTGTGTTGATTATGACTCTCTGAAGACGTCCTAATTTTTTTTTTTTTTTTTGTGTGTGTCGGCAACATTGTGGGATATTGGAACTTGCAATTTGATAGTCTGCTTTTCCTCCCCTACACAGACCTGATGGACACCAGAACAACCTACGAAGCTCTGCCTACGAAGCCCTAATGGAGATAGTAAAAAACAGTGCCAAGGATTGCTACCCGGCTGTGCAAAAAACTACTTTAGTGATAATGGAGAGGCTGCAGCAAGTGCTTCAGATGGAGGTAGGAGTGTGAGCATCTGCTGCGTGAGACGTAACTCATTTGGAGCCAACATCTTGTTCTTATGCTTTCCACCTCTCATTTCTTTTACCAGTCCCACATACAGAGCACATCAGACAGGATACAGTTTAATGATCTGCAGTCACTCCTCTGTGCAACACTCCAGGTAAGTGTCCTTCAGAACACGTTTCCCTTGTGGTCACTTCTGTGTAGGTCAGAGAATCGCAAGTCTGAGGATGACTAGTTCATGCACCACACAGACCTTACTGTGTTGATTATGACATTCTGAAGACTTTCAATTTGCATTCTTTGATTTATAGGAAGTAGTCATTAATGTTTGCTCCTGTAATCAATTGCTTTCAAAGTAAAACTTGCTCCTGTAGAATAGGAGCAGGTTTCCATGCAATCTTTAAAAGTTGAACCAATATCAAAAACTCAAACCAAAATAAGGATCACGTAAAGAAGATACTCATAAAAAAAAATCATTTTATTGAATCACAAAGGGGTTAAAGACCAAAGAAACCACTTCAACTTGATAGTGGTTTTTGTTTTGTTGTGTTTTTTAACCCCTTACTGACCTCGGACGGGATAGTACGTCCGAGGTCAGCTCCCCTGCTTTGATGCAGGGCTCCGCGGTGAGCCCGCATCAAAGCCGGGACATGTCAGCTGTTGTGAACAGCTGACATGTGCCCGCAATAGCGGCGGGTGAAATCGCGATTCACCCGCAGCTATTAACTAGTTAAATGCCGCTGTCAAACGCAGACAGCGGCATTTAACTACCGCATGCGGCCAGCCGGCCGGATATGAGCGGATCGCCGACCCCCGTCACATGATCGGAGGTCGGCGATGCTTCTCCATTGTAACCATAGAGGTCTTTAAGACCTCTATGGTTACGAATCGCCGGTAGCTGTGAGCGCCACCCTGTGGTCGGCGCTCACAGCACACCTGATTTTCTACTACATAGCAGCGAACAGCAGATCGCTGCTATGTAGCAGAGGTGATCGTGCTGTGCCTGCTTCTAGCCTCCCATGGAGGCTATTGAAGCATGGCAAAAGTTAAAAAAATGTGAAAAAAATAAAGTTTAAATCACCTACCTTTCGCCCCAATCAAAATAAATCAATAAAAAAAAAATCAAACCTACACATTTGGTGTCGCCGCGTTCAGAATCGCCCGGTCTATCAATAAAAAAAAAAAGCATTAACCTGATCGCTAAACGGCGTAACGAGAAAAAAATCGAAACGCCAGAATTACGTTATTTTTGGCCGCCGCAACATTGCATTAAAATGCAATAACAGGCGATCAAATGAACGTATCTGCACCGAATTGGAATCATTAAAAACGCCAGCTCGGCACGCAAAAAATAAGCCCTCAACCGACCCCAGATCATGAAAAATGGAGACGCTACGAGTATCGGAATATAGCGCAATTGTTTTTTATTAGCAAAGTTTGGAAATTTTTTTTCACCACTTAGACACCAAACATATCTAGGTTATTTTTTACCTATGAACTCGTACTGACCTGGAGAATCATAATATCAGGTCAGTTTTAGCATTTAGTGAACCTAGCAAAAAAGCCAAACAAAAAAACAAGTGTGGGACTGCACTTTTTTGGCAATTTCACCGCACTTGGAATTTTTTCCCCGTTTTTTTAGTACACAACATGGTAAAACCAATGATGTCGTTCAAAAGTACAACTCGTCCCGCAAAAAATAAGCCCTCACATGGCCAAATTGACGGAAAAATAAAAAAGTTATGGCTCTGGGAAGGAGGGGAGCGAAAAACGAACACGGGAAAAATGGAAAATCCCAAGGTCATGAAGGGGTTAAAGGATATTTTGAGACTTAGTCACAGAACTTAATTTTTGTTATTGGATATAATGAACATGGTGGTACATATTTCATTGGTCTCACCCAGTAGCATCCCCTATGACATTTTGGCTTTAACCCTTTTGTGATAAATTTTTTTTAATTTTTTTATGGATCTTATTTACTCGATGCTTATTTTGGTTTCAGTTTTTGCTATTGGTTCAAGAATGTGGAAGTGCCATTCTAACGGATATTAATGTTTAGTCTTTTAAAAGTTGTTCACAACCAATTAAAAATAGATTTCTCTAAAGTCAGGTTTAACCCCTTCATGACATGCGCTGAACATGTTGAGCGCATGTAGTATACCTTCTTTTGATGTGGACTCCGGCACTGAGCCCACATCTTTCTCGGCTGTTCTGAACAGCTGACATGTCCACCTAACAGCTGCAGGTGGAATCACAATTCACCAGCGGCTGTTAAATGCATTGTCACTAATCCCGCCCATCAGTGACCCTGTCATGATCTTGGGTCACTGATGCGTTAGTATGAGAACCAGAGGTCTCCAGCAGATCTCTATGGTGAGCTGATCATTGCCTGGGTAGCAGAGGCGATTGGGTTATTGCAGCCTCTAGTCTCCCATGGAGACTATTGAAGCAAGTGAAAAGTGAAAAAAAAATAACAGTTCAAATCATCCCCCATTTCCCCCATTTGCCCCATTAAAAAAAAAATAAAAAATTACACATTTGCTATCGCTGTTTTCAGAATTGGCTGATGATATATAATATAATATATTTTTCTCTGATCAGTAAGCGGTGTAGCGAAAGTCAAAATGCCAGACTTGCAGTTGTTTGGTCAACGCAACATTGCATTAAAAAATGGGTGATCAAAATATCGTATCCACATCAAAATGGTATAAATAAAATGTCAGGTCTGCATGCAAAAATTTATGCCCTCACCCAACCCTAAATTTGGAAAATGGCCCTTTTTTTTTTTTTTTTTTTTTTTTTTTTAACTTTGGAATTGGAATTTTTTTATTTCAATCTATACATGTTTGGAATCTAAGAAGGGAGAATGATGAATCATAATGACAGGTCAGTTTTAGCATTATGTGAACATGGTAGAAAAATTTTTTTAAAAAAAGTTGTGGAATTGCACTTTTTTTGCAATTTCAATGCACTTGGAATTTTGTTCAGATACATGACATGATAAACCCAATGGTGTTGTTCAAAAGTACAACTCGTTCCGCAAATACAAGCCCTCACATGGCCGTATTGACGGAAAAATAAGTTATGGCTCTGGGTTGAATGGGAGCGAAAAACAGATGCAAAAAAGGCTGTGGCGTGAAGGAGTTAGGCCATGTTCACACAGTGCGTTTTTCTTTATCGCCTCTCATTGGGGGACACAGGAACCATGGGTGTATGCTGCTGCCACTAGGAGGCTGACACTATGCAAATAAAAAAAAAAATTAGCTCCTCCTCTGCAGTGTACACCCCACCGACTGGCATTAAACTCTTCAGTTTAGCTTAGTGTCAGTAGGAGGTGGACACGGGTCTTTCATTAGACCCTTATCTACCTCAATGTGCGTCGTTTCTTTTCAGGTTTTCCGGAGGGATACAGGGTGAGCAGTCACGCCTGTAGTCACACAATACGGACTATGAGTACGGCGTGTACTGCCACCCCGTATCCTCATAGATCCCTCTCCAGGACCAAGATCCTAGCACAGAAGCGTGCTCAGAAGTCCGGTCCTGGCTCCGTCCCCCACCCACTCGCCTACCAGAGCCTGTCGGTCGGAGGAGACGAGGACGTCCATCACAGCTCCGTGGACGTCTCATTCCCCTCAGGTTAGTAACGGCGTGGGATGTTTAGGTGAGTATTTCCCCCTGGCGGGCTCTCCATTCCCCCGGGATCCTTTCTCCAGATGTCCCCCGGTCCTCCCTCATGGCGTTTGTTTTGGGGGGATCCCAGGGACAGCCACGGGGGCTGTGGCTCATTTTCCTCCGGGGCTCTCCTTCATTGGCGGCCGCACAGCCACGGTGTCTCCCTTGTGGAGTCTCGGCCTGGCGGGCTGCCGCGCCGCTCCCCCTTGCGGTCTCGCTTCTCGGCGGCCGCGGTGTGTCCTGTGTCTGCACGGCGTCCTTGGCAGGGTGCCGTGCCGCTTGCTTTCTGCGGCGCTCCGACGCCGCCACTCTCCAGCGGCGCTCCGGCGCCGCTATTCTCAGGCGGCGCTCCGGCGCCGCGATCCTCTGGCGACGCTCCGGCGCCGCGATTCTCCGGCGCCGGCCTCTAGTTTGGGTCCCGGCTTCTGCCGGGGCCTGCCTCTGGCGCCGCGGCCCCGCCGGTTCCGTTCGGGCAGCCTTGGCGGACTGCCGCTCTTCTCGGACTCTGCGGCGCGCTGCTCCGGCGCCGCGGTTCCCTTCTCCGGCGGCGCCGGTCTCTAATTTAGGTCCCGGCTTACGCCGGGGCCTACTTCCGGTTTCTCGGCTCCTCACTTCCGGTTCTGCGGGCGGGCTTCTTTCCCGCCCGACATACTGCGCCCTGCCCACCGGCGCCTCTGCGTCTGGCTCCACCCCCTTCCTCGTGGGTCCCTCGGCCGGTGTGCACCGCTTCTCACAGCAGCAGCACTCGCATCTTCTGTGGCTCAGCATCGCAGAATCAGCACCTCAGGGAAGTTCTCCGCCGAGGACAAGTGGGACATCTTCCAGGACCGGGTCCGTGAGTAGCTGCACTGCAGACTGACACCCCCCTCTGCCCACTGTCCCCTAACCCACTGGCATCTTCAGGGTCCCTAAAAATGTCTACCTCTAAAGGGGGCCGCTCTCGTCCCCCTACCTCTTCATCTTCTGCCTTAGTCACGTACTTTGCATGTTCGTCCTGTAACAGCAAACTTCCCTCAGGTCAGTCCTCCCCGCTGTGTCAGTCCTGCAGCAACCCGATTGTTCCCACCGCCCAGGATCCCCCGGCTGTTCCGCCCGAGAGTGATCCCCCCATCCCAGGCTGGGCCGCTTCTCTGTCAGAATCGGTGGCCAATTTAACACGGGTGTCTCAAACCCTGGTGTCCGCGCTGGATCGGTTACCCCTGCAGACCCCTGCAGTGGCCAGCGGGTCGCAGGAACCGCCGCCTGAGCCCTCCTTGATTAGCCACAAAAGGTCCAGACAGCAACGTCGGTCTGAGTCCTCTTCGCGTTCCATCTCGCCGCACGGCCCTCCCCCGCGGTTGGTGTCGCACCGTTCCTCCTCCCCTGAGTCAGGCGAGGCTTTATCTGATGCGCCCTCAGAGGAGATGTCGGAGTTGGATCCTAGCCAAATCGCCACCATGAGTGAGTCGGTCCAGAACCTCATTCGGGCTATAAACCAAACCTGCGGCATTAAGGATCCCTCTACGGAACCCGCAGATCAGGCGGTTTCGTTTAGACGGGCCAAACCACCTTCAAGATTTTTTGCCCCTCATCCTGAATTCGAGGAAATCCTGACCAGAGAGAGAGAGAATCCGACCAGACGTTTTCAGAGGGGAAAACGCCTGGGGGTGTTATATCCTTTTTCACCAGATCTTACCGCCAATTGGACGGTCTCTCCCTCGGTGGATCCACCTGTGTCCAGGCTGTCCACCAACACGGTGCTCCCACTGTCTGGCGGAGCGTCTCTGAAGGACTCTAACGACAGAGTTATAGAATCCTTCGCAAAATCTGCCTTCGAAGCGGCTTCAGCAGCGCTATGCCCGGCCTTTGCTTCCACTTGGGCCTCAAAATCCATCTCAAAATGGGCCAAGGATCTGCGGCGAGGTATCCTGGACGGGGCTCCTTCCGCGCAATTAGCGGAACTTGCCAACCAGATTTCCCACGCTGGTGAATACCTGGTTTCCGCCTCCCTGGATGTCGCGTCTTGTGCGGCTCAGGCTTCCAGCAATGCCGTTGCCATCCGCCGGACCGTTTGGCTCAAGGCCTGGCAGGCGGACTTGTCCTCCAAAAAGTCCCTCACTAGTCTGCCCTTCCAGGGCTCTCGTCTCTTTGGTTCCCAGCTGGACCAGATCATTAAGGACGCCACTGGGGGCACAAGTTCCCTTCTCCCCCAGGCTAAACCTCGTCGCCCTCCTCCTAGACGGCAGTTTCGCTCGTTCCGGCCTTTTCGTCGCTTCGCTGCGTCAAACTCCTTTTCCCAGCAGCAACAGAGGCCACAGGCACGTCAAGAGAAGAAGGCGGTGTCCTTCAGGCCCACTCCGTCCTGGCGTCCTCGCTATTCCCAGGGTAGATCGTCCAGGCCCAGGACTGGAAGATCCACTTCCGCATGACTCTCGGCAAGACTCCAGCCCAACTCCCAGGTTGGGGGGCCGTCTTCTCCGTTTCAGGGACGTCTGGATTTCCGCAGTAGAGGATGCATGGGTCAGGGAAGTTGTGTCTTCGGGATACAAAATAGAGTTCGCCTCCCGACCCAGAGATCGTTTCTTCCAATCTCGTCCTCCAAAAGATCCCGCTTTGGTTCCGGGCTTCTTCGCAGCCATCGCTTCTCTGCTCAAATCCGGGGTAATCGTTCCCGTCCCAGAAAAGGAACGGTACACGGGTTTCTACTCGAACCTCTTTGTGGTACCGAAAAAAGACGGCAAGGTTCGTCCCATTCTGGACCTCAAATTGTTGAACAGGAGGGTTCGCCTGAGACACTTCAGGATGGAATCCCTTCGTTCAGTAATTGCTTCCATGGAGGCTCAGGAATTTCTATGCTCTATAGATATCCAGGACGCCTACCTACATGTTCCAATATTTCCCGGACATCACATCATCTTTCTGGGCATGCTCTTCGACACTCGTCAGTCCAGAGTCTTCCTTCCCAAGGACAAGAGATCCACCCTTTGTCGGGACATTCTCTTGCTCCAGGGTCCTCGGCCTCCCTCCCTCCGATCGGCCATGAAGGTTCTGGGGAGGATGGTAGCTACCTTGGAAGCGATTCCCTTCGCCCAATTCCATTCTCGACCCCTTCAGCAAGCCATTCTGTCTCAGTGGGACAGGTCGGTCTTCTCCCTGGATCGGCCGATCAGACTCTCCTTTCGGGTCAAGCGGTCTCTCAACTGGTGGCTGACGTCTCCTCTCATCTCCCAGGGCAGGTCCTTCCTTCCGGTTCACTGGCAGGTGGTGACAACGGATGCCAGCCTGATCGGCTGGGGTGCGGTTTTTCGCCACCTGACGGTTCAGGGCCGTTGGTCGCTACAGGAGTCCGCGCTGCCGATCAACGTCCTCGAAATTCGGGCCATCTTTCTGTCCCTCCGCCATTGGGAAAGGATTCTCAGGGGCCTTCCAGTCCGGATCCAGACGGACAATGCCACGGCTGTGGCATATGTCAACCATCAGGGGGGGACTCGGAGCTCCTTGGCCCTTGCCGAGGTGTCCAAGATCCTCCTTTGGGCAGAGGCAACGGTTCCGGTGATATCCGCGGTGCATATCCCCGGCGTAGAAAACTGGGCCGCCGACTTCCTCAGCCGCGAGGGTCTCGCGGCGGGGGAATGGTCCCTGCATCCGGAGGTCTTCCATCAGATTTGTCTTCGATGGGGAACTCCGGATGTGGATCTCACGGCGTCTCGGATCAACAGGAAGGTTCCACAATTCGTCTCCAGGTCACGCGATCCTCTCGCAGTGGGCGTCGATGCTCTGGCCATTCCTTGGTCACAGTTCGAGATGCCCTATCTGTTCCCACCCCTTCCATTACTTCCCAAACTGTTGAAGAAGATCAAAGCGGAAGGGGTGCCGGTCATCCTGATCGCCCCGGATTGGCCCAGGAGAGCTTGGTTCGCGGAGCTCGTCAACCTTCTCGCGGACGCTCCCTGGCGCCTTCCAGACAGGCCCGATCTGCTGTCCCAGGGTCCTATCTGCCACCCGAATTCTCGGTCGCTCAGTTTAACGGCGTGGCTGTTGAGACCGCGGTTCTAAGAGCGTCCGGCCTTTCGGACCGGGTCATTCACACCATGATTCAGGCTCGGAAGCCTTCGTCTTCCAGGATCTACTACCGCACCTGGAAGGCCTACTTCCGTTGGTGCGAGTCCAACCGCGTGCCGCCTATGGTTTTTTCCCTGCCTTCTCTTTTGGCCTTCCTTCAGGCAGGACTGGATTCGGGCCTGGCTCTTAGTTCCCTGAAGGGTCAGGTCTCTGCGCTTTCCATCCTCTTTCAGAAGACCTTGGCCTCTCGGCCACAGGTTAAGACCTTCTTTCAGGGGGTAGCCCACGCCGTCCCGCCGTACAGGGCCCCTGTGGAGGCATGGGACCTAAACCTGGTACTGGACGTTCTGAAGGTTTCTCCCTTTGAACCTCTTAGGGAGATTCCTCTATCAGTTTTATCTTGGAAGGTGGCCTTTCTTGTGGCCATCACGTCCATTCGCCGCGTTTCCGAGCTGGCGGCACTGTCTTGCCGCCCTCCGTTTTTGGTCATTCACCAGGACAAGGTGGTCTTCCGACCTCCACCTTCTTTTCTTCCTAAGGTGGTTTCCACCTTCCACCTCAACGAGGACATCGTTCTACCTTCCTTTTGTCCAGCTCCGACTCATCCTCTGGAGCGATCGTTGAACAAGCTGGACCTAGTCAGGGCAGTGAGGATTTATCTGGATAGAACATCCTCTTTCCGGAAGACGGATTCATTTTTCGTCATTCCTGATGGCACGCGCAGAGGCCAGCCGGCTTCTAAAGCGACTATTGCTCGCTGGATCAGAACGGCAATTTTGGAGGCTTACCGGGTCAAGAACAGAGTGCCCCCTCCTGGGATTAAGGCTCACTCTACCCGGGCAGTCGGCGCCTCCTGGGCGGTGCACCACAGGGCTTCCGCCCTACAGCTTTGCAAAGCGGCAACTTGGTCTTCCATCCACACGTTCGCCAAATTTTACAAGGTCCATACCTACGCATCGGCGGACGCCAGCCTAGGCAGAAGGATCCTGCAGGCGGCAGTGGTGAGTCCTCTGACCTGATGGAAGTCTGTTTTCCCGCCCTTGGGACTGCTTTGGGACGTCCCATGGTTCCTGTGTCCCCCAATGAGAGGCGATAAAGAAAACAGGATTTTTGGTTGCTTACCGTAAAATCTGTTTCTTGGAGCCTCCATTGGGGGACACAGCACCCTCCCAATGTTTTTGTTATATGTTCTCTGACTGTTCTCACGTTTACAGTTCTCAAGTTTGTGGTTATGGTTTTTCAACCTTGTTCTTTCTCCTACTGCTTTCTCACTAACTGAAGAGTTTAATGCCAGTCGGTGGGGTGTACACTGCAGAGGAGGAGCTAATTTTTTTTTTTATTTGCATAGTGTCAGCCTCCTAGTGGCAGCAGCATACACCCATGGTTCCTGTGTCCCCCAATGGAGGCTCCAAGAAACAGATTTTACGGTAAGCAACCAAAAATCCTGTTTTTACTGCGGAACCGCAGCGGTATTGCCGCTGCGGTTCCGCAGCTGTTTTCCATGCAGGGTACATAACAATGTAACCCTATGGAAAACAGTCACTGCTGTGCACATGATCCGGAATTTAGTGTAAAAAGCCGCGCTGAATAGCCGCGGTAAAAAAAGGAGCATGTCAATTCTTTTTCCTGAACCGCAGCGGTTCTGCACCCATAGACCTCCATTGTGAGGTCAAAATCGCAGTAAAACCCGCAGATCAAAAATATATCTGCGGGTTTTACTGCGATTTGATGTGCAGAACCGCTGCAGCAGGAAGTGCGGGGGAGCGGGCGGAAGTGCGTGGGCGGAGTGTGGCTGCCCCCCCCCCAGTGCTCCGATGCCCCCCCCCCCGTGCCCTAATCTCCCCCCCTTATACTGTCCCGGTGTCCGTCCGGCCGTCTTCTCCCTGGGCGCCGCCATCTTGCAAAATGGCGGGCGCATGCGCAGTGCGCCCGCCGAATCTGCCGGCCGGCAGATTCGCTCCAAAGTGCATTTTGATCACTGAGATAGGTTATATCTCAGTGATCAAAATAAAAAAATAGTAAATGACACCCCCCCCCCACTTTGTCACCCCCATTGGTAGGGACAATAAAAAAATTAAGAATTTTTTTTTTTTTTTTTCACTAAGGTTAGAATAGGGGTAGGGTTAGGGGTAGGGTTAGGGGTAGGGTTAGGGTATTTTCAGCCATTTTAGCCCTAAAAAGCTTCCTAGGAAACACACAGTAAAAAAAGGATAAAAAAACGCATCAAAAACGCATCAAAAAAGGACAAAAAAAGGACCTGCGTTTTCTGCCAAGAGCTGCAGTTTTTTAAAAAAACTGTCCTGAAAAAAAAAGGATGGAAATCCTGAACGTGTGAACATACCCTTAAAGGGAACCGGTCACCCCGAAAATCGAAGGTGAGCGAAGCCCACCGATGTATCCTGAAAGATGAGAAAAAGAGGTTAGATTATACTCACCGAGGGGTGGTCCGGTACTATGGGTGTCGCAGTCCGGGGCCTCCTATCTTCTTACGATGACGTCCTCTTGTCTTCACGCTCCGGCTTAGGCGTACTTTATATACCCTGTTGAGGGCAGAGCAAAGTACTGCAGTGCGCAGGCACCAGGAAAGGTCAGAGAGGCCCAGTCACCTGCGCACTGCAGTACTTTGCTCTGTCCTCAACAGGGTAGACAAAGTGCGCCAGAGCCGCAGCGTGAATACAAGAGGATGTCATCGTAAGAAGATGGGAGGTCCCGGACCGCGACGGCCATCATACCGGGACTGCCCCTGGGTGAGTATAATCTAACCTCTTTTTCTCATCTTTCAGGTTACATTGGGGGCTTATCTACAGCATTCCAGAATACTGATGCCGGTGGGCTTAGCTCATCTTCGAATTTGGGGGTGACAGGTTCCCTTTTAAAGGAGTTGTACCAGGAAAATTAGTGGTTTCCTATTAGTTACTTTGGGGGTGTGGGGATCTGTAGAACCCTCTGGAGCTTCATTCATTGTCTGAGACTGCTATAGATGACCATTTCCAGAAGTCCCACAGAGAATACGGTCTCAGGCAGGCGTCCATGGGTCTCTGTCCAAAGATGAATATTAAAGATATTTCGTTGCACAGCTGTGAATAGTGCACAAGTGGGAACCCGTCCATGAATAATATAAATAAAACTTGGCACTCAACTTTTTGTCTATCAAGGTTTTAATGCAGTCCCAAAATAACGTTTGTCTCTCAAATGGACCTTTATCAAGTACGTAATCGTAATCAGACTTTTCTCTATGGTACTAAGAAGTACTGAGTAGGTGTCTAAATCCGTGTGTATATCAAACAAGGCCTGGTGTGCCTCCCGTTTGTAGCATGAAAGGTGTATATATAGGTCCCAAATTCGGTTCTAGGTACTAGGATTATAATGCGTGTTATCTCAAGGGAACTATATTTATAACTAGATGATGGCCCAATTCTAACGCATCAGGTATTCTAGAATATTGCCCAGCCACGTAGTATATTGCCCAGCCACGTATGTCACAGGTTAAAAAAATAAACATATACCTTCCGAGGGAGCCTTTGTAGTCATGTCGCTTGTGTGCGGTGCACTCGGCAGCTTCCGGTCCCGGGGTTGGTAGCGTAGGACCCGTGATGACGTCGCGGTCACATGACCGTGACGTCATGGCAGGTCCTTCTCACGCAGGACCTGTGATGAGGTCGCAGTCACATGACCGTGACCTCATGGCAGGTCCTTGTCGCATACTATCCTTGCCACCGGAACCTGCCGCTTGCATGGAGCGGTTACCGGAGCGTCGCAAGGAGCGAGAAAGGCGGCAGAAGCTGGCTGAGTATATAATGGTTTTTTAGTTTTTTAAATTATTTTTAACATTAGATCCTTTTACTATTGACGCTGCATAGGCAGCATCAATAGTAAAAACTTGGTCACACAGGGTTAATAGTGGCGGTAACTGAGTTACCCGCGGGATAACGCGGTCCGTTACCGCTGGCATTAACCCTGTGTGAGCGGTGACTGCAGGGAGTATGGAGTGGGCGCCGAGCACTGACTGACTGCAGGGGAGCAGGGAGGGACTAATCGGACTGTGGGCGTCGCTGATTTGTCGCGGCAGCCATGACAGGCAGCTGGCGAGACCAATCAGCGACTTGGATTCCATGACAGACAGAGGCCGCTACCAATGAATATCCGAGACAGACAGAAGTGACCCTTAGACAATTATATAGTAGATGGATGTAGCTCAGCGTTATGTTCCACAGAGAATTTTCCTAGGGACGTCAGTAGGGGTATGCAGTATTTCTTATGCAAATGTCAGACTTCACCCCAGTGGTGATTCAATGGGCTGCTGAACGGTGTCTTCAACGCGGTGTCAACCGCTTGTTGTGGTGAGCTTAGCTCATCTTCGATTTTTGGGGGTGACAGGTTCCCTTTAACACCGACGTTTGAGCTCTTATGCCGTACTAGCCAACCTGACGGCCGCCTCTTTCATCAGACTGACCTTTCATTTGGGAATGTGCTCAGCTCTCCTCATAGATTGTTATAGGATCTTTATCTCATCTGTTGTGCATGTTGCTGTGACTTCGAATGATTGGTGGCATTTTGTGCACTTTTTAGCCTTTTTAGCAGACCTTCTTGTTTTTTTTTTTTCTTCTTTCAAGAACGTACTCCGAAAAGTGCAGCCCCAAGATGCCCTGCAGATATCTGATGTGGTAATGGCCTCTCTGCTGCGCATGTTCCAAAGCACAGCAGGCTCAGGAGGTGTTCAGGAAGATGCCCTGATGGCTGTGAGCACTTTAGTAGAAGGTGAGTGCCTGATGACTGAAGTTGTAGAGAATTGAGCCCTTCTCCATTTTTAGGAAGGTGCATGTATATCTGCCCCTGGTCTCGTGCCATTGTCTGAGGATGACAAGTTCATGCACCACACAGAATTGGCTGTGTTGACTATGACTTTCTGAAGATCATTGATTTAAATTGAAGTTTATCCTTGTTTTTAATTTTTTTCTGGTTGTTTTAAAAAATTTTTTTCTTCCCTCTAGTACTTGGGGCAGAGTTCCTGAAATACATGGATGCATTTAAACCTTTCCTTGGCATTGGACTGAAGAACTATGCGGAGTACCAGGTGAGTTCATGTTCAAGCTTGGGCAGTTTATGGTCTCTTGGGGGGTGATAACCCCCTCCCCCCCCCCTAATAAATGAACTAGTATAAAAGCTACTGCACATCTGGGGGATAAAAAATATTCATTCATCTTGACTTGGTTTTATAGCTTTTTCTTCTGTGGACTTGTAAAGGGTCCGCCTTTTTTTCCTGTTTGTACAGCTTTCCAACAAACTGATCAGCGCTTCTATCCATATAATGGCTGCCTCTGGAAGGTCATGTAACCAGACATGTTAATCAGCCTTCTCCAATAGAAAAGCAGCTTGCCTATGTGAGGCCATTAACAATTGGAGGAGGCTGATGGACAGGTCTAGTCTGTGATACAATGTCCATATTAAAGAGAAATCTGCTTTTTACTTAATATTTAGAGGAGGTGTGAAGATATGTGGGCTGGACATAAATCTCCCTGAAAAAAATGGCTTCTAGGCTTACTTTACGTGAAAGGAGTTACCAGTGTTGGTCATGTAATGACTGCTGTACTGAACTCACATCAGAGCTGTGTGGTCATAGCTATCACAGTGCAGCATAGCTGACCTTTGTCTTATTAGGCTATGTGCACATGTCGCACACTACCAGTTCGTGGCTCTCTCGTTCAGACTCGCTATGGCTCCCAGAGTGTTTACCAAAGTCATGGCAGCCACCATGGACGTCCTGCACTCCAGAGGCATAGTAGTCGTTCCATACTTGGACGATCTACTCATCAAGGCTCCCACCTTCAAGGACTGCGAGCTCAGTGTCTCAATCACAATCGACACTCTTGAGTCGCATGGGCTGGTTAGTCAACCTACAAAATTAATCAACAACCCCCGAGTCAGTCTCTGACCTTCCTGGGAATGCTATTCAACACCTCCAGGGGTCTAGTGCTCCTTCCCAAGGACAAGGCACTGGCTCTCCGCCTAGGAGTTTCACACCCTCCTCCGCAAACCCCCTAGAGCTCTCCGGGTTGCCATGAGTCCTCAGCAGGATGGGGGCAGCAATAGAAGCCGTCCCATTTGCCCAGTTTCGCCTCAGGCCTCTCCAACTAGCCATCCTCAAGTCCTGGGACAAGAACCCTTTCTCTCTCGACAGGGCGTTCCGGCTAACGTCGTCAACCAAGAGGTCCCTGCACTGGTGGCTCAAGCCAACCTCGCTAGCAAAGGGGAAATCCTTTCTCACAGGTCAATGGAAGGTTCTGACCACCGATGAGAGCCTGACAGGTTGGGTTGCAGTGCACCTACAGCACAGGGCAAGTGGTCCCCAGTGGAAGCGACCATGCCCATCAACATCCTGGAAATTCGTGCCATCCTCCTGGCATTGAGGGCCTTTCATCACTTACTGGCAGCCTCTCGCATCAGAATACAGTCGGACAATGCCACGGCCGTGGCATATGTGAATCACCAAGGGGGGACCCGCAGTACCCAGGCGATGCGAGAAGTGTCACATATCCTCCACTGGGCAGAGAACACATGGTCGGTTCTCTCGGCGGTCCACATTCCAGGTGTGGACAACTGGGAAGCAGACTTACTCAGCCGACAAGGAATAGACTCGGGAGAGTGGTCTCTCCATCCCGAATTTTTTTTTTTTTGGCAGATCTGCCATCGCTGGGGGACCCCAGATGTGGACCTAATGGCATCCCACTTCAATGCCAAGGTCTCCAACTTCATGGCCAGAACACACGATCCGCGGTTGCTCGGAGCAGACGCTCTGGTTCAGGACTGGACCCAGTTCCAGCTTCTGTACATTTTTCCACCTCTCCCCCTGATATCCAGGGTGGTGAGGAAGATCAAGCAAAAGGGAGTTCGAAGCATCCTAATCGCACTGGACTGACTCAGACGTACATGGTACGCCGACATCGTACAACTTACAGTAGACTCCCCCTGGCGTCTCCCCGATCTTCTATCACAAGGCCGGTTCTACCACCAGAACTTGGGGGCTCTCAATTTGATAGCGTGGCCCTTGAGACCTGGGTTCTAACCCAGGCAGGACTCTCGCCGGACGTTATTAGGACCATGATCAGACAAAGAGCTGTTTAGGTGGGCACCATCGCATATAATACTATAACTTGTCAGGGATCACTACCATGCATGTAAAAAATACCACAGAAACCAAAAAGAGACAGGTACATGCATATACTTGTAGGATCAACCACGAGACAGCAAAGTGCTAATCACAAAAATTCAAGTTTTATTTGACACATCAAAGAAAAAAACAGACAGAACACACTATTAAAACATCTAAAACTTGTTCCACGTTGAACAATCAATTAGATCCAAATGGCATATAATGGATGACAATCAATACATATCATAGCAAAAAGTGCCCGGCTGTGAAATACTTAAATACAAGAAAAGTCCATAGTTTATACTTCCTATTTTTCTATTTTTCAATGCGCTAGGTTATAATATATACCAATCAGATCAAATCCACCATACAAGAGGCCTACTGTAAAAATTCTCCTCTTCCAGCCGATATTACGGCACTCTACATGGGCGGTAGGGGCCAATCGGCACCAGGCTTTGGCACAATGAGGCGACAGTAAAGGAAACTTTTTGTGTACTCACCGTAAAATCTTTCTCTTGGCCTCTAATTGGGGGACACAGCTCCCACCCTGTTGCTTTTTCCGGGCCGTTGTTACTGTTGAGTTCTCATATTTTCTTGAGCTCGTGCATAGTTGCTGCCTTATAGGCATGGTTGTGTTATTCATGTTACGTTCCTCCTAATGCTTTTGCACAAAAGAAGGCTGACACCGTTCTTGGGTGTATACTGCAGATGAGGAGCCACGGTTAATCTTTCAGATTATGCATAGTGTCGCCTCCTAGTGGACAGCAGCATAACACCTCTTTACCGGTCTGAACAGTTATATGATGTGTACCAATGAAAAAGAATGTATCCATTTTTCGTTGCTTGGTTATGAAAGTCTTTATGGATTGAGCACCATTACAAAGTAGTATTCAGTGATATTTTTTTTTTAACCCCTTCATGACCCAGCCTATTTTGACCTTAATGACCTGGCCATTTTTTGCAATTCTGACCAGTGTCCCTTTATGAGGTAATAACTCAGCAACGCTTCAATGGATCCTAGCGGTTCTGAGACTGTTTTTTCGTGACATATTGGGCTTCATGTTAGTAGTAAATTTAGGTCGATTTTTGCGTTTTTGTGAAAAAAATCGGGAATTTGTCAAATTTTGAACATTTCCCAATTTTCAAATTTTGAATTTTTATTCTGTTTAAATCAGTTGTGACACAAAATGGTTAATAAATAACATTACCCACATGTCTACTTTACATCAGCACAATTTTTGAAACATTTTTTTTTTTGCTAGGAGGTTATAAGGGTTAAAATTTGACCAGCGATCTCTAAATTTGACAACAAAATTTACAAAACCATTTTTTTTTTTTTTTTTTAAGGACCACCACACATTTGAAGTTAGTTTGAGGAGTCTATATGGCTGAAAATACCCAAAAGTGACACCATTCTAAAAACTGCACCCCTCAAGGTGCTCAAAACCACATAGAAGTTTATTAACCCTTCAGGTGCTTCACAGCAGCAGAAGCAACATAAAAGGAAAAAAATGAACATTTCACTTTAGTCCAAAAAATTATCTTTTAGCAACAATTTTATTTTCCCAAGGGTAAAAGGAGAAACTGAACCTTGAAAGTTATTGTACAATTTGTCCTGAGTACGCCGATACCCCACATGTGGGAGGGAACCACTGTTTTGGCGTACGACAGGGCTCGGAAGGAAGGAGCGTCATTTGACTTTTTGAATGAAAAATTAACTCCAATCGTTAGCGGACACCATGTCACGTTTGGAGATCCCCTGTGTGCCTAAACAGTGGAAACCCCCACAAGAGGATGGCGCTGAGGACATAACGAAGGGGTAGGAAAGACTGACGGCGGCAGATCGCTGCTGTCAGTCGGTCACCGGGTCAGATCGGTGTCTCCAGCCGCGGCCGATGATATTGCAGCATCGGCCATGGCTGGATTGTAATATTTCACCAAGTTTCATTGGTGAAATATTACAAATTGCTCTGGCTGTTAAACGTGAAACAGCCAATCAGAGCGATCGTAGCCTGCAGGAACGCGATCATTCTGTGACACAGCATATGCGTCACAGGTCGTATTGGCACCGACTTTCATGACACATACGCTGTCACGGGTCGGGAAGGGGTTAATGATTGCTTGGATCTCCCTTTTCTTCTGCATGTTTGAAAAGTGGAGGTTGTGCCAAGTCTTTTGCTTTCTTTGCTTTGGAATTTGACTTATAATCAGTTTGCCACCAATCCACAGGATAAGTGATTAGTTGATTGCTGCAGGTCTGACCACTGGGATTCCACTGATTGAGAATGGGGGTCCAGGGTTCCCTGTCTAACATCTGTGTTGCCTGTTTTCTCCCACTCCACTCAAATTTTATGGAAATGGCCTCAACTTATTTAATGTGCTCATCAGTTCCATGGACTTTGCCTCAGTTATCAATCAAGCACGGGACTCTGTACACCTCTCGTCCAGTGGTTGGTTCTGCAGCAACCGACATGTCCGGTGGATAGATTGCAAGATGTGTTTTTTATGAACTTTTCTAATCCACAGAAGGTCACTGACGTTGCGGGTTTGCTTTTTTTTCCTTATGTAGGTTTGTCTGGCTGCTGTGGGACTTGTAGGGGACCTTTGCCGAGCTCTGCAATCAAATATTTTGTCGTTCTGTGATGAAATAATGCAGCTACTATTGGAGAACCTCGGGGTAAAAAACAATATGGCTTTAGTATTAGATGCTTAATTGGTGTTGATCTGGTTCCCTAAGGTCCTATACTTGTTTTGCAGAATGAGAATGTTCACCGCTCGGTAAAGCCACAGATCCTTTCTGTATTTGGTGATATTGCTCTGGCTATTGGAGGGGAGTTCAAAAAGTACTTGGATGTCGTGCTCAATACTCTGCAGCAAGCCTCCCAAGCACAAGTGGATAGGGTTAGTATAGCAGGCGTGTTACATGGCTTTTCTTTTATTCTGTAAAAATGCACATGGTGGTCTGTTCTACTTACACCTTCATTCATTATTAGACAGACTATGACATGGTGGATTACCTCAATGACCTGCGTGAAGGCTGCTTGGAGGCATACACTGGCATTATCCAGGGGCTCAAAGGGGACAAGGAGAATGTTCATCGTGAGTACAACCAGACAGATCCTCATTCCAGATGTTTGGTCACAGTAAGCTGCCTCAGAATTTTAAAGCAGTTGCAGAAAGGTTTAAAAATAAAGGCGCCATTCATTTTAGTAATGTATAGACACATTTTACATGGAGTAGAGGATCACTTTCAATATTGTGACCACCATGTTAAAGGGGTTATCTGGAATTTCGTTTATTCATTTTAATAGGTCTAGGAAGGTAATTGCAGCCTCACAGTGGTCACAAACTGCTCCTGTCGGCGATGCTTCTACCGACATCACGTCA